>NW_027142246.1:300000-600000 GCF_036365525.1 Heterodontus francisci
TCACTCAATCAAAGGCAGCCCCTGAAACTAAGGCAGCCCCTCAAACTAAGGCAGACTCTCAAACTGACACTGCCCCTTAAAGTAAGGCAGCCCTACAAACTAAGGGAGCGCCTCAACCAAAGGCAGCCCCTCAAACTAATGCAGCCTCTCAAACTAAGGCAGCCCCTCAAACTCAGGCAGCCTCTCAAACTAAGGCAGCCGCTGAAACTAAGGCAGCCTGTCAAACTAAGGCAGCTGCTCAAACTAAGGCAGACTCTCAAACTAAGGCAACCCCTCAAACTAAGGCAGCCGCTTAAACTAAGGCAGACTCTCAAACTAAGGCAGCCTCTAAAACTAAGGCAGCCTCTAAAACTAAGTCAGCCGCTCAATCTAAGGCAGCCCCTCAAACTAAGGCAGCCCCTCAAACTAAGGCAGCCGCTCAAACTAATGCAGCCCCTCAATCTGAGGCAGCCCCTCAACTAAGGCAGCCGCTCAAAATAAAGCATCCCATCAAACTAATGCACCCCTCAATCTAAGGAAGCCCATCAAACAAATGCAGCCCCTCAAACTACGTCAGCCCCTCAAACTAAGTCAGCCCCTCCAACTAATGCAGCCACCCAATCAAAGGCAGACTCTCAAACCAGTGCAGCCGCTCAAAGTAAGGCAGCCCCTCAAACCCAGGCAGCCTCTCAAACTAACGCAGCCGCACAAAATAAGGCAGCCTGTCAAAGGAAGGCAGACCCTCAAACTAAGGGAGCGCCTCAACCAAAGGCAGCCCCTCAAACTAATGCAGCCGCTCAAATTAAGGCAGCCCCTCAAACTACGGCAGCCTCTAAAAGTAAGGCAGACCCTCAAACTAAGGCAACCGCTCAAACTAAGGCAGACTCTCAAACTAAGGCAGACCCTCAAACTAAGGGAGCGCCTCAACTAAAAGCAGCCCCTCAAACTAATGCAGCCGCTCAAATTAAGGCAGCCCCTCAAACTAATGCAGCCTCTAAAAGTAAGGCAGACCTTCAAACTAAGGCAGCCGCTCAAACTAAGGCAGACTCTCAAACTAAAGCAGCCCCTCAAACTAAGGCAGCCGCTCAAACTAATGCAGACTCTCAAACTAAGGCAGCCGCTCAAACTAAGTCAGCCGCTCAAACTAAGGCAGCCTCTCAAATTAAGGCAGCCGCTCAAACTAAGGCAGCCCCTCAAAGTAAGGCAGCCTCTCAAAATAAGGCACTCCCTCAAAGTAATGCAGGCCCTCAATCTAAGGCAGCCCCTCATTCTAATGCAACCCCTCAAACTAATGCAGCCCCTCAAACTGAGGCAGCCCCTCAAACTAAGGCAGCCCCTCTAACTAAGCCAACCCCTCAAACGAAGGCATCCCCTCAAACAAAGGCAGACTCTCAAACTAATGTAGCCACTCAATCTAAGGCAGCCCCTCAAATTAAGCCAAGTCCTCAAACTAAGGCAGCCCCTCAAAATAATGCAGCCCCTCAAACTAATGCAGACCCTCAATCTAATGCAGCCCCTCAATCTAATGCAGCCCCTCAAACTAATGCAGCCACTCACTCAAAGGCAGACTCTCAAACTAATGCAGCCACTCAATCACAGGCAGCCCCTCAAACTCAGCCAACCCCTCAAACTAAGGCAGCCCCTCAAACTATGGCAGACTCTCAAACGAAGGCATCCCCTCAAACTAAGGCAGACTCTCAAACTAATGCAGCCCCTCAATCTAATGCAGCCCCTCAAACTATGCCAACCCCTCAAAATAATGCGGCCCCTCAAACTAATGCAGACCCTCAATCTAATGCAGCCTCTCAAACTAATGCAGCCACTCACTCAAAGGCAGACTCTCAAACTAATGCAGCCACTCAATCTAAGGCAGCCCCTCAAACTAATCCAACCCCTCAAACTAAGGCAGCCCCTCAAACTAAGGCAGCCCCTCAAAATAATGCGGCCCCTCAAAATAATGCAGCCACTCACTTAAAGGCAGACTCTCAAACTAATGCAGCCCCTCAATCTAAGGCAGCTCCTCATTCTAATGCAACCCCTCAAACTAATGCAGCCCCTCAAACTAAGGCAGCCCCTCCAACTAAGCCAACCCCTCAAACTAAGGAATCCCCTCAAACTAAGGCAGACTCTCAAACTAATGCAGCCACTCAATCTAAGGCAGCCCCTCAACTAAGCCAACCCCTCAAACTAAGGAAGCCCCTCAAAGTAATGCAGCCCCTCAAACAAATGCAGCCACTCAATCTAATGCAGCCCCTCAAACTAATGCAGCCACTCAATCAAAGGCAAGCTCTCAAACTAATGCAGCCACTCAATCAAAGGCAGCCCCTCAAACTCAGCCAAACACTCAAACTAAGGCAGCCCCTCAAACTAAGGCAGACTCTCAAACTAATGCAGCCCCTTAAAGTAAGGCAGCCCCTCAAACTAAGGGAGCGCCTCAACCAAAGGCAGCCCCTCAAACTAAGGCAGCCCCTCTAACTAAGCCAACCCATCAAACTAAGGCATCCCCTCATACTAAGGCAGACTCTCAAACTAATGCAGCCACTCAATCTAAGGCAGCCCCTCAAACAAAGCCAACACCTCAAACTAAGGCATCCCCTCAAACTAAGGCAGACTCTCAAACTAATGCAGCCCCTCAATCTAAGGCAGCCCCTTAATCTAAGACAGCCCCTCAAACTAATGCAGCCCCTCAAACCAAGGCAGCCGCTCAAACTAAGGCAGCCCCTCAATGGAAGGCAGCCGCTCAAACTAAGGCAGCCCCTCAAACTCAGGCAGCCGCTCAAACTAAGGCAGCCCCTCAAACTGAGACAGCCGCTCAAACTAATGCAGCCCCTCAGTCTAAAGCAGCCCCTCAAACTCAGGTAGCCTCTCAATCTAAGGCAGCCGCTCAAACTAAGGCAGCCCCTCAAACTAAGACAGTCGCTCAAACTAATGCAGCCCCTCAAATTAAGGCAGCCGCTCAAATTAATGCAGCCCCTCAAACTATGGCAGACTCTCAAACGAAGGCAGCCCCTCAAACTTAGGCAGCCTATCAAACTAAGGCTGCCCCTTAAACTAATGCAGCCCCTCAAACTATTGCAGAACTCTATCTAAGGCAGCCCCTCAAACTAATGCAGCCCCTCAAACTAATGCAGCCCCTCAAACTAATGCAGCCCCACAATCTAAGGCAGCCCCACAATCTAAGGCAGCCCCTCAAACTAATGTAGCCACTCAAACTAATGCAGCCCCTCAAACTAATGCAGCCCCTCAATCAAAGGCAGCCCCTCAAACTAATGCACCCCCTCAAACTAATGCAGCACCTCAAACTAATGCAGCCCCTGAATCTAAGGCAGCCCCTGAATCCAAGGCATCCCCTCAAACTAATGCAGCCACTCAATCAAAGGCAGACTCTCAAACTAATGCATTCACTCAATCAAAGGCAGCCCCTCAAACTAAGGCAGCCCCTCAAACTAAGGCAGACTCTCAAACTGACGCTGCCCCTTAAAGTAAGGCAGCCCTACAAACTAAGGGAGCGCCTCAACCAAAGGCAGCCCCTCAAACTAATGCAGCCGCTCAAACTAAGGCAGCCCCTCAAACTCAGGCAGCCTCTCAAACTAAGGCAGCCGCTGAAACTAAGGCAGCCTGTCAAACTAAGGCAGCCGCTCAAACTAAGGCAGACTCTCAAACTAAGGCAACCCCTCAAACTAAGGCAGCCGCTTAAACTAAGGCAGACTCTCAAACTAAGGCAGCCTCTAAAACTAAGTCAGCCGCTCAATCTAAGGCAGCCCCTCAAACTAAGGCAGCCCCTCAAACTAAGGCAGCCGCTCAAACTAATGCAGCCCCTCAATCTGAGGCAGCCCCTCAACTAAGGCAGCCGCTCAAAATAAAGCATCCCATCAAACTAATGCACCCCTCAATCTAAGGAAGCCCATCAAACAAATGCAGCCCCTCAATCTACGTCAGCCCCTCAAACTAAGTCAGCCCCTCCAACTAATGCAGCCACCCAATCAAAGGCAGACTCTCAAACCAGTGCAGCCGCTCAAAGTAAGGCAGCCCCTCATACCCAGGCAGCCTCTCAAACTAACGCAGCCGCACAAAATAAGGCAGCCTGTCAAAGGAAGGCAGACCCTCAAACTAAGGGAGCGCCTCAACCAAAGGCAGCCCCTCAAACTAATGCAGCCGCTCAAATTAAGGCAGCCCCTCAAACTACGGCAGCCTCTAAAAGTAAGGCAGACCCTCAAACTAAGGCAACCGCTCAAACTAAGGCAGACTCTCAAACTAAGGCAGACCCTCAAACTAAGGGAGCGCCTCAACTAAAAGCAGCCCCTCAAACTAATGCAGCCGCTCAAATTAAGGCAGCCCCTCAAACTAATGCAGCCTCTAAAAGTAAGGCAGACCTTCAAACTAAGGCAGCCGCTCAAACTAAGGCAGCCGCTCAAACTAATGCAGACTCTCAAACTAAGGCAGCCGCTCAAACTAAGTCAGCCGCTCAAACTAAGGCAGCCTCTCAAATTAAGGCAGCCGCTCAAACTAAGGCAGCCCCTCAAAGTAATGCAGCCCCTCAATCTAAGGCAGCCCCTCATTCTAATGCAACCCCTCAAACTAATGCAGCCCCTCAAACTGAGGCAGCCCCTCAAACTAAGGCAGCCCCTCTAACTAAGCCAACCCCTCAAACGAAGGCATCCCCTCAAACTAAGGCAGACTCTCATACTAATGTAGCCACTCAATCTAAGGCAGCCCCTCAAATTAAGCCAAGTCCTCAAACTAAGGCAGCCCCTCAAAATAATGCAGCCCCTCAAACTAATGCAGACCCTCAATCTAATGCAGCCCCTCAATCTAATGCAGCCCCTCAAACTAATGCAGCCACTCACTCAAAGGCAGACTCTCAAACTAATGCAGCCCCTCAATCAATGGCAGCCCCTCAAACTCAGCCAACCCCTCAAACTAAGGCAACCCCTCAATCGAAGGCAGCTGCTCATTCTAATGCAACCCCTCAAACTAATGCAGCCCCTCATACTAAGGCAGTCCCTCTGACTAAGCCAACCCATCAAGCTAAGGAATCCCCTCAAACTAAGGCAGACCCTCAAACTAATGCAGCCACTCAATCAAAGGCAGCCCCTCAAACTCAGCCAACCTTTCAAACTAAGGCAGCCCCTCAAACTAAGGCAGACTCTCAAACTAATGCAGTCCCTCAATCGAAGGCAGCCCCTCAAACTAAGGGAGCGCCTCAAACTAAGGGAGCGCCTCAACCAAAGGCAGCCCCTCAAACTAAGGCAGCCCCTCTAACTAAGCCAGCCCATCAAACTAATGCATCCCCTCATATTAAGGCAGATTCTCAAACTAATGCAGCCACTCAATCTCAGGCAGCCCCTCAAACAAAGCCAACCTCTCAAACTAAGGCATCCCCTCAAACTAAGGCATCCCCTCAAACTAAGGCAGACTCTCAAACTAATGCAGCCCCTCAAACCAAGGCAGCCCCTCAATCTAAGGCAGCCGCTGAAACTAAGGCAGCCATTCAAACTCAGGCAGCAGCTCAAATTAAGGCAGCCCCTCAAACTGAGACAGCCGCTCAAACTAATGCAGCCCCTCAGTCTAAAGCAGCCCCTCAAACTCAGGCAGCCTCTCTATCTAAGGCAGCCGCTCAAACTAATGCAGCCCCTCAAACTAATGCAGCCACTCAATCAAAGGCAAGCTCTCAAACTAATGCAGCAACTCAATCAAAGGCAGCCCCTCAAACTCAGCCAAACACTCAAACTAATGCAGCCCCTTAAAGTAAGGCAGCCCCTCAAACTAAGGGAGCGCCTCAACCAAAGGCAGCCCCTCAAACTAAGGCAGCCCCTCAAACTAAGGCAGCCCCTCAAACTAAGGCAGCCCCTCAAACTAAGGCAGCCCATCAAACTAAGGCATCCCCTCATACTAAGGCAGACTCTCAAACTAATGCAGCCACTCAATCTAAGGCATCCCCTCAAACAAAGCCAACCCCTCAAACTGAGGTATCCCCTCAAACTAAGGCAGACTCTCAAACTAATACAGCCCCTCAATCTAAGGCAGCCCCTTAATCTAAGACAGCCCCTCAAACTAATGCAGCCCCTCAAACCAAGGCAGCTGCTCAAACTAAGGCAGCCCCTCAAACTAAGGCAGCCGCTCAAACTAAGGCAGCCCCTCAAACTAAGGCAGCCCCTCAAACTAAGGCAGCCCCTCAAACTCAGGCAGACGCTCAAACTAAGGCAGCCCCTCAAACTGAGACAGCCGCTCAAACTAATGCAGCCCCTCAGTCTAAAGCAGCCCCTCAAACTCAGGTAGCCTCTCAATCTAAGGCAGCCGCTCAAACTAAGGCAGCCCCTCAAACTAAGACAGCCGCTCAAACTAAGGCAGCCCCTCAAACTAAGACAGTCGCTCAAATTAATGCAGCCCCTCAAACTATGGCAGACTGTCAAACGAAGGCAGCCCCTCAAACATAGGCAGCCTATCAAACTAAGGCTGCCCCTTAAACTAATGCAGCCCCTCAAACTAATGCAGAACTCTATCTAAGGCAGCCCCTCAAACTAATGCAGCCCCTCAAACTAATGCAGCCCCTCAAACTAATGCAGCCCCACAATCTAAGGCAGCCCCACAATCTAAGGCAGCCCCTCAAACTAATGTAGCCACTCAAACTAATGCAGCCCCTCAATCAAAGGCAGCCCTTCAATCAAAGGCAGCCCCTCAAACTAATGCACCCCCTCAAACTAATGCAGCCCCTCAAACTAATGCAGCCCCTCAAACTAATGCAGCCCCTGAATCTAAGGCAGCCCCTGAATCTAAGGCATCCCCTCAAACTAATGCAGCCACTCAATCAAAGGCAGACTCTCAAACTAATGCAGTCACTCAATCAAAGGCAGCCCCTCAAACTAAGGCAGCCCCTCAAACTAAGGCAGACTCTCAAACTAAGGCAGACTCTCAAACTGACGCTGCCCCTTAAAGTAAGGCAGCCCTACAAACTAAGGGAGCGCCTCAACCAAAGGCAGCACCTCAAACTAATGCAGCCGCTCAAACTAAGGCAGCCCCTCAAACTCAGGCAGCCTCTCAAACTAAGGCAGCCGCTGAAACTAAGGCAGCCTGTCAAACTAAGGCAGCCGCTCAAACTAAGGCAGACTCTCAAACTAAGGCAACTCCTCAAACTAAGGCAGCCGCTTAAAATAAGGCAGACTCTCAAACTAATGCAGCCCCTCAAACTAATGCAGCCCCTCAAACTAATGCAGCCCCACAATCTAAGGCAGCCCCACAATCTAAGGCAGCCCCTCAAACTAATGTAGCCACTCAAACTAATGCAGCCCCTCAAACTAATGCAGCCCCTCAATCAAAGGCAGCCCCTCAAACTAATGCACCCCCTCAAACTAATGCAGCCCCTCAAACTAATGCAGCCCCTGAATCTAAGGCAGCCCCTGAATCCAAGGCATCCCCTCAAACTAATGCAGCCACTCAATCAAAGGCAGACTCTCAAACTAAAGCATTCACTCAATCAAAGGCAGCCCCTCAAACTAAGGCAGCCCCTCAAACTAAGGCAGACTCTCAAACTGACGCTGCCCCTTAAAGTAAGGCAGCCCTACAATCTAAGGGAGCGCCTCAACCAAAGGCAGCCCCTCAAACTAATGCAGCCGCTCAAACTAAGGCAGCCGCTGAAACTAAGGCAGCCTGTCAAACTAAGGCAGCCGCTCAAACTAAGGCAGACTCTCAAACTAAGGCAACCCCTCAAACTAAGGCAGCCGCTTAAACTAAGGCAGACTCTCAAACTAAGGCAGCCTCTAAAACTAAGTCAGCCGCTCAATCTAAGGCAGCCCCTCAAACTAAGGCAGCCCCTCAAACTAAGGCAGCCGCTCAAACTAATGCAGCCCCTCAATCTGAGGCAGCCCCTCAACTAAGGCAGCCGCTCAAAATAAAGCATCCCATCAAACTAATGCACCCCTCAATCTAAGGAAGCCCATCAAACAAATGCAGCCCCTCAAACTAAGTCAGCCGCTCAAACTAAGTCAGCCGCTCAAACTAATGCAGCCACCCAATCAAAGGCAGACTCTCAAAGTAAGGCAGCCTCTCAAAATAAGGCACTCCCTCAAAGTAATGCAGCCCCTCAATCTAAGGCAGCCCCTCATTCTAATGCAACCCCTCAAACTAATGCAGCCCCTCAAACTGAGGCAGCCCCTCAAACTAAGGCAGCCCCTCTAACTAAGCCAACCTCTCAAACGAAGGCATCCTCTCAAACTAAGGCAGACTCTCAAACTAATGTAGCCAGTCAATCTAAGGCAGCCCCTCAAATTAAGCCAAGTCCTCAAACTAAGGCAGCCCCTCAAAATAATGCAGCCCCTCAAACTAATGCAGACCCTCAATCTAATGCAGCCCCTCAATCTAATGCAGCCCCTCAAACTAATGCAGCCACTCACTCAAAGGCAGACTCTCAAACTAATGCAGCCACTCAATCACAGGCAGCCCCTCAAACTCAGCCAACCCCTCAAACAAAGCCAACCCCTCAAACTAAGGCATCCTCTCAAACTAATACAGCCCCTCAATCTAAGGCAGCCCCTTAATCTAAGACAGCCCCTCAAACTAATGCAGCCCCTCAAACCAAGGCAGCTGCTCAAACTAAGGCAGCCCCTCAAACTAAGGCAGCCGCTCAAACTAAGGCAGCCCCTCAAACTAAGGCAGCCCCTCAAACTAAGGCAGCCCCTCAAACTAAGGCAGCCCCTCAAACTCAGGCAGACGCTCAAACTAAGGCAGCCCCTCAAACTGAGACAGCCGCTCAAACTAATGCAGCCCCTCAGTCTAAAGCAGCCCCTCAAACTCAGGTAGCCTCTCAATCTAAGGCAGCCGCTCAAACTAAGGCAGCCCCTCAAACTAAGACAGCCGCTCAAACTAAGGCAGCCCCTCAAACTAAGACAGTCGCTCAAATTAATGCAGCCCCTCAAACTATGGCAGACTGTCAAACGAAGGCAGCCCCTCAAACATAGGCAGCCTATCAAACTAAGGCTGCCCCTTAAACTAATGCAGCCCCTCAAACTAATGCAGAACTCTATCTAAGGCAGCCCCTCAAACTAATGCAGCCCCTCAAAATAATGCAGCCCCTCAAACTAATGCAGCCCCACAATCTAAGGCAGCCCCACAATCTAAGGCAGCCCCTCAAACTAATGTAGCCACTCAAACTAATGCAGCCCCTCAATCAAAGGCAGCCCCTCAATCAAAGGCAGCCCCTCAAACTAATGCACCCCCTCAAACTAATGCAGCCCCTCAAACTAATGCAGCCCCTGAATCTAAGGCAGCCCCTGAATCTAAGGCAGCCCCTCAAACTAATGCAGCCACTCAATCAAAGGCAGACTCTCAAACTAATGCGGTCACTCAATCAAAGGCAGCCCCTCAAACTAAGGCAGCCCCTCAAACTAAGGCAGACTCTCAAACTGACGCTGCCCCTTAAAGTAAGGCAGCCCTACAAACTAAGGGAGCGCCTCAACCAAAGGCAGCACCTCAAACTAATGCAGCCGCTCAAACTAAGGCAGCCCCTCAAACTCAGGCAGCCTCTCAAACTAAGGCAGCCGCTGAAACTAAGGCAGCCTGTCAAACTAAGGCAGCCGCTCAAACTAAGGCAGACTCTCAAACTAAGGCAACTCCTCAAACTAAGGCAGCCGCTTAAACTAAGGCAGACTCAAAAACTAAGGCAGCCTCTCAAACTAAGTCAGCCGCTCAATCTAAGGCAGCCCCTCAAACTAAGGCAGCCCCTCAAACTAAGGCAGCCGCTCAAACTAATGCAGCCCCTCAATCTGAGGCAGCCCCTCAACTAAGGCAGCCGCTCAAAATAAAGCATCCCATCAAACTAATGCACCCCTCAATCTAAGGAAGCCCATCAAACAAATGCAGCCCCTCAAACTACGTCAGCCCCTCAAACTAAGTCAGCCCCTCAAACTAATGCAGCCACCCAATCAAAGGCAGACTCTCAAACCAGTGCAGCCGCTCAAAGTAAGGCAGCCCCTCAAATCAGGCAGCCTCTCAAACTAACGCAGCCGCACAAAATAAGGCAGCCTGTCAAAGGAAGGCAGACCCTCAAACTAAGGGAGCGCCTCAACCAAAGGCAGCCCCTCAAACTAATGCAGCCGCTCAAATTAAGGCAGCCCCTCAAACTAAGGCAGCCACTAAAAGTAAGGCAGACCCTCAAACTAAGGCAACCGCTCAAACTAAGGCAGACTCTCAAACTAAGGCAGACCCTCAAACTAAGGGAGCGCCTCAACAAAAAGCAGCCCCTCAAACTAATGCAGCCGCTCAAATTAAGGCAGCCCCTCAAACTAATGCAGCCTCGAAAAGTAAGGCAGACCTTCAAACTAAGGCAGCCCCTCAAACTAAGGCAGCCCCTCAAACTAAGGCAGCCGCTCAAAATAATGCAGACTCTCAAACTAAGGCAGCCGCTCAAACTAAGTCAGCCGCTCAAACTAAGGCAGCCTCTCAAATTAAGGCAGCCGCTCAAACTAAGGCAGCCCCTCAAAGTAAGGCAGCCTCTCAAAATAAGGCACTCCCTCAAAGTAATGCAGCCCCTCAATCTAAGGCAGCCCCTCATTCTAATGCAACCCCTCAAACTAATGCAGCCCCTCAAACTGAGGCAGCCCCTCAAACTAAGGCAGCCCCTCTAACTAAGCCAACCTCTCAAACGAAGGCATCCTCTCAAACTAAGGCAGACTCTCAAACTAATGTAGCCAGTCAATCTAAGGCAGCCCCTCAAATTAAGCCAAGTCCTCAAACTAAGGCAGCCCCTCAAAATAATGCAGCCCCTCAAACTAATGCAGACCCTCAATCTAATGCAGCCCCTCAATCTAATGCAGCCCCTCAAACTAATGCAGCCACTCACTCAAAGGCAGACTCTCAAACTAATGCAGCCACTCAATCACAGGCAGCCCCTCAAACTCAGCCAACCCCTCAAACAAAGCCAACCCCTCAAACTAAGGCATCCTCTCAAACTAATACAGCCCCTCAATCTAAGGCAGCCCCTTAATCTAAGACAGCCCCTCAAACTAATGCAGCCCCTCAAACCAAGGCAGCTGCTCAAACTAAGGCAGCCCCTCAAACTAAGGCAGCCGCTCAAACTAAGGCAGCCCCTCAAACTAAGGCAGCCCCTCAAACTAAGGCAGCCCCTCAAACTAAGGCAGCCCCTCAAACTCAGGCAGACGCTCAAACTAAGGCAGCCCCTCAAACTGAGACAGCCGCTCAAACTAATGCAGCCCCTCAGTCTAAAGCAGCCCCTCAAACTCAGGTAGCCTCTCAATCTAAGGCAGCCGCTCAAACTAAGGCAGCCCCTCAAACTAAGACAGCCGCTCAAACTAAGGCAGCCCCTCAAACTAAGACAGTCGCTCAAATTAATGCAGCCCCTCAAACTATGGCAGACTGTCAAACGAAGGCAGCCCCTCAAACATAGGCAGCCTATCAAACTAAGGCTGCCCCTTAAACTAATGCAGCCCCTCAAACTAATGCAGAACTCTATCTAAGGCAGCCCCTCAAACTAATGCAGCCCCTCAAAATAATGCAGCCCCTCAAACTAATGCAGCCCCACAATCTAAGGCAGCCCCACAATCTAAGGCAGCCCCTCAAACTAATGTAGCCACTCAAACTAATGCAGCCCCTCAATCAAAGGCAGCCCCTCAATCAAAGGCAGCCCCTCAAACTAATGCACCCCCTCAAACTAATGCAGCCCCTCAAACTAATGCAGCCCCTGAATCTAAGGCAGCCCCTGAATCTAAGGCATCCCCTCAAACTAATGCAGCCACTCAATCAAAGGCAGACTCTCAAACTAATGCGGTCACTCAATCAAAGGCAGCCCCTCAAACTAAGGCAGCCCCTCAAACTAAGGCAGACTCTCAAACTGACGCTGCCCCTTAAAGTAAGGCAGCCCTACAAACTAAGGGAGCGCCTCAACCAAAGGCAGCACCTCAAACTAATGCAGCCGCTCAAACTAAGGCAGCCCCTCAAACTCAGGCAGCCTCTCAAACTAAGGCAGCCGCTGAAACTAAGGCAGCCTGTCAAACTAAGGCAGCCGCTCAAACTAAGGCAGACTCTCAAACTAAGGCAGACTCTCAAACTAAGGCAACTCCTCAAACTAAGGCAGCCGCTTAAACTAAGGCAGACTCAAAAACTAAGGCAGCCTCTCAAACTAAGTCAGCCGCTCAATCTAAGGCAGCCCCTCAAACTAAGGCAGCCCCTCAAACTAAGGCAGCCGCTCAAACTAATGCAGCCCCTCAATCTGAGGCAGCCCCTCAACTAAGGCAGCCGCTCAAAATAAAGCATCCCATCAAACTAATGCACCCCTCAATCTAAGGAAGCCCATCAAACAAATGCAGCCCCTCAAACTACGTCAGCCCCTCAAACTAAGTCAGCCCCTCAAACTAATGCAGCCACCCAATCAAAGGCAGACTCTCAAACCAGTGCAGCCGCTCAAAGTAAGGCAGCCCCTCAAATCAGGCAGCCTCTCAAACTAACGCAGCCGCACAAAATAAGGCAGCCTGTCAAAGGAAGGCAGACCCTCAAACTAAGGGAGCGCCTCAACCAAAGGCAGCCCCTCAAACTAATGCAGCCGCTCAAATTAAGGCAGCCCCTCAAACTAAGGCAGCCACTAAAAGTAAGGCAGACCCTCAAACTAAGGCAACCGCTCAAACTAAGGCAGACTCTCAAACTAAGGCAGACCCTCAAACTAAGGGAGCGCCTCAACAAAAAGCAGCCCCTCAAACTAATGCAGCCGCTCAAATTAAGGCAGCCCCTCAAACTAATGCAGCCTCGAAAAGTAAGGCAGACTTTCAAACTAAGGCAGCCCCTCAAACTAAGGCAGCCCCTCAAACTAAGGCAGCCGCTCAAAATAATGCAGACTCTCAAACTAAGGCAGCCGCTCAAACTAAGTCAGCCGCTCAAACTAAGGCAGCCTCTCAAATTAAGGCAGCCGCTCAAACTAAGGCAGCCCCTCAAAGTAAGGCAGCCTCTCAAAATAAGGCACTCCCTCAAAGTAATGCAGCCCCTCAATCTAAGGCAGCCCCTCATTCTAATGCAACCCCTCAAACTAATGCAGCCCCTCAAACTGAGGCAGCCCCTCAAACTAAGGCAGCCCCTCAAACTAAGGCAGCCCCTCTAACTAAGCCAACCCCTCAAACGAAGGCATCCCCTCAAACTAAGGCAGACTCTCAAACTAATGTAGCCACTCAATCTAAGGCAGCCCCTCAAATTAAGCCAAGTCCTCAAACTAAGGCAGCCCCTCAAAATAATGCAGCCCCTCAAACTAAAGCAGACCCTCAATCTAATGCAGCCCCTCAATCGAATGCAGCCCCTCAAACTAATGCAGCCACTCACTCAAAGGCAGACTCTCAAACTAATGCAGCCACTCAATCACAGGCAGCCCCTCAAACTCAGCCAACCCCTCAAACTAAGGCAGCCCCTCAATCGAAGGCAGCCCCTCATTCTAATGCAACCACTCAAACTAATGCAGCCCCTCATACTAAGGCAGTCCCTCTAACTAAGCCAACCACTCAAACTAAGGAATCCCCTCAAACTAAGGCAGACCCTCAAACTAATGCAGCCACTCAATCAAAGGCAGCCCCTCAAACTCAGCCAACCCCTCAAACTAAGGCAGCCCCTCAAACTAAGGCAGACTCTCAAACTAATGCAGTCCCTCAATCGAAGGCAGCCCCTCAAACTAAGGGAGCGCCTCAACCAAAGGCAGCCCCTCAAACTAAGGCAGCCCCTCTAACTAAGCCAGCCCATCAAACTAAGGCATCCCCTCATATTAAGGCATCCCCTCAAACTAAGGCAGACTCTCAAACTAATGCAGCCCCTCAAACCAAGGCAGCCCCTCAAACTAAGGCAGCCGCTCAAACTAAGGCAGCCCCTCAAACTCAGGCAGCCGCTCAAACTAAGGCAGCCGCTCAAACTAAGGCAGCCCCTCAAACTGAGACAGCCGCTCAAACTAATGCAGCCCCTCAGTCTAAAGCAGCCCCTCAAACTCAGGCAGCCTCTCAATCTAAGGCAGCCGCTCAAACTAATGCAGCCCCTCAAACTAAGGCAGCCGCTCAAATTAAGGCAGCCCCTCAAACTATGGCAGTCTCTCAAACGAAGGCAGCCCCTCAAACTTAGGCAGCCTCTCAAACTAAGGCTGCCCCTCAAAATAATGCAGCCCCTCAAACTAATGCAGAACTCTACCTAAGGCTGCCCCTCAAACTAATGCAGCCCCTCAAACTAATGCAGCCCCTCAAACTAATGCAGCCCCTCAAACTAATGCAGCCCCTCAATCTAAGGCAGCCCATCAAACTAATGTACCCACTCCAACCAATGCAGCCCCTCAAACTAATGCAGCCACTCAATCAAAGGCAGTCTCTCAAACTAATGCAGCCACTCAATCAAAGGCAGCCCCTCAAACTAAGCCAACCCCACAAACTAAGGCAGCCCCTCAAACTAAGGC
Organism: Heterodontus francisci; assembly: GCF_036365525.1. NCBI lineage: Eukaryota > Metazoa > Chordata > Chondrichthyes > Heterodontiformes > Heterodontidae > Heterodontus > Heterodontus francisci. The sequence goes on from NW_027142246.1 coordinate 314,399, forward strand.
AGACTCTCAAACTGACGCTGCCCCTGAAAGTAAGGCAGCCCTGCAAACTAAGGGAGCGCCTCAACCAAAGGCAGCCCCTCAAACTAATGCAGCCGCTCAAACTAAGGCAGCCCCTCAATCTCAGGAAGCCTCTCAAACTAAGGCAGCCGCTGAAACTAAGGCAGCCGCTGAAACTGAGGCAGCCTGTCAAACTAAGGCAGCCGCTCAAACTAAGGCAGACTCTCAAACTAAGGCAACACCTCAAACTAAGGCAGCCGCTCAAACTAAGGCAGACTCTCAAACTAAGGCAGCCTCTCAAACTAAGTCAGTCGCTCAAACGAATGCAGCTCCTCAATCTAAGGCAGCCCCTCAACTAAGGCAGCCGCTCAAAATAAAGCATCCCATCAAACTAATGCAGCCCCTCAAACTAAGGCAGCCCCTCAAACTAAGGCAGCCCCTCAAGCTAATGCAGCCCCTCAAACTAATGCAGCCCTCAATCTAAGGCAGCCCATCAAACAAATGCAGCCCCTCAAACTACGTCAGCACATCAAACTAAGTCAGCCCCTCAAACTAAGTCAGCCCCTCAAACTAATGCAGCCACTCAATCAAAGGCAGACTCTCAAACCCAGGCAGCCTCTCAAACTAACGCAGCCACTCAAACTAAGGCAGCCTCTAAAAGTAAGGCAGACCCTCAAACTAAAGCAGCCGCTCAAACTAAGGCAGACTCTCAAACTAAGGCAGACCCTCAAACTAAGGGAGCGCCTCAACTAAAAGCAGCCCCTCAAACTAATGCAGCCGCTCAAATTAAGGCAGCCCCTCAAACTAATGCAGCCTCTAAAAGTAAGGCAGACCCTCAAATTAAGGCAGCCGCTCAAACTAAGGCAGACTCTCAAACTAATGCAGCCGCTCAAATTAAGGCAGCCCCTCAAACTAATGCAGCCTCTAAAAGTAAGGCAGACCCTCAAATTAAGGCAGCCGCTCAAACTAAGGCAGACTCTCAAACTTATGCAGCCCCTCAAACTAAGGCAGCCGCTCAAACTAATGCAGACCCTCAAACTAAGGCAGCCGCTCAAACTAAGGCAGCCTCTCAAATTAAGGGAGCCGCTCAAACTAAGGCAGCCCCTCAAAGTAAGGCAGCCTCTCAAACTAAGGCACTCCCTCAAAGTAATGCAGCCCCTCAATCTAAGGCAGCCCTCATTCTAATGCAACCCCTCAAACTAATGCAGCCCCTCAAACTAAGGCAGCCCCTCAAACTAAACCAACCCCTCAAACGAAGGCATCCCCTCAAACTAGAGCAGACTCTCAAACTAATGCAGCCACTCAATCTAAGGCAGCCCCACAAACTAAGCCAAACCCTCAAACTAAGGCAGCCCCTCAAAATAATGCAGCCCCTCTAACTAAAGCAGACCCTCAATCTAATGCAGCCCCTCAAACTAATGCAGCCACTCAATCAAAGGCAGACTCTCAAACTAATGCAGCCCCTCAATCAAAGGCAGCCCCTCAAACTCAGCCAACCCCTCAAAGTAAGGCAGCCCCTCAAACTAAGGCAGGCTCTCAAACTAATGCAGCCCCTCAATCGAAGGCAGCCCCTCATTCTAATGCAACCCCTCAAACTAATGCAGCCCCTCAAACTAAGGCAGCCCCTCTAACTAAGCCAACCCCTCAAACTAAGGAATCCCCTCAAACTGAGGCAGACTCTCAAACTAATGCAGCCACTCAATGTAAGGCAGCCCCTCAAACTAAGCCAACCCCTCAAACTGAGACAGCCCCTGAATCTAAGGCAACCCCTCAAAATAATGCAGCCGCTCAAACAAATGCAGACCCTCAATCTAATGCAGCCCCTCAAACTAAGGCAGCCCCTCAAACTAATGCAGCCCCTCAAACTAATGCAGCCCCTCAAACTAATGCAGCCCTCAATCTAAGGCAGCCCATCAAACAAATGCAGCCCCTCAAACTACGTCAGCCCCTCAAACTAAGTCAGCCCCTCAAACTAAGTCAGCCCCTCAAACTAATGCAGCCACTCAATCAAAGGCAGACTCTCAAACTAACGCAGCCGCTCAAACTAAGGCAGCCTCTAAAAGTAAGGCAGACCCTCAAACTAAGGCAGCCGCTCAAACTAAGGCAGACCCTCAAACTAAGGCAGACCCTCAAACTAAGGGAGCGCCTCAACTAAAAGCAGCCCCTCAAACTAATGCAGCCGCTCAAATTAAGGCAGCCCCTCAAACTAATGCAGCCTCTAAAAGTAAGGCAGACCCTCAAATTAAGGCAGCCGCTCAAACTAAGGCAGACTCTCAAACTAAGGCAGCCCCTCAAACTAAGGCAGCCCCTCAAACTAAGGCAGCCGCTCAAACTAATGCAGACTCTCAAACTAAGGCAGCCGTCAAACTAAGGCAGCCGCTCAAACTAAGGCAGCCGCTCAAACTAAGGCAGCCGCTCAAACTAAGGCAGCCTCTCAAATTGAGGGAGCCGCTCAAACTAAGGCAGCCCCTCAAAGTAATGCAGCCTCTCAAACTAAGGCACACCCTCAAAGTAATGCAGCCCCTCAATCTAAGGCAGCCCCTCATTCTGATGCAACCCCTCAAACTAATGCAGCCCCTCAAACTAAGGCAGCCCCTCTAACTAAGCCAACCTCTCAAACGAAGGCATCCCCTCAAACTAAAGCAGACTCTCAAACTAATGCAGCCACTCAATCTAAGGCAGCCCCACAAACTAAGCCAACCCCTCAAACTAAGGCAGCCCCTCAAAATAATGCAGACCCTCAAACTAATGCAGACCCTCAATCTAATGCAGACCCTCAATCTAATGCAGCCACTCAATCAAAGGCAGACTCTCAAACTAATGCAGCACCTCAATCAAAGGCAGCCCCTCAAACTCAGCCAACCCCTCAAAGTAAGGCAGCCCCTCAAACTAAGGCAGACTCTCAAACTAATGCAGCCCCTCAATCGATGGCAGCCCCTCATTCTAATGCAACCCCTCAAACTAATGCAGCCCCTCAAACTAAGGCAGCCCCTCAAACTAAGCCAACCCCTCAAACTAAGGAATCCCCTCAAACTAAGGCAGACTCTCAAACTAATGCAGCCACTCAATCTAAGGCAGCCCCTCAAACTAAGCCAACCCCTCAAACTAAGACAGCCCCTCAAACTAAGGCAGCCCCTCAAAATAATGCAGCCGCTCAAACAAATGCAGAGCCTCAATCAAAGGCAAGCTCTCAAACTAATGCAGACACTCAATCAAAGGCAGCCCCTCAAACTCAGCCAACCACTCAATCTAAGGCAGCCCCTCAAACTAAGGCAGACTCTCAAACTAATGCAGCCCCTTAAAGTAAGGCAGCCCCTCAAACTAAGGGAGCGCCTCAACCAAAGGCAGCCCCTCAAACTAAGGCAGCCCCTCTAACTAAGCCAACCCATCAAACTAAGGCATCCCCTCATATTAAGGCAGACTCTCAAACGAATGCAGCCACTCAAAGTAATGCAGCCCCTCAATCTAAGGCAGCCCCTCATTCTAATGCAACCCCTCAAACTAATGCAGCCCCTCAAACTAAGGCAGCCCCTCAAACTAAGGCAGCCCCACTAACTAAGCCAACCCCTCAAACGAAGGCATCCCCTCAAACTAAAGCAGACTCTCAAACTAATGCAGCCACTCAATCTAAGGCAGCCCCACAAACTAAGCCAACCCCTCAAACTAAGGCAGCCCCTCAAAATAATGCAGCCCCTCAAACTAATGCAGAACCTTAAATCTAATGCAGCCCCACAAACTAATGCAGTCACTCAATCAAAGGCAGACTCTCAAACTAATGCAGCCCCTCAATCAAAGGCAGCCCCGCAAACTCAGCCAACCCCTCAAACTAAGGCAGCCCCTCAAACTAAGGCAGACTCTCAAACTAATGCAGCCCCTCAATCGAAGGCAGCCCCTCATTCTAATGCAACCCCTCAAACTAATGCAGCCCCTCAAACTAAGGCAGCCCCTCAAACTAAGGCAGCCCCTCAAACTAAGGCAGCCCCTCAAACTAAGCCAACCCCTCAAACTAAGCCAACCCCTCAAACTAAGTAATCTCCTCAAAGTAAGGCAGACTCTCAAACTAATGCAGCCACTCAATCTAAGGCAGACCCTCAAACGAAGCCAACCCCTCAAACAAAGACAGCCCCACAAACTAAGGCAGCCCCTCAAAATAATGCAGCCCCTCAAACAAATGCAGACCCTCAATCTAATGCAGCCCCTCAAACTAATGCAGCCACTCAATCAAAGGCAAGCTCTCAAACTAATGCAGCCACTCAATCAAAGGCAGCCCCTCAAACTCAGCCAACCACTCAAACTAAGGCAGCCCTTCAAACTAAGGCAGACTCTCAAACTAATGCAGCCCCTTAAAGTAAGGCAGCCTCTCAAACTAAGGGAGCGCCTCAACCAAAGGCAGCCCCTCAAACTAAGGCAGCCCCTCTAACTAAGCCAACCCATCAAACTAAGGCATCCCCTCATATTAAGGCAGACTCTCAAACTAATGCAGACCCTCAAACCAAGGCAGCCGCTCAAATTAAGGCAGCCCCTCAAACTAAGGCAGCCACTCAAACTAAGGCAGCCCCTCAAAATCAGGCAGCCGCTCAAACTAAGGCATCGCCTCAAACTGAGACAGCCGCTCAAACTAATGCAGCCCCTCAGTCTAAAGCAGTCCCTCAAACTCAGGCAGCCTCTCAATCTAAGGCAGCCGCTCAAACTAAGGCAGCCCCTCAAAGAAAGACAGTCGCTCAAACTAAGACAGTCGCTCAAACTAATACAGCCCCTCAAACTAAGGCAGCCGCTCAAATTAAGGCAGCCGCTCAAACTATGGCAGACTCTCAAACGCAGGCAGCCCCTCAAACTTAGGCAGCCTCTCAAACTAAGGCTGCCCCTTAAACTAATGCAGCCCCTCAAACTAATGCAGAGCTCTACCTGAGGCAGCCCCTCAAACTAAGGCAGCTCCTCAAACTAATGCAGCCCCTCAAACTAATGCAGCCCCTCAAACTAATGCAACCCCTCAATCTAAGGCAGCCCCTCAAAATAATGTACCCACTCAAACCAATGCAGCCCCTCAAACTAATGCAGCCCCTCAATCTAAGGCAGCCCCTCAAACTAATGTACCCACTCAAACCAATGCAGCCCCTCAAACTAATGCAGCCACTCAATCAAAGCCAGACTCTCAAACTAATGCAGCCGCTCAAACTAAGGCAGCCCCTCAAACCCAGGCAGCCTCTCAAACTAACGCAGACGCTCAAACTAAGACAGCTTGTCAAAGTAAGGCAGACCCTCAAACTAAGGGAGCGCCTCAACCAAAGGCAGCCCCTCAAACTAATGCAGCCGCTCAAATTAAGGCAGCCCCTCAAACTAAGGCAGTCTCTAAAAGTAAGGCAGACCCTCAAACTAAGGCAGCCGCTCAAACTAAGGCAGACTCTCGAACTAAGGCAGACCCTCAAACTAAGGGAGTGCCTCAACTAAAAGCAGCCCCTCAAACTAATGCAGCCGCTCAAATTAAGGCAGCCCCTCAAACTAAGGCAGCCTCTAAAAGTAAGGCAGCCCCTCAAACTAAGGCAGCCGCTCAAACTAATGCAGGATCTCAAACTAAGGCAGCCGCTCAAACTAAGGCAGCCGCTCAAACGAAGGCAGCCTCTGAAATTAAGGCAGCCGCTCAAACTGAGGCAGCCTCTCAAACTAAGGCACTCCCTCAAACTAATGCAGCCCCTCAAACTAATGCAGCCCCTCAATCTAAAGCAGCCCCTCATTCTAATGCAACCCCTCAAACTAATGCAGTCCCTCAAACTAAGGCAGCCCCTCAAACTAAGGCAGCCCCTCAATCTAAGCCAACCCCTCAAACTAAGGCATCCCCTCAAACTAAGGCATCCCCTCAAACTAAGGCAGACTCTCAAACTAATGCAGCCACTCAATCTAAGGCAGCCCCTCAAACTAAGCCAACCCCTCAAACTAAGGCAGCCCCTCAAACTAAGGCAGCCCCTCAAAATAATGCGGCCCCTCAAACTAATGCAGACCCTCAATCTAATGCAGACTCTCAAACTAATGCAGCCACTCAATCTAAGACAGCCCCTCAAACTAAGCCAACCCCTCAAACTAAGGAAGCCCCTCAAAGTAATGCAGCCCCTCAAACAAATGCAGCCCCTCAATCTAATGCAGCCCCTCAAACTAATGCAGCCACTCAATCAAAGGCAAGCTCTCAAACTAATGCAGCCACTCAATCAAAGGCAGCCCCTCAAACTCAGCCAACCACTCAAACTAAGGCAGCCCCTCAAACTAAGACAGACTCTCAAACTAACGCAGCCCCTTAAAGTAAGGCAGCCCCTCAAACTAAGGGAGCGCCTCAACCAAAGGCAGCCCCTCAAACTAAGGCAGCCCCTCTAACTAAGACAACCCATCAAACTAAGGCATCCCCTCATACTAAGGCAGACTCTCAAACTAATGCAGCCACTCAATCTAAGGCAGCCCCTCAAACAAAGCCAACCCCTCAAACTAAGGCATCCCCTCAAACTAAGGCAGACTCTCAAACTAATGCAGCCCCTCAATCTAAGGCAGCCCCTTAATCTAAGACAGCCCCTCAAACTAATGCAGCCCCTCAAACCAAGGCAGCTGCTCAAACTAAGGCAGCCCCTCAAACTAAGGCAGCCGCTCAAACTAAGGCAGCCCCTCAAACTCAGGCAGCCGCTCAAAGTAAGGCAGCCCCTCAAACTGAGACAGCCGCTCAAAGTAATGCAGCCCCTCAGTCTAAAGCAGCCCCTCAAACTCAGGCAGCCTCTCAATCTAAGGCAGCCGCTCAAACTAAGGCAGCCCCTCAAACTAAGACAGTCGCTCAAACTAATGCAGCCCCTCAAACTAAGGCAGCCGCTCAAATTAATGCAGCCCCTCAAACTATGGCAGACTCTCAAACGAAGGCAGCCCCTCAAACTTAGGCAGCCGATCAAACTAAGGCTGCCCCTTAAACTAATGCAGCCCCTCAAACTAATGCAGAACTCTATCTAAGGCAGCCCCTCAAACTAATGTAGCCCCTCAAACTAATGCAGCCCCTCAAACTAATGCAGCCCCACAATCTGAGGCAGCCCCTCAAACTAATGTAGCCACTCAAACTAATGCAGCCCCTCAAACTAATGCAGCCCCTCAACCAAAGGCAGCCCCTCAAACTAATGCACCCCCTCAAACTCATGCAGCCCCTCAAACTAATGCAGCCCCTGAAACTAAGGCAGCCCCTCAAACTAATGCAGCCACTCAATCAAAGGCAGACTCTCAAACTAATGCAGTCACTCAATCAAAGGCAGCCCCTCAAACTAAGGCATCCCCTCAAACTAAGGCAGACTCTCAAACTGACGCTGCCCCTTAAAGTAAGGCAGCCCTACAAACTAAGGGAGCGCCTCAACCAAAGGCAGCCCCTCAAACTAATGCAGCCGCTCAAACTAAGGCAGCCCCTCAAACTCAGGCAGCCTCTCAAACTAAGGCAGCTGCTGAAACTAAGGCAGCCTGTCAAACTAAGGCAGCCGCTCAAACTAAGGCAGACTCTCAAACTAAGGCAACCCCTCAAACTAAGGCAGCCGCTTAAACTAAGGCAGCCTCTCAAACTAAGGCAGCCTCTCAAACTAAGGCAGCCCCTCAATCTAAGGCAGCCCCTCAAACTAAGGCAGCACCTCAAACTAAGGCAGCCGCTCAAACTAAGGCAGCCCCTCAATCTGAGGCAGCCCCTCAACTAAGGCAGCCGCTTAAAATAATGCATCCCATCAAACAAATGCACCCCTCAATCTAAGGCAGCCCCTCAAACTAAGGCAGCCCCTCAAACTAAGGCAGCCCCTCAAACTAAGGCAGCCCCTCAATCTGAGGCAGCCCCTCAACTAAGGCAGCCCCTCAACTAAGGCAGCCGCTCAAAATAAAGCATCCCATCAAACTAATGCACCCCTCAATCTAAGGCAGCCCATCAAACAAATGCAGCCCCTCAAACTACGTCAGCCCCTCAAACTAAGTCAGCCCCTCAAACTAATGCAGCCACTCAATCAAAGGCAGACTCTCAAACTAATGCAGCCGCTCAATGTAAGGCAGCCCCTCAAACCCAGGCAGCCTCTCAAACTAACGCAGCCGCTCAAAATAAGGCAGCCTGTCAAAGTAAGGCAGACCCTCAAACTAAGGGAGCGCCTCAACCAAAGGCAGCCCCTCAAACTAATGCAGCCGCTCAAATTAAGGCAGCCCCTCAAACTAAGGCAGCCGCTCAAATTAATGCAGCCCCTCAAACTATGGCAGACTCTCAAACGAAGGCAGCCCCTCAAACTTAGGCAGCCGATCAAACTAAGGCTGCCCCTTAAACTAATGCAGCCCCTCAAACTAATGCAGAACTCTATCTAAGGCAGCCCCTCAAACTAATGTAGCCCCTCAAACTAATGCAGCCCCTCAAACTAATGCAGCCCCACAATCTGAGGCAGCCCCTCAAACTAATGTAGCCACTCAAACTAATGCAGCCCCTCAAACTAATGCAGCCCCTCAACCAAAGGCAGCCCCTCAAACTAATGCACCCCCTCAAACTCATGCAGCCCCTCAAACTAATGCAGCCCCTGAAACTAAGGCAGCCCCTCAAACTAATGCAGCCACTCAATCAAAGGCAGACTCTCAAACTAATGCAGTCACTCAATCAAAGGCAGCCCCTCAAACTAAGGCATCCCCTCAAACTAAGGCAGACTCTCAAACTGACGCTGCCCCTTAAAGTAAGGCAGCCCTACAAACTAAGGGAGCGCCTCAACCAAAGGCAGCCCCTCAAACTAATGCAGCCGCTCAAACTAAGGCAGCCCCTCAAACTCAGGCAGCCTCTCAAACTAAGGCAGCTGCTGAAACTAAGGCAGCCTGTCAAACTAAGGCAGCCGCTCAAACTAAGGCAGACTCTCAAACTAAGGCAACCCCTCAAACTAAGGCAGCCGCTTAAACTAAGGCAGCCTCTCAAACTAAGGCAGCCTCTCAAACTAAGGCAGCCCCTCAATCTAAGGCAGCCCCTCAAACTAAGGCAGCACCTCAAACTAAGGCAGCCGCTCAAACTAAGGCAGCCCCTCAATCTGAGGCAGCCCCTCAACTAAGGCAGCCGCTTAAAATAATGCATCCCATCAAACAAATGCACCCCTCAATCTAAGGCAGCCCCTCAAACTAAGGCAGCCCCTCAAACTAAGGCAGCCCCTCAAACTAAGGCAGCCCCTCAATCTGAGGCAGCCCCTCAACTAAGGCAGCCCCTCAACTAAGGCAGCCGCTCAAAATAAAGCATCCCATCAAACTAATGCACCCCTCAATCTAAGGCAGCCCATCAAACAAATGCAGCCCCTCAAACTACGTCAGCCCCTCAAACTAAGTCAGCCCCTCAAACTAATGCAGCCACTCAATCAAAGGCAGACTCTCAAACTAATGCAGCCGCTCAATGTAAGGCAGCCCCTCAAACCCAGGCAGCCTCTCAAACTAACGCAGCCGCTCAAAATAAGGCAGCCTGTCAAAGTAAGGCAGACCCTCAAACTAAGGGAGCGCCTCAACCAAAGGCAGCCCCTCAAACTAATGCAGCCGATCAAATTAAGGCAGCCCCTCAAACTAAGGCAGCCTCTAAAAGTAAGGCAGACCCTCAAACTAAGGCAACCGCTCAAACTAAGGCAGACTCTCAAACTAAGGCAGACCCTCAAACTAAGGGAGCGCCTCAACTAAAAGCAGCCCCTCAAACTAATGCAGCCGCTCAAATTAAGGCAGCCCCTCAAACTAAGGCAGCCTCTAAAGGTACGGCAGACCCTCAAACTAAGGCAGCCGCTCAAACTAATGCAGACTCTCAAACTAAGGCAGCCGCTCAAACTAAGGCAGCCGCTCAAACTAAGGCAGCCGCTCAAACGAAGGCAGCCGCTCAAACGAAGGCAGCCTCTGAAATTAAGGCAGCCGCTCAAACTAAGGCAGCCCCTCAAAGTAAGGCAGCCTCTCAAACTAAGGCACACCCTCAAACTAATGCAGCTCCTCAAACTAATGCAGCCCCTCAATCTAAAGCAGCCCCTCAATCTAAAGCAGCCCCTCAATCTAATGCAACCCCTCAAACTAATGCAGCCCCTCAATCTAAGCCAACCCCTCAAACTAAGGCATCCCCTCAAACTAAGGCAGACTCTAAAACTAATGCAGCCACTCAATCTAAGGCAGCCCCTCAAACTAAGCCAACCCATCAAACTAAGGCAGCCCCTTAAACTAAGGCAGCCCCTCAAAATAATGCTGCCCCTCAAACTATGGCAGACTCTCAAACTTAGGCAGCCTCTCAAACTAAGGCTGCCCCTCAAAATAATGCTGCCCCTCAAACTATGGCAGACTCTCAATCTAAGGCAGCCCCTCAAACTAAGGCAGCCCCTCAAACTAATGCAGCCCCTCAAACTAATGCAGCCCCTCAATCTAAGGCAGCCCCTCAATCTAAGGCAGCCCCTCAATCTAAGGCAGCCCCTCAAACTAATGTAACCACTCCAACCAATGCAGCCCCTCAAACTAATGCAGCCCCTCAATCAAAGGCAGCCCCTCAAACTAATGCAGCCACTCAATCAAAGGCAGCCCCTCAAACTAAGCCAACCCCACAAACAAAGGCAGCCCCTCAAACTAATGCAGACTCTCAAACTGACGCTGCCCCTGAAAGTAAGGCAGCCCTGCAAACTAAGGGAGCGCCTCAACCAAAGGCAGCCCCTCAAACTAATGCAGCCGCTCAAACTAAGGCAGCCCCTCAAACTCAGGACGCTTCTCAAACTAAGGCAGCCGCTCAAACTAAGGCAGACTCTCAAACTAAGGCAGACTCTCAAACTGAGGCAACCCCTCAAACAAAGGCAGCCGCTCAAACTAAGGCAGACTCTCAAACTAAGGCAGCCTCTCAAACTAAGTCAGCCTCTCAAACTACTGCAGCCCCTCAATCGAAGGCAGCCCCTCAACTAAGGCAGCCGCTCAAAATAAAGCATCCCATCAAACTAAGGCAGCCCCTCAAACTAAGGCAGCCCCTTCAAACTAAGGCAGCCCCTCAAACTAATGCAGCCCCTCAAACTAATGCAGCCCTCAATCTAAGGCAGCCCATCAAACAAATGCAGCCCCTCAAACTACGTCAGCCCCTCAAACTAAGTCAGCCCCTCAAACTAAAGCAGCCACTCAATCAAAGGCAGACTCTCTAACTAATGCAGCCGCACAAACGAAGGCAGCCCCTCAAACCCAGGCAGCCTCTCAAACTAACGCAGCCGCTCAAACTAAGGCAGCCTCTAAAAGTAAGGCAGACCCTCAAACTAAGGCAGCCGCTCAAACTAAGCCAGACTCTCAAACTTAGGCAGATCCTCAAACTAAGGGAGCGCCTCTAACTAAGCCAACCCCTCAAACTAAGGAATCCCCTCAAACTAAGGCAGACGCTCAAACTAATGCAGCCACTCAATCAAAGGCAGCCCCTCAAACTCAGCCAACCCCTCAAACTAAGGCAGCCCCTCAAACTAAGGCTGACACTCAAACTAAGGCAGACTCTCAAACTAAGGCAGACTCTCAAACTAATGCAGCCCCTCAATCGAAGGCAGCCCCTCAAACTAAGGGAGCGCCTCAACCAAAGGCAGCCCCTCAAACTAAGGCAGCCCCTCGAACTAAGCCAGCCCATCAAACTAAGGCATCCCCTCATATTAAGGCAGATTCTCAAACTAATGCAGTCCCTCAATCAAAGTCGCCCCATAATCTAAGACAGCCCCTCAAACTAATGCAGCCCCTCAAACCAAGGCAACCCCTCAAACTAAGGCATCCCCTCAAACTAAGGCAGACTCTCAAACTAATGCAGTCCCTCAATCTAAGTCGCCCCTTAATCTAAGACAGCCCCTCAAACTAATGCAGCCCCTCAAACCAAGGCAGCCCCTCAAACTAAGGCAGCCGCTCAAACTAAGGCAGCCCCTCAAACTCAGGCAGCCGCTCAAACTAAGGCAGCCCCTCAAACTGAGACAGCCGCTCAAACTAATGCAGCCCCTCAGTCTAAAGCAGCCCCTCAAACTCAGGCAGCCTCTCAATCTAAGGCAGCCGCTCATACTAAGGCAGCCCCTCAAACTAAGACAGTCGCTCAAACTAATGCAGCCGCTCAAACTAAGTCAGTTGCTCAAACTAAGGCAGCCTCTCAAATTAAGGCAGCCGCTCAAACTAAGGCAGCCCCTTAAAGTAAGGGAGCCTCTCAAAATAAGGCACTCCCTCAAAGTAATGCAGCCCCTCAATCTAAGGCAGCCCCTCATTCTAATGCAACCCCTCAAACTAATGCAGCCCCTCAAACTAAGGCAGCCCCTCAAACTAAGGCAGCCCCTCTAACTAAGCCAACCCCTCAAACGAAGGCATCCCCTCAAACTAAGGCAGACTCTCAAACTAATGCAGCCACTCAATCTAAGGCAGCCCCTCAAATTAAGCCAAACCCTCAAACTAAGGCAGCCCCTCAATATAATGCAGCCCCTCAAACTAATGCAGACCCTCAATCTAATGCAGCCCCTCAAACTAATGCAGCCACTCAATCAAAGGCAGACTCTAAAACTAATGCAGCCACTCAATCTAAGGCAGCCCCTCAAACTCAGCCAACCCCTCAAACTAAGGTAGCCCCTCAAACTAAGGCAGCCCCTCAAACTAAGGCAGACTCTCAAACTAATGCAGCCCCTCAATCGAAGGCAGCCCCTCATTCTAATGCAACCCCTCATACTAAGGCAGCCCCTCTAACTAAGCCAACCCCTCAAACTAAGGAATCCCCTCAAACTAAGGCAGACGCTCTAACTAATGCAGCCACTCAATCAAAGGCAGCCCCTGAAACTCAGCCAACCCCTCAAACTAAGGCAGCCCCTCAAACTAAGGCAGACTCTCAAACTAATGCAGACCCTCAATCGAAGGCAGCCCCTCAAACTAAGGGAGCGTCTCAACCAAAGGCAGCCCCTCAAACTAAGGCAGCCCCTCTAACTAAGCCAGCCCATCAAACTAAGGCATTCCCTCATATTAAGGCAGATTCTCAAACTAATGCAGCCACTCAATCACAGGCAGCCCCTCAAACAAAGCCAACCCCTCAAACTAAGGCATCCCCTCAAACTAAGGCAGACTCTCAAACTAATGCAGCCCCTCAATCTAAGTCGGCCCCTTAATCTAAGACAGCCCCTCAAACTAATGCAGCCCCTCAAACCAAGGCAGCCCCTCAAACTAAGGCAGCCGCTCAAACTAAGGCAGCCCCTCAAACTAAGGCAGCCCCTCAAACTGAGACAGCCGCTCAAACTAATGCAGCCCCTCAGTCTAAAGCAGCCCCTCAAACTCAGGCAGCCTCTCAATCTAAGGCAGCCGCTCATACTAAGGCAGCCCCTCAAACTAAGACAGTCGCTCAAACTAATGCAGCCCCTCAAACTAATGCAGCCCCTCAAACTATGGCAGTCTCTCAAACGAAGGCAGCCCCTCAAACTTAGGCAGCCTCTCAAACTAAGGCTGCCCCTCAAAATAATGCAGACCCTCAAATTAATGCAGAACTCTACCTAAGGCAGCCCCTCAAACTAAGGCAGCCCCTCAAACTAATGCAGCCCCTCAAACTAATGCAGCCCCTCAAACTAATGCAGCCCCTCAATCAAAGGCAGCCCCTCAAACTAATGCAGCCACTCAATCAAAGGCAGTCTCTCAAACTAATGCAGCCACTCAATCAAAGGCAGCCCCTCAAACTAAGCCAACCCCACAAACTAAGGCAGCCCATCAAACTAATGCAGAGTCTCAAACTGACGCTGCCCCTGAAAATAAGGCAGCCCTGCAAACTAAGGGAGCGCCTCAACCAAAGGCAGCCCCTCAAACTAATGCAGCCGCTCAAACTAAGGCAGCCCCTCAAACTCAGGAAGCCTCTCAAACTAAGGCAGCAGCTGAAACAAAGGCAGCCGCTGAAACTGAGGCAGCCTGTCAAACTAAGGCAGCCGCTCAAACTAAGGCAGACTCTCAAACTAAGGCAGACACTCAAACTAAGGCAACCCCTCAAACAAAGGCAGCCGCTCAAACTAAGGCAGACTCTCAAACTAAGGCAGCCTCTCAAACTAAGTCAGTCGCTCAAACTAATGCAGCCCCTCAATCTAAGGCAGCCCCTCAACTGAGGCAGCCGCTCAAAATAAAGCATCCCATCAAACTAATGCAGCCCCTCAAACTAAGGCAGCCCTCAAACTAATGCAGCCCCTCAAACTAATGCAGCCCTCAATCTGAGGCAGCCCATCAAACAAATGCAGCCCCTCAAACTTCGTCAGCCCCTCAAACTTCGTCAGCCCCTCAAACTAAGGCAGCCCCTCAAACTAATGCAGACTCTCAAACTGACGCTGCCCCTGAAAATAAGGCAGCCCTGCAAACTAAGGGAGCGCCTCAACCAAAGGCAGCCCCTCAAACTAATGCAGCCGCTCAAACTAAGGCAGCCCCTCAAACTCAGGAAGCCTCTCAAACTAAGGCAGCAGCTGAAACAAAGGCAGCCGCTGAAACTAAGGCAGCCTGTCAAACTAAGGCAGCCGCTCAAACTAAGGCAGACTCTCAAACTAAGGCAGACTCTCAAACTAAGGCAACCCCTCAAACAAAGGCAGCCGCTCAAACTAAGGCAGACTCTCAAACTAAGGCAGCCTCTCAAACTAAGTCAGTCGCTCAAACTAATGCAGCCCCTCAATCTAAGGCAGCCCCTCAACTGAGGCAGCCGCTCAAAATAAAGCATCCCATCAAACTAATGCAGCCCCTCAAACTAAGGCAGCCCCTCAAACTAATGCAGCCCCTCAAACTAATGCAGCCCTCAATCTAAGGCAGCCCATCAAACAAATGCAGCCCCTCAAACTTCGTCAGCCCCTCAAACTTAGTCAGCCCCTCATACTAAAGCAGCCACTCAATCAAAGGCAGACTCTCTAACGAATGCAGCCGCACAAACGAAGGCAGCCCCTCAAACCCAGGCAGCCTCTCAAACTAACGCAGCCGCTCAAACTAAGGCAGCCTCTAAAAGTCAGGCAGACCCTCAAACTAAGGCAGCCGCTCAAACTAAGGCAGACTCTCAAGCTAAGGCAGACCCTCAAACTAAGGGAGCGCCTCTAACTAAGCCAACCCCTCAAACTAAGGAATCCCCTCAAACTAAGGCAGACGCTCAAACTAATGCAGCCACTCAATCAAAGGCAGCCCCTCCAACTCAGCCAACCCCTCAAACTAAGGCAGCCCCTCAAACTAAGGCAGACTCTCAAACTAATGCAGCCCCTCAATCGAAGGCAGCCCCTCAAACTAAGGGAGCGCCTCAAGCAAAGGCAGCCCCTCAAACTAAGGCAGCCCCTCTAACTAAGCCAGCCCATAAAACTAAGGCATCCCCTCATATAAAGGCAGATTCTCAAACTAATGCAGCCACTCAATCTCAGTCAGCCCCTGAAACAAAGCCAACCCCTCAAACTAAGGCATCCCCTCAAACTAAGGCAGACTCTCAAACTAATGCAGTCCCTCAATCTCAGTCGCCCCTTAATCTAAGACAGCCCCTCAAACTAATGCAGCCCCTCAAACCAAGCAGCCCCTCAAACTAAGGCAGCCGCTCAAACTAAGGCAGCCCCTCAAACTCAGGCAGCCGCTCAAACTAAGGCAGCCCCTCACTCTGAGACAGCCGCTCAAACTAATGCAGCCCCTCAGTCTAAAGCAGCCCCTCAAACTCAGGCAGCCTCTCAATCTAAGGCAGCCGCTCAAATTAAGGCAGCCCCTCAAACTATGGCAGTCTCTCAAACGAAGGCAGCCCCTCAAACTTAGGCAGCCTCTCAAACTAAGGCTGCCCCTCAAAATAATGCAGCCCCTCAAACTAATGCAGAACTCTACCTAAGGCAGCCCCTCAAACTAAGGCAGCCCCTCAAACTATTGCAGCCCCTCAAACTAATGCAGCCCCTCAAACTAATGCAGCCCCTCAATCTAAGGCAGCCCCTCAATCTAAGGCATCCCCTCAAACTAATGTACCCACTCCAACCAATGCAGCCCCTCAAACTAATGCAGCCCCTCAATCAAAGGCAGCCCCTCAAACCAATGCAGCCACTCAATCAAAGGCAGTCTCTCAAACTAATGCAGCCACTCAATCGAAGGCAGCCCCTCAAACTAAGCCAACCCCACAAACTAAGGCAGCCCCTCAAACTAATGCAGACTTTCAAACTGACTCTGCCCCTGAAAGTAAGGCAGCCCCTCTAACTAAGCCAGCCCATCAAACTAAGGCATCCCCTCATATTAAGGCAGATTCTCAAACTAATGCAGCCACTCAATCTCAGTCAGCCCCTCAAACAAAGCCAACCCCTCAAACTAAGGCATCCCCTCAAACTAAGGCAGACTCTCAAACTAATGCTGTCCCTCAATCTAAGTCGCCCCTTAATCTAAGACAGCCCCTCAAACTAATGCAGCCCCTCAAACCAAGACAGCCCCTCAAACTAAGGCAGCCCCTCAAATTAAGACAGCCCCTCAAACTCAGGCAGCCGCTCAAACTAAGGCAGCCCCTCAAACTGAGACAGCCGCTCAAACTAATGCAGCCCCTCAGTCTGAAGCAGCCCCTCAAACTCAGGCAGCCTCTCAATCTAAGGCAGTCGCTCATACTAAGGCAGCCCCTCAAACTAAGACAGTCGCTCAAACTAATGCAGCCCCTCAAACTAAGGCAGCGGCTCAAATTAAGGCAGCCCCTCAAACTATGGCAGTCTCTCAAACGAAGGCAGCCCCTCAAACTTAGGCAGCCTCTCAATCTAAGGCTGCCCCTCAAAATAATGCAGCCCCTCAAACTAATGCAGAACTCTACCTAAGGCAGCCCCTCAAACTAAGGCAGCCCCTCAAACTAATGCAGCCCCTCAAACTAATGCAGCCCCTCAAACTAATGCAGCCCCTCAATCTAAGGCAGCCCCTCAATCTAAGGCAGCCCCTCAAACTAATGTAACCACTCCAACCAATGCAGCCCCTCAAACTAATGCAGCCCCTCAATCAAAGGCAGCCCCTCAAACTAATGCAGCCACTCAATCAAAGGCAGCCCATCAAACTAAGCCAACCACACAAACTAAGGCAGCCCCTCAAACTAATGCAGACTCTCAAACTGACGCTGCACCTGAAAAGAAGGCAGCCCTGCAAACTAAGGGAGCGCCTCAACCAAAGGCAGCCCCTCAAACTAATGCAGCCGCTCAAACTAAGGCAGCCCCTCAAACTCAGGAAGCCTCTCAAACTAAGGCAGCCGCTGAAACTGAGGCAGCCGCTGAAACTAAGGCAGCCTGACAAACTAAGGCAGCCGCTCAAACTAAGGCAGACTCTCAAACTAAGGCAACCCCTCAAACTAAGGCAGCCGCTCAAACTAAGGCAGACTCTCAAACTAAGGCAGCCTCTCAAACTAAGTCAATCGCTCAAACTAATGCAGCCCCTCAATCTAAGGCAGCCCCTCAACTAAGGCAGCCGCTCAAAATAAAGCATCCCATCAAACTAATGCAGCCCCTCAAACTAATGCAGCCCCTCAAACTAATGCAGCCCCTCAAACTAATGCAGCCCCTCAAACTAATGCAGCCCCTCAATCTAAGGCAGCCCATCAAACAAATGCTGCCCCTCAAACTACTTCAGCCCCTCAAACTAAGTCAGCCCCTCAAACTAATGCAGCCACTCAATCAAAGGCAGATTTCTCTAACTAACGCAGCCGCTCAAACTAAGGCAGCCTCTAAAAGTAAGGCAGACCCTCAAACTAAGGCAGTCGCTCAAACTAAGGCAGACTCTCAAACTAAGGCAGACCCTCAAACTAAGGGAGCGCCTCAACTAAAAGCAGCCCCTCAAACTAATGCAGCCGCTCAAATTAAGGCAGCCCCTCAAACTAATGCAGCCTCTAAAAGTAAGGCAGACCCTCAAATTAAGGCAGCCGCTCAAACTAATGCAGACTCTCAAACTAAGGCAGCCCCTCAAACTAAGGCAGCCGCTCAAACTAATGCAGACTCTCAAACTAAGGCAGCCGTCAAACTAAGGCAGCCGCTCAAACTAAGGCAGCCTCTCAAATTAAGGGAGCCGCTCAAACTAAGGCAGCCCCTCAAAGTAAGGCAGCCTCTCAAACTAAGGCACTCCCTCAAAATAATGCAGCCCCTCAATCTAAGGCAGCCCCTCATTCTAATGCAACCCCTCAAACTAATGCAGCCCCTCAAACTAAGGCAGCCCCTCGAACTAAGCGAACCCCTCAAACGAAGGCATCCCCTCAAACTAAAGCAGACTGTCAAACTAATGCAGCCACCCAATCTAAGGCAGCCCCACAAACTAAGCCAACCCCTCAAACTAAGGCAGCCCCTCAAAATAATGCAGCCCCTCAAAATAATGCAGCCCCTCAAACTAATGCAGACCCTCAATCTAATGCAGCCCCTCAAACTAATGCAGCCCCTCAAACTAATGCAGCCACTCAAACTAATGCAGCCACTCAATCAAAGGCACACTCTCAAACTAATGCAGCCCCTCAATCAAAGGCAGCCCCTCAAACTCAGCCAACCCCTCAAAGTAAGGCAGCCCCTCAAACTAAGGCAGACACTCAAACTAATGCAGCCCCTCAATCGAAGGCAGCCCCTCATTCTAATGCAACCCCTCAAACTAATGCAGCCCCTCAAACTAAGGCAGCCCCTCAAACTAAGCCAACCCCTCAAACTAAGGAATCCCCTCAAACTAAGGCAGACTCTCAAACTAATGCAGCCACTCAATCTAAGGCAGCCGCTCAAACTAAGCCAACCCCTCAAACTAAGACAGCCCCTCAAACTAAGGCAGCCCCTCAAACTAAGGCAGCCCCTCAAAATATTGCAGCCGCTCAAACAAATGCAGACCCTCAATCTAATGCAGCCCCTCAAACTAAGGCAGCCCCTCAAACTAATGCAGCCCCTCAAACTAATGCAGCCCTCAATCTAAGGCAGCCCATCAAACAAATGCAGCCCCTCAAACTACGTCAGCCCCTCAAACTAAGTCAGCCCCTCAAACTAATGCAGCCACTCAATCAAAGGCAGACTCTCTAACTAATGCAGCCGCACAAACGAAGGCAGCCCCTCAAACCCAGGCAGCTTCTCAAACTAACGCAGCCGCTCAAACTAAGGCAGCCTCTAAAAGTAAGGCAGACCCTCATACTAAGGCAGCCGCTCAACTAAGGCAGACTCTCAAACTAATGCAGCCCCTTAAAGTAAGGCAGCCCCTCAAACTAAGGGAGCGCCTCAACCAAAGTCAGCCCCTCAAACTAAGGCAGCCCCTCTAACTCAGCCAATCCATCAAACTAAGGCATCCCCTCATATTAAGGCAGACTCTCAAACTAATGCAGCCACTCAAAGTAATGCAGCCCCTCAATCTAAGGCAGCCCCTCAAACTAAGGCAGCCGCTCAAACTAAGGCAGCCCCTCAAACTGAGACAGCCGCTCAACCTAATGCAGCCCCTCAATCTAAAGCAGCCCCTCAAACTCAGGCAGCCTCTCAATCTAAGGCAGTCGCTCATACTAAGGCAGCCCCTCAAACTAAGACAGTCGCTCAAACTAATGCAGCCCCTCAAACTAAGGCAGCCGCTCAAATTAAGGCAGCCCCTCAAACTATGGCAGTCTCTCAAACGAAGGCAGCCCCTCAAACTTAGGCAGCCTCTCAAACTAAGGCTGCCCCTCAAAATAATGCAGCCCCTCAAACTAATGCAGAACTCTACCTAAGGCAGCCGCTCAAACTAATGCAGCCCCTCAAACTAATGCAGCCCCTCAAACTAATGCAGCCCCTCAAACTAATGCAGCCCCTCAATCTAAGGCAGCCCCTCAATCTAAGGCAGCCCCTCAAACTAATGTACCCACTCCAACCAATGCAGCCCCTCAAACTAATGCAGCCCCTCAATCAAAGGCAGCCCCTCAAACTAATGCAGCCACTCAATCAAAGGCAGCCCATCAAACTAAGCCAACCACACAAACTAAGGCAGCCCCTCAAACTAATGCAGACTCTCAAACTGACGCTGCACCTGAAAGGAAGGCAGCCCTGCAAACTAAGGGAGCGCCTCAAGCAAAGGCAGCCCCTCAAACTAATGCAGCCGCTCAAACTAAGGCAGCCCCTCAAACTCAGGAAGCCTCTCAAACTGAGGCAGCCGCTGAAACTGAGGCAGCCGCTGAAACTAAGGCAGCCTGTCAAACTAAGGCAGCCACTCAAACTAAGGCAGACTCTCAAACTAAGGCAACCCCTCAAACTAAGGCAGCCGCTCAAACTAAGGCAGACTCTCAAACTAAGGCAGCCTCTCAAACTAAGTCAGTCGCTCAAACTAATGCAGCCCCTCAATCTAAGGCAGCCCCTCAACTAAGGCAGCCGCTCAAAATAAAGCTTCCCATCAAACTAATGCAGCCCCTCAAACTATGGCAGCCCCTCAAACTAATGCAGCCCCTCAAACTAATGCAGCCCCTCAAACTAATGCAGCCCCTCAATCTAAGGCAGCCCATCAAACAAATGCTGCCCCTCAAACTACTTCAGCCCCTCAAACTAAGTCTGCCCCTCAAACTAATGCAGCCACTCAATCAAAGGCAGATTTCTCTAACTAATGCAGCCGCACAAACGAAGGCAGCCCCTCAAACCCAGGCAACCTCTCAAACTAACGCAGCCGCTCAAACTAAGGCAGCCTCTAAAAGTAAGGCAGACCCTCAAACTAAGGCAGCCGCTCAAACTAAGGCAGACTCTCAAACTAAGGCAGACCCTCAAACTAAGGGAGCGCCTCAACTAAAAGCAGCCCCTCAAACTAATGCAGCCGCTCAAATTAAGGCAGCCCCTCAAACTAATGCAGCCCCTCAAACTAATGCAGCCTCTAAAAGTAAGGCAGACCCTCAAATTAAGGCAGCCGCTCAAACTAAGGCAGACTCTCAAACTAAGGCAGCCCCTCAAACTAAGGCAGCCGCTCAAACTAATGCAGACTCTCAAACTAAGGCAGCCGTCAAACTAAGGCAGCCGCTCAAACTAAGGCAGCCTCTCAAATTAAGGGAGCCGCTCAAACTAAGGCAGCCCCTCAAAGTAAGGAAGCCTCTCAAACTAAGGCACTCCCTCAAAATAATGCAGCCCCTCAATCTAAGGCAGCCCCTCATTCTAATGCAACCCCTCAAACTAATGCAGCCCCTCAAACTAAGGCAGCCGCTCGAACTAAGGCAGCCCCTCGAACTAAGCGAACCCCTCAAACGAAGGCATCCCCTCAAACTAAAGCAGACTGTCAAACTAATGCAGCCACTCAATCTAAGGCAGCCCCACAAACTAAGCCAACCCCTCAAACTAAGGCAGCCCCTCAAAATAATGCAGCCCCTCAAACTAATGCAGACCCTCAAACTAATGCAGCCCCTCAAACTAATGCAGCCCCTCAAACTAATGCAGCCCCTCAAACTAATGCAGCCACTCAAACTAATGCAGCCACTCAATCAAAGGCAGACTCTCAAACTAATGCAGCCCCTCAATCAAAGGCAGCCCCTCAAACTCAGCCAAACCCTCAAAGTAAGGCAGCCCCTCAAACTAAGGCAGACTCTCAAACTAATGCAGCCCCTCAATCGAAGGCAGCCCCTCATTCTAATGCAACCCCTCAAACTAATGCAGCTCCTCAAACTAAGGCAGCCCCTCTAACTAAGCCAACCCCTCAAACTAAGGAATCCCCTCAAAATAATGCAGCCGCTCAAACAAATGCAGACCCTCAATCTAATGCAGCCCCTCAAACTAAGGCAGCCCCTCAAACTAAGGCAGCCCCTCAAACTAATGCAGCCCTCAATCTAAGGCAGCCCATCAAACAAATGCAGCCCCTCAAACTACGTCAGCCCCTCAAACTAAGTCAGCCCCTCGAACTAATGCAGCCACTCAATCAAAGGCAGACTCTCTAACTAATGCAGCCGCACAAACGAAGGCAGCCCCTCAAACCCAGGCAGCCTCTCAAACTAACGCAGCTGCTCAAACTAAGGCAGCCTCTAAAAGTAAGGCAGACCCTCAAACGAAGGCAGCCGCTCAAACTAAGGCAGACTCTCAAACTAATGCAGCCCCTTAAAGTAAGGCAGCCCCTCAAACTAAGGGAGCGCCTCAACCAAAGGCAGCCCCTCAAACTAAGGCAGCCCCTCTAACTCAGCCAATCCATCAAACTAAGGCAGCCCCTCATATTAAGGCAGACTCTCAAACTAATGCAGCCACTCAAAGTAATGCAGCCCCTCAATCTAAGGCAGCCCCTCATTCTAATGCAACCCCTCAAACTAATGCAGCCCCTCAAACTAAGGCAGCCCCTCAAACTAAGGCAGCCCCACTAACTAAGCCAACCCCTCAAACGATGGCATCCCCTCAAACTAAAGCAGACTCTCAAACTAATGCAGCCACTCAATCTAAGGCAGCCCCACAAACTAAGCCAACCCCTCAAACTAAGGCAGTCCCTCAAAATAATGCAGCCCCTCAAACTAATGCAGACCCTCTATCTAATGCAGACCCTCAATCTAATGCAGCCCCTCAAACTAATGCAGCCACTCAATCAAAGGCAGACTCTCAAACTAATGCAGCCCCTCAATCAATGGCAGCCCCTCAAACTCAGCCAACCCCTCAAACTAAGGCAGCCCCTCAAACTAAGGCAGACTCTCAAACTAATGCAGCCCCTCAATCGAAGGCAGCCCCTCATTCTCATGCAACCCCTCAAACTAATGCAGCCCCACAAACTAAGGCAGCCCCACAAACTAAGCCAACCCCTCAAACTAAGGAGTCCCTCAAACTAAGGCAGACTCTCAAACTAATGCAGCAACTCAATCTAAGGCAGCCCCTCAAACGAAGCCAACCCCTCAAACTAAGACAGCCCCTCAAACTAAGGCAGCCCCTCAAAATAATGCAGCCCCTCAAAATAATGCAGCCCCTCAAACTAATGCAGACCCTCAATCTAATGCAGCCCCTCAAACTAATGCAGCCACTCAATCAAAGGCAAGCTCTCAAACTAATGCAGCCACTCAATCAAAGGCAGCCCCTCAAACTCAGCCAACCACTCAAACTAAGGCAGCCCCTCAAACTAAGGCAGACTCTCAAACTAAGGCAGCCCCTTAAAGTAAGGCAGCCTCTCAAACTAAGGGAGCGCCTCAACCAAAGGCAGCCCCTCAAACTAAGGCAGCCCCTCAATCTAAGACAGCCCCTCAAACTAATGCAGACCCTCAAACCATGGCAGCCCCTCAAACTAATGCAGCCCCTCAAACTGAGACAGCCCCTCAAACTCAGGCAGCCGCTCAAACTAAGGCATCCCCTCAAACTGAGACAGCCGCTCAAACTAATGCAGCCCCTCAGTCTAAAGCAGCCCCTCAAACTCAGGCAGCCTCTCAATCTAAGGCAGCCGCTCAAACTAAGGCAGCCCCTCAAACTAAGACAGTCGCTCAAACTAATGCAGCCCCTCAAACTAAGGCAGCCGCTCAAATTAAGGCAGCCCCTCAAACTATGGCAGACTCTCAAACGAAGGCAGCCCCTCAAACTAATGCAGCCCCTCAAACTAATGCAGCCACTCAATCAAAGGCAGACTCTCTAACTAATGCAGCCGCACAAACGAAGGCAGCCCCTCAAACCCAGGCAGCCTCTCAAACTAACGCAGCCGCTCAAACTAAGGCAGCCTCTAAAAGTAAGGCAGACCCTCAAACTAAGGCAGCCGCTCAAACTAAGGCAGACTCTCAAACTAATGCAGCCCCTTAAAGTAAGGCAGCCCCTCAAACTAAGGGAGCGCCTCAACCAAAGGCAGCCCCTCAAACTAAGGCAGCCCCTCTAACTCAGCCAATCCATCAAACTAAGGCAGCCCCTCATATTAAGGCAGACTCTCAAACTAATGCAGCCACTCAAAGTAATGCAGCCCCTCAATCTAAGGCAGCCCCTCATTCTAATGCAACCCCTCAAACTAATGCAGCCCCTCAAACTAAGGCAGCCCCTCAAACTAAGGCAGCCCCACTAACTAAGCCAACCCCTCAAACGATGGCATCCCCTCAAACTAAAGCAGACTCTCAAACTAATGCAGCCACTCAATCTAAGGCAGCCCCACAAACTAAGCCAACCCCTCAAACTAAGGCAGTCCCTCAAAATAATGCAGCCCCTCAAACTAATGCAGACCCTCAATCTAATGCAGACCCTCAATCTAATGCAGCCCCTCAAACTAATGCAGCCACTCAATCAAAGGCAGACTCTCAAACTAATGCAGCCCCTCAATCAATGGCAGCCCCTCAAACTCAGCCAACCCCTCAAACTAAGGCAGCCCCTCAAACTAAGGCAGACTCTCAAACTAATGCAGCCCCTCAATCGAAGGCAGCCCCTCATTCTCATGCAACCCCTCAAACTAATGCAGCCCCACAAACTAAGGCAGCCCCACAAACTAAGCCAACCCCTCAAACTAAGGAGTCCCTCAAACTAAGGCAGACTCTCAAACTAATGCAGCAACTCAATCTAAGGCAGCCCCTCAAACGAAGCCAACCCCTCAAACTAAGACAGCCCCTCAAACTAAGGCAGCCCCTCAAAATAATGCAGCCCCTCAAAATAATGCAGCCCCTCAAACTAATGCAGACCCTCAATCTAATGCAGCCCCTCAAACTAATGCAGCCACTCAATCAAAGGCAAGCTCTCAAACTAATGCAGCCACTCAATCAAAGGCAGCCCCTCAAACTCAGCCAACCACTCAAACTAAGGCAGCCCCTCAAACTAAGGCAGACTCTC
Organism: Heterodontus francisci; assembly: GCF_036365525.1. Lineage (NCBI taxonomy): Eukaryota > Metazoa > Chordata > Chondrichthyes > Heterodontiformes > Heterodontidae > Heterodontus > Heterodontus francisci. Next base: position 339,010 of record NW_027142246.1, read on the forward strand.
AAACTAATGCAGCCCCTTAAAGTAAGGCAGCCTCTCAAACTAAGGGAGCGCCTCAACCAAAGGCAGCCCCTCAAACTGAGGCAGCCCCTCAATCTAAGACAGCCCCTCAAACTAATGCAGACCCTCAAACCAAGGCAGCCCCTCAAACTAAGGCAGCCCCTCAAACTGAGACAGCCCCTCAAACTCAGGCAGCCGCTCAAACTAAGGCATCCCCTCAAACTGAGACAGCCGCTCAAACTAATGCAGCCCCTCAGTCTAAAGCAGCCCCTCAAACTCAGGCAGCCTCTCAATCTAAGGCAGCCGCTCAAACTAAGGCAGCCCCTCAAACTAAGACAGTCGCTCAAACTAATGCAGCCCCTCAAACTAAGGCAGCCGCTCAAATTAAGGCAGCCCCTCAAACTATGGCAGACTCTCAAACGAAGGCAGCCCCTCAAACTAATGCAGCCCCTCAATCTAATGCAGCCCCTCAAACTAATGCAGCCCCTCAAACTACGTCAGCCCCTCAAACTAAGTCAGCCCCTCGAACTAATGCAGCCACTCAATCAAAGGCAGACTCTCTAACTAATGCAGCCGCACAAACGAAGGCAGCCCCTCAAACCCAGGCAGCCTCTCAAACTAACGCAGCCGCTCAAACTAAGGCAGCCTCTAAAAGTAAGGCAGACCCTCAAACTAAGGCAGCCGCTCAAACTAAGGCAGACTCTCAAACTAATGCAGCCCCTTCAAGTAAGGCAGCCCCTCAAACTAAGGGAGCGCCTCAACCAAAGGCAGCCCCTCAAACTAAGGCAGCCCCTCTAACTCAGCCAATCCATCAAACTAAGGCAGCCCCTCATATTAAGGCAGACTCTCAAACTAATGCAGCCACTCAAAGTAATGCAGCCCCTCAATCTAAGGCAGCCCCTCATTCTAATGCAACCCCTCAAACTAATGCAGCCCCTCAAACTAAGGCAGCCCCTCAAACTAAGGCAGCCCCACTAACTAAGCCAACCCCTCAAACGATGGCATCCCCTCAAACTAAAGCAGACTCTCAAACTAATGCAGCCACTCAATCTAAGGCAGCCCCACAAACTAAGCCAACCCCTCAAACTAAGGCAGTCCCTCAAAATAATGCAGCCCCTCAAACTAATGCAGACCCTCAATCTAATGCAGACCCTCAATCTAATGCAGCCCCTCAAACTAATGCAGCCACTCAATCAAAGGCAGACTCTCAAACTAATGCAGCCCCTCAATCAATGGCAGCCCCTCAAACTCAGCCAACCCCTCAAACTAAGGCAGCCCCTCAAACTAAGGCAGACTCTCAAACTAATGCAGCCCCTCAATCGAAGGCAGCCCCTCATTCTCATGCAACCCCTCAAACTAATGCAGCCCCACAAACTAAGGCAGCCCCACAAACTAAGCCAACCCCTCAAACTAAGGAGTCCCTCAAACTAAGGCAGACTCTCAAACTAATGCAGCAACTCAATCTAAGGCAGCCCCTCAAACGAAGCCAACCCCTCAAACTAAGACAGCCCCTCAAACTAAGGCAGCCCCTCAAAATAATGCAGCCCCTCAAAATAATGCAGCCCCTCAAAATAATGCAGCCCCTCAAACTAATGCAGACCCTCAATCTAATGCAGCCCCTCAAACTAATGCAGCCACTCAATCAAAGGCAAGCTCTCAAACTAATGCAGCCACTCAATCAAAGGCAGCCCCTCAAACTCAGCCAACCACTCAAACTAAGGCAGCCCCTCAAACTAAGGCAGACTCTCGAACTAATGCAGCCCCTTAAAGTAAGGCAGCCTCTCAAACTAAGGGAGCGCCTCAACCAAAGGCAGCCCCTCAAACCAAGGCAACCCCTCAAACTGAGACAGCCCCTCAAACTCAGGCAGCCGCTCAAACTAAGGCATCCCCTCAAACTGAGACAGCCGCTCAAACTAATGCAGCCCCTCAGTCTAAAGCAGCCCCTCAAACTCAGGCAGCCTCTCAATCTAAGGCAGCCGCTCAAACTAAGGCAGCCCCTCAAACTAAGACAGTCGCTCAAACTAATGCAGCCCCTCAAACTAAGGCAGCCGCTCAAATTAAGGCAGCCCCTCAAACTATGGCAGACTCTCAAACAAAGGCAGCCCCTCAAACTTAGGCAGCCTCTCAAACTAAGGCTGCCCCTTAAACTAATGCAGCCCCTGAAACTAATGCACAACTCTACCTGAGGCAGCCCCTCAAACTAAGGCAGCCCCTCAAACTAATGCAGCCCCTCAAACTAATGCAGCCCCTCAAACTAATGCAGCCCCTCAATCTAAGGCAGCCCCTCAAACTAATGTACCCACTCAAACCAATGCTGCCCTCAAACTAATGCAGCACCTCAATCAAAGGCAGCCCCTCAAACTAATGCAGCCGCTCAAACTAAGGCAGCCCCTCAAACTCAGGCAGCCTCTCAAACTAAGGCAGCCGCTGAAACTAAGGCAGCCTGTCAAACTAAGGCAGCCGCTCAAACTAAGGCAGACTCTCAAACTAAGGCAGACTCTCAAACTAAGGCAGACTCTCAAACTAAGGCAACCCCTCAAACTAAGGCAGCCGCTCAAACTAAGGCAGACTCACAAACTAAGGCAGCCTCTCAAACTAAGTCAGACGCTCAATCTAAGGCAGCCCCTCAATCTAAGGCAGCCCCTCAATTAAGGCAGCCGCTCAATATAAAGCATCCCATCAAACTAATGCAGCCCCTCAATCTAAGGCAGCCCCTCAAACTAATGCAGCCCCTCAAACTAAGGCAGCCCATCAAACAAATGCAGCCCCTCAAACTACGTCAGCACCTCAAACTACGTCAGCACCTCAAACTACGTAAGCACCTCAAACTAAGTCAGCCCCTCAAACTCATGCAGCCACTCAATCAAAGGCAGACTCTCAAACTAATGCAGCCGCTCAAACGAAGGCAGCCCCTCAAACCCAGGCAGCCTCTCAAACTAACGCAGCCGCTCAAACTAAGGCAGCATGTCAAAGTAAGGCAGACCCTCAAACTAAGGGAGCCTCTAAAAGTAAGGCAGACCCTCAAACTAAGGCAGCCGCTCAAACTAAGGCAGACTCTCAAACTAAGGCAGACCCTCAAACTAAGGGAGCGCCTCATTAAAAGCAGCCCCTCAAACTAATGCAGCCTCTCAAATTAAGGCAGCCCCTCAAACTAAGGCAGCCTCTAAAAGTAAGGCAGACCCTCAAACTAAGGCAGCCGCTCAAACTAAGGCAGACTCTCAAACTAAGGCAGCACCTCAAACTAAGGCAGCCGCTCAAACTAATGCAGACTCTCAAACTAAGGCAGCCGCTCAAACTAAGGCAGCCGCTCAAACTAAGTCAGCCCCTCAAAATCAGGCAGCCTCTCAAACTAAGGCACTCCCTCAAATGTAATGCAGCCCCTCAATCGAAGGCAGCCCCTCATTCTAATGCAACCCCTCAAACTAATGCAGCCCCTCAAATTAAGTGAGCCTCTAAAAGTAAGGCAGACCCTCAAACTAAGGCAGCCGCTCAAACCAAGGCAGCCCCTCTAACGAAGGCATCCCCTCAAACTAAGGCAGACTCTCAAACTAATGCAGCCACTCAATCTAAGGCAGCCCCTCAAACTAAGCCAACCCCTCAAACTAAGGCAGCCCCTCAAACTAAGGCAGCCCTCAAAATAATGCAGCCCCTCAAACTAATGCAGACCCTCAAACTAATGCAGACCCTCAAACTAATGCAGACCCTCAAACTAATGCAGCCACTCAATCAAAGGCAGACTCTCAAACTAATGCAGCCACTCAATCAAAGGCAGCCCCTCAAACTCAGCCAACCCCTCAAACTAAGGCAGCCCCTCAAACTAAGGCAGACTCTCAAACTAATGCAGCCCCTCAATCTAATGCAGCCCCTCAATCTAAGGCAGCCCCTCATTCTAATGCAACCGCTCAAACTAATGCAGCCCCTCAAACTAAGGCAGCCCCTCAAACTAAGTAATCCCCTCAAACTAAGGCAGACTCTCAAACTAATGCAGCCACTCAATCTAAGGCAGCCCCTCAAACTAAGCCAACCCCTCCAACTAAGACAGCCCCTCAAACTAAGGGAGCCCCTCAAACTAAGGCAGCCCCTCAAATTAATGCAGCCCCTCAAACAAATGCAGACCCTCAATCTAATACAGCCCCTCAAACTAATGCAGCCACTGAATCAAAGGCAAGCTCTCAAACTAATGCAGCCACTCAATCAAAGGCAGCCCCTCAAACTCAGCCTGCCACTCAAACTAAGGCAGCCCCTCAAACTAAGGCAGACTCTCAAACTAATGCAGCCCCTTAAAGTAAGGCAGCCCCTCAAACTAAGGGAGCGCCTCAACCAAAGGCAGCCCCTCAAACTAAGGCAGCCCCTATAACTAAGCAAACCCATCAAACTAAGGCATCCCCTCATACTAAGGCAGACTCTCAAACTAATGCAGCCACTCAATCTAAGGCAGCCCCTCAAACAAAGCCAACCCCTCAAACTAAGGCATCCCCTCAAACTAAGGCAAACTCTCAAACTAATGCAGCCCCTCAATCTCAGGCAGCCCCTTAATCTAAAACCCCCCTCAAAGTAATGCAGCCCCTCAAACCAAGGCAGCCGCTCAAACTGGCAGCCGCTTAAACTAAGGCAGCCCCTCAAACTCAGGCAGCCGCTCAAACTAAGGCAGCCCCTCAAACTGAGACATCCGCTCAAACTAATGCAGCCCCTCAGTCTAAAGCAGCCCCTCAAACTCAGGCAGCCTCTCAATCTAAGGCAGCCGCTCAAACTAAGGCAGCCCCTCAAACTAAGACAGTCGCTCAAACTAATGCAGCCCCTCAAACTAAGGCAGCCGCTCAAATTAAGGCAGCCCCTCAAACTTAGGCAGCCTCTCAAACTAAGGCTGCCACTTAAACTAATGCAGCCCCTCAAACTAATGCAGAACTCTATCTAAGGCAGCCCCTCAAACTAATGCAGCCCCTCAAACTAATGCAGCCCCTCAAACTAATGCAGCCCCTCAATCTAAGGCAGCCCCTCAAACTAATGTACCCACTCAAACTAATGCAGCCCCTCAAACTAATGCAGCCCCTCAAACTAATGCAGCCCCTCAAACTAATGCAGCCCCTCAATCTAAGGCAGCCTCTCAAACTAAGGCAGCCACTCAATCAAAGGCAGACTCTCAAACTAATGCAGCCACTCAATCAAAGGCAGCCCCTCAAACTAAGGCAGCCCCTCAAACTAAGGCAGACTCTCAAACTGACGCTGCCCCTTAAAGTAAGGCAGCCCTACAAACTAAGGGAGCGCCTCAACAAAAGGCAGCCCCTCAAACTAATGCAGCCGCTCAAACTAAGGCAGCCCATCAAACTCAGGCAGCCTCTCAAACTAAGGCAGCCGCTGAAACTAAGGCCGCCTGTCAAACCAAGGCAGCCGCTCAAACTAAGGAAGACTCTCAAACTGAGGCAACCCCTCAAACTAAGGCAGCCGCTCAAACTAAGGCAGCCTCTCAAACTAAGGTAGCCTCTCAAACTAAGTCAGCCGCTCAATCTAAGGCAGCCCCTTAAACTAAGGCAGACCCTCAAACTAAGGCAGACCCTCAAACTAAGGCAGCCCCTCAATCTGAGGCAGCCCCTCAACTAAGGCAGCCGCTCAAAATAAAGCATTCCATCAAACCAATGCAGCCCCTCAAACTAAGGCAGCCCCTCAAACTAAGGCAGCCCCTCAAACTAAGGCAGCCCTCAATCTCAGGCAGCCCATCAAACAAATGCAGCCCCTGAAACTACGTCAGCCCCTCAAACTAAGTCAGCCCCTCAAACTAATGCAGCCACTCAATCAAAGGCAGACTCTCAAACTAATGCAGCCGTTCAAACTAAGGCAGCCCCTCAAACCCAGGCAGCCTCTCAAACTAACGCAGCCGCTCAAAATAATGCAGCCTGTCAAAGTAAGGCAGACCCTCAAACTAAGGGAGCGCCTCAACCAAAGGCAGCCCCTCAAACCAATGCAGCCGCTCAAATTAAGGCAGCCCCTCAAACTAAGGCAACCTCTAAAAGTAAGGCAGACCCTCAAACTAAGGCAGCCGCTCAAACTAAGGCAGACTCTAAAACCACGGCAGACTCTCAAACTAAGGCAGACCCTCAAACTAAGGGAGCGCCTCATTTAAAGCAGCCCCTCAAACTAATGCAGCCGCTCAAATTAAGGCAGCCCCTCAAACTAAGGCAGCCTCTAAAAGTAAGGCAGACCCTCAAACTAAGGCAGCCGCTCATACTAAGGCAGCCGCTCAAACTAAGACAGACTCTCAAATTAAGGCAGCCGCTCAAACTAAGTCAGCCCCTCAAAGTAAGGCAGCCTCTCAAACTAAGGCACTCCCTGAAATGTAATGCAGCCCCTCAATCTAAGGCAGCCCCTCATTCTAATGCAACCCCTCAAACTAATGCAGCCCCTCAAATTAAGGGAGACTCTAAAAGTAAGGCAGACCCTCAAACTAAGGCAGCCGCTCAAACCAAGTCAGCCCCTCTAACTAAGCCAACACCTCAAACGAAGGCATCCCCTCAAACTAAGGCAGACTCTCAAACTAATGCAGCCACTCAATCTAAGGCAGCCCCTCAAACTAAGCCAACCCCTCAAACTAAGGCAGCCCCTCAAACTAAGGCAGCCCCTCAAAATAATGCAGCCCCTCAAACTAATGCAGACCCTCAAACTAATGCAGACCCTCAAACTAATGCAGACCCTCAAACTAATGCTGACCCTCAAACTAATGCAGTCACTCAATCAAAGGCAGACTCTCAAACTAAGGCAGCCACTCAATCAAAGGCAGCTCCTCAAACTCAGCCAACCCCTCAAACTAAGGCAGCCCCTCAAACTAAGGCAGACTCTCCAACTAAGGCAGCCCCTCAATCTAAGGCAGCCACTCATTCTAATGCAACCGCTCACACTAATGCAGCCCCTCAAACTAAGGCAGCCCCTCAAACTAAGGCAGACTCTCAAACTAATGCAGCCACTCAATCTAAGGCAGCCCCTCAAACTAAGCCAACCCCTCAAACTAAGACAGCCCCTCAAACTAAGACAGCCCCTCAAACTAAGGCAGCCCATCAAACAAATGCAGACCCTCAATCTAATACAGCCCCTCAAACTAATGCAGCCACTGAATCAAAGGCAAGCTCTCAAACTAATGCAGCCACTCAATCAAAGGCAGCCCCTCAAACTCAGCCTCCCACTCAAACTAAGGCAGCCCCTCAAACTAAGGCAGACTCTCAAACTAATGCAGCCCCTTAAAGTAAGGCAGCCCCTCAAACTAAGGGAGCGCCTCAACCAAAGGCAGCCCCTCAAACTAAGGCAGCCCCTATAACTAAGCCAACCCATCAAACTAAGGCATCCCCTCATACTAAGGCAGACTCTCAAACTAATGCAGCCACTCAATCTAAGGCAGCCCCTCAAACAAAGCCAACCCCTCAAACTAAGGCATCCCCTCAAAGTAAGGCAGACTCTCAAACTAATGCAGCCCCACAATCTCAGGCAGCCCCTTAATATAAGACTGCCCCTCAAAGTAATGCAGCCCCTCAAACCAAGGCAGCCGCTCAAACTGGCAGCCGCTTAAACTAAGGCAGCCCCTCAAACTCAGGCAACCGCTCAAACTATGGCAGCCCCTCAAACTGAGACAGCCGCTCAAACTAATGCAGCCCCTCAGTCAAAAGCAGCCCCTCAAACTCAGGCAGCCTCTCAATCTAAGGCAGCCGCTCAAACTAAGGCAGCCCCTCAAACTAAGACAGTCGCTCAAACTAATGCAGCCCCTCAAACTAAGGCAGCCGCTCAAATTAAGGCAGCCCCTCAAACTGTGGCAGACTCTCAAACGAAGGCAGCCCCTCAAACTTCGGCAGCCTCTCAAACTAAGGCTGCCACTTAAACTAATGCAGCCCCTCAAACTAATGCAGAACTCTATCTAAGGCAGCCCCTCAAACTAATGCAGCCCCTCAAACTAATGCAGCCCCTCAAACTAATGCAGCCCCTCAATCTAAGGCAGCCCCTCAAACTAATGGACCCACTCAAACTAATGCAGCCCCTCAAACTAATGCAGCCCCTCAAACTAATGCAGTCCCTCAAACTAATGCAGCCCCTCAATCTAAGGCAGCCCCTCAAACTAAGGCAGCCACTCAATCAAAGGCAGACTCTCAAACTAATGCAGCCACTCAATCAAAGGCTGCCCCTCAAACTAAGGCAGCCCCTCAAACTAAGGCAGACTCTCAAACTGACGCTGCCCCTTAAAGTAAGGCAGCCCTACAAACTAAGGGAGCGCCTCAACAAAAGGCAGCCCCTCAAACTAATGCAGCCGCTCAAACTAAGGATGCCCATCAAACTCAGGCAGCCTCTCAAACTAAGGCAGCCGCTGAAACTAAGGCCGCCTGTCAAACCAAGGCAGCCGCTCAAACTAAGGAAGACTCTCAAACTAAGGCAACCCCTCAAACTAAGGCAGCCGCTCAAACTAAGGCAGCCTCTCAAACTAAGGCAGCCTCTCAAACTAAGTCAGCCGCTCAATCTAAGGCAGCCCCTTAAACTAAGGCAGACCCTTAAACTAAGGCAGACCCTCAAACTAAGGCAGACCCTCAAACTAAGGCAGCCCCTCAATCTGAGGCAGCCCCTCAACTAAGGCAGCCGCTCAAAATAAAGCATCCCATCAAACCAATGCAGCCCCTCAAACCAAGGCAGCCGCTCAAACTAAGGCAGCCCCTCAAACTAAGGCAGCCGCTCAAACTAAGGCAGCCGCTCAAACTAAGGCAGCCCCTCAAACTGAGACAGCCGCTCAAACTAATGCAGCCCCTCAGTCTAAAGCAGCCCCTCAAACTCAGGCAGCCTCTCAATCTAAGGCAGCCGCTCAAACTAAGGCAGCCCCTCAAACTAAGACAGTCGATCAAACTAATGCAGCCCCTCAAACTAAGGCAGCCGCTCAAATTAAGGCAGCCCCTCAAACTATGGCAGACTCTCAAACGAAGGCAGCCCCTCAAACTTAGGCAGCCTCTCAAACTAAGGCTGCCCCTTAAACTAATGCAGCCCCTCAAACTAATGCAGAACTCTACCTAAGGCAGCCCCTCAAACTAAGGCAGCCCCTCAATCTAAGGCAGCCCCTCAAACTAATGTACCCACTCAAACCAATGCAGCCCCTCAAACTAATTCAGCCCCTCAATCAAAGGCAGCCCCTCAAACTAATGCAGCCACTCAATCAAAGGCAGACTCTCAAACTAATGCAGCCACTCAATCAAAGGCAGCCCCTCAAACTAAGCCAACCCCACAAACTAAGGCAGCCCTTCAAACTAAGGCAGACTCTCAAACTGACGCTGCCCCTTCAAGTAAGGCAGCCCGACAAACTAAGGGAGCGCCTCAACCAAAGGCAGCCCCTCAAACTAATGCAGCCGCTCAAACTAAGGCAGCCCCTCAATCTCAGGCAGCCTCTCAAACCAAGGCAGCCGCTGAAACTAAGGCAGCCTGTCAAACTAAGGCAGCCGCTCAAACTAAGGCAGCCGCTCAAACTAAGGCAGACTCTCAAACTAAGGCAACCCCTCAAACAAAGGCAACCCCTTAAAGTAAGGCAACCCCTCAAACTAAGGCAGCCGCTCAAACTAAGGCAGCCCCTCAAACTAAGGCAGCCCCTCAAACTAAGGCAGCCCCTCAAACTAAGGCAGACCCTCAAACTAAGGCAGCCCCTCAAACTAATGCAGTCCTCAATCTAAGGCAGCCCATCAAACAAATGCAGCCCCTCAAACTACGTCAGCCACTCAAACTAAGTCAGCCCCTCAAACTAATGCAGCCACTCAATCAAAGGCAGACTCTCAAACTAATGCTGCCGCTCAAACGAAGGCAGCCCCTCAAACCCAGGGAGCCTCTCAAGCTAACGCAGCCGCTCAACCTAAGGCAGCCTGTCAAAGTAAGGCAGAACCTCAAACTAAGGGAGCGCTTCAACCAAAGGCATCCCCTCAAACTAATGCAGCCGCTCAAATTAAGGCAGCCCCTCAAACTAAGGAGACCGCTCAAACTAAGGCAGACTCTCAAACTAAGGCAGACCCTCAAACTAAGGGAGCGCCTCAACTAAAAGCAGCCCCTCAAACTAATGCAGCCGCTCAAATTAAGGCAGCCCCTCAAACTAAGGCAGCCTCTAAAATTAAGGCAGACCCTCAAACTAAGGCAGCCGCTCAAACTGAGGCAGACTCTCAAACTAAGGCAGCCCCTCCAACTAAGGCAGCCGCTCAAACTAATGCAGACTCTCAAACTAAGGCAGCCGCTCAAACAAAGGCAGCCGCTCAAACTAAGACAGCCTCACAAATTAAGGCAGCCACTCAAACTAAGGCAGACCCTCAAACTAAGGCAGCCTCTCAAACTAAGGCACTCCCTCAAACTAATGCAGCCCCTCAAACTCAGGCAGCCTCTCAATCTAAGGCAGCCGCTCAAACTAAGGCAGCCCCTCAAACTAAGACAGTCGCTCAAACTAATGCAGCCCCTCAAACTAAGGCAGCCGCTCAAATTAAGGCAGCCCCTCAAACTATGGCAGACTCTCAAACGAAGGCAGCCCCTCAAACTTAGGCAGCCTCTCAAACTAAGACTGCCCCTTAAACTAATGCAGCCCCTCAAACTAATGCAGAACTCTACCTAAGGCAGCCCCTCAAACTAAGGCAGCCCCTCAAACTAATGTAGCCCCTCAATCTAAGGCAGCCCCTCAAACTAATGTACCCACTCAAACCAATGCAGCCCCTCAAACTAATGCAGCCCCTCAATCAAAGGCAGCCCCTCAAACTAATGCAGCCACTCAATCTAAGGGAGACTCTCAAACTAATGCAGCCACTCAATCAAAGGCAGCACCTCAAACTAAGCCAACCCCACAAACTAAGGCAGCCCTTCAAACTAAGGCAGACTCTCAAACTGACGCTGCCCCTTCAAGTAAGGCAGCCCGACAAACTAAGGGAGCGCCTCAACCAAAGGCAGCCCCTCAAACTAATGCAGCCGCTCAAATTAAGGCAGCCCCTCAAACTCAGTCAGCCTCTCAAACAAAGGCAGCCGCTGAAACTGAGGCAGCCTGTCAAACTAAGGCAGCCGCTCAAACTAAGGCAGCCGCTCAAACTAAGGCAGCCGCTCAAACTAAGGCAGACTCTCAATCTAAGGCAGCCCCTCAAACTAAGGCAGCCCCTCAAACTAAGGCAGCCGCTCAAACTAATGCAGCCCCTCAATCTAAGGCAGCCCCTCAATCTAAGGCAGCCCCTCGACTAAGGCAGCCCATCAAACTAATGCAGCCCCTCAAACTAAGGCAGGCCCTCAAACTAAGGCAGCCCCTCAAACTAAGGCAGCCCTCAATCTAAGGCAGCCCCTCAATCTAAGGCAGCCCCTCGACTAAGGCAGCCCATCAAACTAATGCAGCCCCTCAAACTAAGGCAGGCCCTCAAACTAAGGCACTCCCTCAAACTAATGCAGCCCCTCAATCTAAGGCAGCCCCTCATTCTAATGCAACCCCTCAAACTCAGGCAGCCTCTCAATCTAAGGCAGCCGCTCAAACTAAGGCAGCCCCTCAAACTAAGACAGTCGCTCAAACTAATGCAGCCCCTCAAACTAAGGCAGCCGCTCAAATTAAGGCAGCCCCTCAAACTATGGCAGACTCTCAAACGAAGGCAGCCCCTCAAACTTAGGCAGCCTCTCAAACTAAGACTGCCCCTTAAACTAATGCAGCCCCTCAAACTAATGCAGAACTCTACCTAAGGCAGCCCCTCAAACTAAGGCAGCCCCTCAAACTAATGTAGCCCCTCAATCTAAGGCAGCCCCTCAAACTAATGTACCCACTCAAACCAATGCAGCCCCTCAAACTAATGCAGCCCCTCAATCAAAGGCAGCCCCTCAAACTAATGCAGCCACTCAATCTAAGGGAGACTCTCAAACTAATGCAGCCACTCAATCAAAGGCAGCACCTCAAACTAAGCCAACCCCACAAACTAAGGCAGCCCTTCAAACTAAGGCAGACTCTCAAACTGACGCTGCCCCTTCAAGTAAGGCAGCCCGACAAACTAAGGGAGCGCCTCAACCAAAGGCAGCCCCTCAAACTAATGCAGCCGCTCAAATTAAGGCAGCCCCTCAAACTCAGTCAGCCTCTCAAACAAAGGCAGCCGCTGAAACTGAGGCAGCCTGTCAAACTAAGGCAGCCGCTCAAACTAAGGCAGCCGCTCAAACTAAGGCAGACTCTCAATCTAAGGCAGCCCCTCAAACTAAGGCAGCCCCTCAAACTAAGGCAGCCGCTCAAACTAATGCAGCCCCTCAATCTAAGGCAGCCCCTCAATCTAAGGCAGCCCCTCGACTAAGGCAGCCCATCAAACTAATGCAGCCCCTCAAACTAAGGCAGGCCCTCAAACTAAGGCAGCCCCTCAAACTAAGGCAGCCCTCAATCTAAGGCAGCCCATCAAACAAATGCAGCCGCTCAAACTAAGGCAGCCTGTCAAAGTAAGGCAGACCCTCAAACTAAGGGAGCGCCTCAACCAAAGGCAGCCCCTCAAACTAATGCAGCCGCTCAAATTAAGGCATCCCCTCAAACTAAGGCAGCCTCTAAAAGTAAGGCAGCCGCTCAAACTAAGGCAGCCGCTCAAACTATTGCAGACTCTCAAACTAAGGCAGCCCCTCAAACTAAGGCAGCCTCTAAAAGTAAGGCAGACCCTCAAACTAAGGCAGCCGCTCAAACTAAGGCAGACTCTCAAACTAAGGCAGCCGCTCAAACTAAGACAGCCACTCAAACTAAGACAGCCTCACAAATTAAGGCAGCCGCTCAAACTAAGGCAGCCCCTCAAACTAAGGCAGCCTCTCAAACTAAGGCACTCCCTCAAACTAATGCAGCCCCTCAATCTAAGGCAGCCCCTCATTCTAATGCAACCCCTCAAACTAATGCAGCCCCTCTAACTAAGCCAACCCCTCAAACGAAGGCATCCCCTCAAACTAAGGCAGACTCTCAAACTAAGGCAGACTCTCAAACTAATGCAGCCACTCAATCGAAGGCAGCCCCTCAAACTAAGCCAACCCCTCAAACTAAGGCAGCCACTCAAACTATGGCAGCCCCTCAAAATAATGCAGCCCCTCAAACTAATGCAGACACTCAATCTAATGCAGCTCCTCAAACTAATGCAGCCACTCAATCAAAGGCAGACTCTCAAACTAATGCAGCCACTCAATCAAAGGCAGCCCCTCAGACTCAGCCAACCCCTCAAACTAAGGCAGCCCCTCAAACTAAGGCAGACTCTCAAACTAATGCAGCCCCTTAAAGTCAGGCAACCCCTCAAACTAAGGGAGCGCCTCAACCAAATGCAGCCCCTCAAACTAATGCAGCCGCTCAAACTAAGGCAGCCCCTCAAACTCAGGCAGCCTCTCCAGCTAAGGCAGCCGCTCAAACTAAGGCAGCCTGTCAAACTAAGGCAGCCACTCAAAGTAAGGCAGACCCTCAAACTGAGGCAGCCGCTCAAACTAAGGCAGACTCTCAAACTAAGGCAGCCCCTCAAACTAAGGCAGCCGCTCAAACTAAGGCAGACTCTCAAACTAAGTCAGCCGGTCAATCTAAGGCAGCCCCTCAAACTCTGCGCAGCCGCTCAAACTAATGCAGCCCATCGAACTGAGGGAGCGCCTCAACCAAAGGCAGCAGCATCTCTAACTAAGGCAGCCTCTCAAACGGCGGCAGCCGCTCATACTAAGGAAGCCCCTCAAACTAAGGCAGCCGCTCAAACTAAGGCAGCCGCTCAAACTAAGGCAGCCGCTCAAACTAATGCAGCCCCTCAATATGAGGCAGCCGCTCAAACTAAGGCAGCCGCTCAAACTAATGCAGCCCCTCAAACTAAGGGAGCGCCTCAACCAAAGGCAGCCCCAAAAACTAATGCAGCCGCTCAAACTGAGGCAGCCGCTCAAACTAAGGCAGCCTGTCAAACTAAGGCAGCCTCTCAAAGTAAGGCAGCCCCTCAAACGAAGGCAGCCTTTCAAACTCAGGCAGCCTCTCAAACTAAGTCAGCCGCTCAAACTAAGGCAGCCGCTCAAACTAAGGCAGCCCATCAAACTAAGGCAGCCGCTCAAACTTAGGCAGCATCTCAAACTAAGGCAGCCTCTCAAACTAAGGCAGCCGCTCAAACTAAGGCAGTCCCTCAAACGAAGGCAGCAGCTCAAACTAAGGCATCCTCTCAAACTAAGGAAGCATCTCAAACGAAGGCAGCCTCTCAAACAAAGGCAGCCCCTCAAACTAAGGCAGCCGCTCATACTAAGTAAGCCCCTCAAACTAAGGCAGCCGCTCAAACTAAGGCATCCCCTCAAACTAAGGCAGCCCCTCAAATTAAGGCACCCCCTCAAACTAATGCAGCCCCTCAGACTAAGGCAGCCGCTCAAACTAAGGCATCCCCTCAAACTAAGGCAGCCTCTCAAACTAAGGCACACCCTCAAACTAAGGCACCCCCTCAAAATAAGGCACCCCCTCAAACTAATGCAGCCCCTCAAACTAAGGCAGCCCCTCAAACTAAGGCAGCCCCTCAAACTAATGCAGCCACTCAATCAACGGCAGCCCCTCTAACTAAGCCAACCACTCAAACTAAGGCAGCACCTCAAACTAAGGCAGCACCTCAAAGTAATGCAGCCCCTCAAACATATGCAGCGCCTCAATCTAAGGCAGCCCCTTAAACTAAGGCAACCCCTCAAACTAATGCAGCCCCTCAAACCAAGGCAGCCGCTCAAACTAATGCAGCCCCTCAAACTAAGTAATCCGCTCAAACTAAGGCAGCCCCTCAAACTAAGGCAGGCGCTCAAACTAAGGCAGCCCCTCAAACTGTGACAGCCGCTCAAACTAATGCAGCCCCTCAGTCTAAGGCAGCCCCTCAAACTCAGGCAGCCTCTCAAACTAAGGCAGCCCCTCAAACTAAGGCAGCCCCTCAAACTATGGCAGCCGCTCAAACTGAGGCAGCCGCTCAAACTAAGGCAGCCCCTCAAACTAAGGCAGCCGCTCAAACTAAGGCAGCCGCTCAAACTAAGGCAGCCCCTCAAACTGAGACAGCCGCTCAAACTAATGCAGCCCCTCAGTCTAAGGCAGCCCCTCAAACTCAGGCAGCCTCTCAAACTAAGGCAGCCCCTCAAACTAAGACAGCCGCTCAAACTAATGCAGCCCCTCAAACTAATGCAGCCCCTCAAACTAAGGCAGCCGCTCAAATTAAGGCAGCCCCTCAAACTATGGCAGCCCCTCAAACTAATGCAGCGCCTCAAACTAATGCAGAACTCTATCTAAGGCAGCCGCTCAAACTAAGGCATCCCCTCAAAGTAATGCAGCCCCTCAATCTAATGCAGCCCCTCAAACTAATGCAGCCCCTCAAACTAATGCAGCCCCTCAAACTAATGCAGCCCCTCAATCTAAGGCAGCCCCTCAATCTAAGGCACCCCCTCAAACTAATGCAGCCCCTCAAACTAATGCAGCCCCTCAAACTAATGCAGCCCCTCAATCTAAGGCAGCCCATCAAAATAATGCAGCCGCTCAATCAAAGGCAGACTCTCAAACTAATGCAGCCACTCAATCAAAGGCAGCCCTCAAACTAAGCCTACCCCTCAAACTAATGCAGCCGCTCAAACTAAGGCAGCCCCTCAAACTCAGGCAGCCGCTCAAACTAAGGCAGCCCCTCAAACTCAGGCAGCCTCTCAAAGTAAGGCAGACCCTCAAACTAAGGCAGCCGCTCAAACTACGGCAGACTCTCAAACTAAGGCAGGCCCTCAAACTAAGGCAGCCGCTCAAACTAAGGCGGGATCTCAAACTAAGCCAACCTCTCAAACTAAGTCATCCGCTCAATCTAAGGCAGCCCCTCAAACTAAGGCACCCCCTCAAACTAAGGCGGCCGCTCAAACTAATGCAGTCCCTCAATCTAAGGCAGCCCCTCAACTAAGGCAGCCGCTCAAACTAAAGCAGCCCATCAAACTAATGCAGCCCCTCAATCTAAGGCAGTCCCTCAATCGAATTCCTCCCCTCAAACTAATGCAGCCACTGAATCAAAGGCAGACTCTCAAACTAATGAAGCCACTCAATCAAAGGGAGCCCCTCAAACTAAGCCTACCCCTCAAACTAATGCAGCCGCTCAAACTAAGGCAGCCCCTCAAACTCAGGCAGCCTCTCAAACTAAGGCAGACCCTCAATCTAAGGGAGCCCCTCAACGAAAGGCAGCACCTCAAACTAATGCAGCCGTTCAAATTAAGGCAGCCCCTCAAACTAATGCAGCCGCTCAAACTAAGGCAGCCCCTTAAACTCAGGCAGCCTCTGAAGCTAAGGCAGCCTCTCAACTAAGGCAGCCGCTCAAACTAAAGCAGCCCATCAAACTAATGCAGCCCCTCAAACGAAGCCTACCCCTCAAACTAATGCAGCCGCACAAACTAATGCAGCCCCTCAAACTCAGGCAGCCTCTCAAACCAGGGCAGCCGCTCAATCTAAGGTAGCCTGTCAAACTAAGGCAGCTTCTCAAAGTAAGGCAGACACTCAAACTAGTGGAGCGCCTCAACCAAAGGCAGCCCCTCAAACCAATGCAGCCGCTCAAATTAAGGCGGCCCCTCAAACTAATGCAGCCTCTCAAACTAAGGCTTCCTGTCAAACTAAGGCAGCCTCCAAAAGTAAGGCAGAACCTCAAACTAAGGCAGCCCCTCAATCTATGGCAGCCGCTCAAACTAAGTCTTCCGCTCAAACTAAGGCAGCCCCTCAAACTAATGCAGCCGCTCAAACTAAGGCAGACCCTAAAACTGAGACAGCCGCTCAAACTAATGCAGCCCATGAATCTAAGACAGCCGCTCAAACTAAAGCAGCCCCTCAAACTAA
The DNA here is from genome assembly GCF_036365525.1 of Heterodontus francisci. NCBI lineage: Eukaryota > Metazoa > Chordata > Chondrichthyes > Heterodontiformes > Heterodontidae > Heterodontus > Heterodontus francisci. The sequence goes on from NW_027142246.1 coordinate 355,787, forward strand.
GGCAGCCGCTCAAATTAAGGCAGTCCCTCAAACTATGGCATCCCCTCAAACTATGGCAGACTCTCAAACTAAAGCAGCCCCTCATACTTAGGCAGCCTCTCAAACTATGGCAGCACCTCAAACTAATGCAGAACTCTATCCAAGGCAGCCCCTCAAACTAAGGCATCCCTTCAAAGTAATGCAGCCCCTCAAACTAATGCAGCCCCTCAAACTAATGAAGCCCCTCAATCTAAGGCAGCCCCTCAATCTAAGGCAGCCCCTCAAACTAAGGCAGCCTCTCAAACTAAGGCAGCCGCTCAAACTAAGGCAGCCGCTCAAACTAAGGCAGCCGCTCAAAGTAAGGCAGCCCCTCAAACTAAGGCAGGCTGTCAAACTCAGGCAGCCTCTCAAACTAAGGCAGCTGCTCAAACTAAGGCAGCCTGTCAAACTAAGGCGGCCTCTCAAACTAAGGCAGCCGCTCAAAGTAAGGCAGACAAACTAAGGCAGCCTCTCAAACTATGTCAGCCATTCAAACTAAGGCAGACTCTCAAACTAAGGCAGCCCCTAAATCTAAGGCAGCCCCTCAAACTGAGGCAGCAACTCAAACTATGCAGCCTCACAAACTAAGGCAGCATCTCAAACTAAGGCAGCCTCTCAAACTAAGGCAGCCCCTCAAACTAAGGCAGCCGCTCAAACTAAGGAAGCCCCTCAAACTAAGGAAGCCCCTCAAACTAAGGCAGCCGCTCAAACTAACGCAGCCGCTCAAACTAATGCAGCCCCTCAAACTAATGCAGCCCCTCAATCAATGGCAGCCCATCATTCTAAGGCAGCCCCTCAAACTAATGCATCCCCTCAAACGAAGGCAGCCGCTTAAACTAAGCCAGCCCCTCAAACTAATGTAGCCACTCAATCAAATGCAGCCACTCTAACTAAGCCAATACCTCAAACTAAGGCATCCCCTCAAACGAAGGCAGACACTCAAACCAATGCAGTTACTCAATCAAAGGCAGCCCCTCAAACTAAGCCATCCACTCAAACTAAGGCAGCCCCTCAAACTAATGCAGCCCCTCAAACCAAGGCAGCCCCTCAAACCAAGGCAGCCCCTCAAACTAAGGCAGCCCGTCAAACTTAGGCAGCCGCTCAAATTAAGGCAGCCCCTCAAACCAAGGCAGCCCCTCAAACGAAGGCAGCCCCTCAAACGAAGGCAGCCCCTTAAACTAAGCCAGCCCCTCAAACTAATGCAGCCACTCAAACAAAGGCACCCCTCTAACTAGCCAAAACCTCAAACTGAGGCATCCCCTCAAACTAAGGCAGACTCTCAAACCAATGCAGCCATTCAATCAAAAGCAGCCACTCAAACTAAGCCAACCACTCAAACTAAGGCAGCACCTCAAACTAAAGCAGCCCCTCAAATTAATGCAGCCCCTCAAATAAATGCAGCCCCTCAATCTAAGGCAGCCCGTTAAACTAAGGCAGACCCTCAAACTAATGCAGCCCCTCAAACAAAGTCAGCCGCTCAAACTAAGGCAGCCCCTCAATCTATGGCAGCCGCTCAAACTAAGTCTTCCGCTCAAACTAAGGCAGCCCCTCAAACTAATGCAGCCGCTCAAACTAAGGCAGACCCTAAAACTGAGACAGCCGCTCAAACTAATGCAGCCCATGAATCTAAGACAGCCGCTCAAACTAAAGCAGCCCCTCAAACTAAGGCAGCCGCTCAAATTAAGGCAGCCCCTCAAACTATGGCAGCCCCTCAAACTATGGCAGACTCTCAAACTAAAGCAGCCCCTCATACTTAGGCAGCCTCTCAAACTATGGCAGCACCTCAAACTAATGCAGAACTCTATCCAAGGCAGCCCCTCAAACTAAGGCATCCCCTCAAAGTAATGCAGCCCCTCAAACTAATGCAGCCCCTCAAACTAATGCAGCCCCTCAATCTAAGGCAGCCCCTCAATCTAAGGCAGCCCCTCAAACTATTGCAACCCCTCAAACTATTGCAACCCCTCAAACTAATGCAGCCCCTCAATCTAAGGCAGCCCCTCAAAATAATGCAGCCACTCAATCAAAGGCAGACTCTCAAACTAATGCAGCAACTCAATCAAAGGCAGCCCCTCAAACTAAGCCAACCACTCAAACTAAGGCAGCCCCTCAAACTAAGGCAGCCCCTCAAACTAAGGCAGCCCCTCAAACTAAGGGAGCGCCTCAACCAAAGGCAGCCCCTCAATCTAAGCCAACCACTCAAACTAAGGCAGCCCCACAAACTAAGGGAGCGCCTCAACCAAAGGCAGCCCCTCAAACTAATGCAGCCGCTCAAACTAAGGCAGCCCCTCAAACTCAGGCAGCTTCTCAAAGTAAGGCAGATTCTCAAACTATTGCAGCCCCTTAAAGTAAAGCAGCCCCACAAACTAAGGGAGCCCCTCATCCAAAGGCAGACAGTCAAACTAAGGCAGCCTCTCAAACTAAGGCAGGCCCTCAAACTAAGGCAGCCGCTCAAACTAAGGCGGTCTCTCAAACTAAGCCAACCTCTCAAACTAAGTCAGCCGCTCAATCTAAGGCAGCCCCTCAAACTAAGGTAGCCCCTCAAACTAAGGCAGCCCCTCAAACTAAGGCAGCCCATCAAACTAAGGCAGCCGCTCAAACTAAGGCAGTCCCTCAATCTAAGTCAGCCCCTCAAATAAGGCAGCCGCTCAAACTAAAGCAGCCCATCAAACTAATGCAGCCCCTCAATCTCAGGCAGCCCCTCAATCTAAGGCAGCCCCTCAAACTAATGAAGCCACTCAATCAAAGGCAGACTCTCAAACTAATGCAGCCACTCAATCAAAGGCAGCCCTCAAACTAAGCCTACCCCTCAAACTAATGCAGCCGCTCAAACTAAGGCAGCCCCTCAAACTCAGGCAGCCGCTCAAACTAAGGCAGCCCCTCAAACTCAGGCAGCCTCTCAAAGTAAGGCAGACCCTCAAACTAAGGCAGCCGCTCAAACTACGGCAGACTCTCAAACTAAGGCAGGCCCTCAAACTAAGGCAGCCGCTCAAACTAAGGCGGGATCTCAAACTAAGCCAACCTCTCAAACTAAGTCATCCGCTCAAACTAAGTCATCCGCTCAATCTAAGGCAGCCCCTCAAACTAAGGCACCCCCTCAAACTAAGGCGGCCGCTCAAACTAATGCAGTCCCTCAATCTAAGGCAGCCCCTCAACTAAGGCAGCCGCTCAAACTAAAGCAGCCCATCAAACTAATGCAGCCCCTCAATCTAAGGCAGTCCCTCAATCGAATTCCTCCCCTCAAACTAATGCAGCCACTGAATCAAAGGCAGACTCTCAAACTAATGAAGCCACTCAATCAAAGGGAGCCCCTCAAACTAAGCCTACCCCTCAAACTAATGCAGCCGCTCAAACTAAGGCAGCCCCTCAAACTCAGGCAGCCTCTCAAACTAAGGCAGACCCTCAATCTAAGGGAGCCCCTCAACGAAAGGCAGCACCTCAAACTAATGCAGCCGTTCAAATTAAGGCAGCCCCTCAAACTAATGCAGCCGCTCAAACTAAGGCAGCCCCTTAAACTCAGGCAGCCTCTGAAGCTAAGGCAGCCCCTCAACTAAGGCAGCCGCTCAAACTAAAGCAGCCCATCAAACTAATGCAGCCCCTCAAACGAAGCCTACCCCTCAAACTAATCAGGCGCACAAACTAATGCAGCCCCTCAAACTCAGGCAGCCTCTCAAACCAGGGCAGCCGCTCAAACTAAGGTAGCCTGTCAAACTAAGGCAGCTTCTCAAAGTAAGGCAGACACTCAAACTAGTGGAGCGCCTCAACCAAAGGCAGCCCCTCAAACTAATGCAGCCGCTCAAATTAAGGCGGCCCCTCAAACTAATGCAGCCTCTCAAACTAAGGCCTCCTGTCAAACTAAGGCAGCCTCCAAAAGTAAGGCAGAACCTCAAACTAAGGCAGCCGCTCAAACTAAGGCAGACTCTCAAACTAAGGCAGCCCCTCAAAGTAAGGCAGCCGCTCAAAGTAAGGCAGACTCTCAAACTAAGGCAGCCGCACAAACTAAGGCAGCCGCTCAAACTAAGGCAGCCTCTCAAATTAAGGCAGCCGCTCAAACAAAGGCAGCCCCTCAAACTAAGGCAGCCTCTCAAACTAAGGCACCCCCTCAAACGAATGCAGCCCCTCAATCTAAGGCAGCCCCTCAAACTAAGCCAACCCCTCAAACAAAGGCAGCACCTCAAACTAAGGCAGCCTCTCAAAATAATGCAGCCCATCAACTAATGCAGACCCTCAATCGAATGCAGCCCCTCAAACTAATGCCGAAGTCTATCTAAGGCAGCCCCTCAAACTAAGCCAACCCCTCAAACTAAGGCAGCCCCTCAAACTAAGGCAGCCCCTCAAAATAATGCAGCCCCTCAAACTAATGCAGACCCTCAAACTAATGCAGACCCTCAAACTAATGCAGACCCTCAAACTAATGCAGACCCTCAAACTAATGCAGCCACTCAATCAAAGGCAGACTCTCAAACTAATGCAGCCACTCAATCAAAGGCAGCTCCTCAAACTCAGCCAACCCCTCAAACTAAGGCAGCCCCTCAAACTAAGGCAGACTCTCAAACTAATGCAGCCCCTCAAACTAAGGCAGCCCCTCAAACTCAGGCAACCCCTCAAACTAAGTAATCCCCTCAAATTAAGGCAGACTCTCAAACTAATGCAGCCACTCAATCTAAGGCAGCCCCTCAAACTAAGCCAACCCCTCAAACTAAGACAGCCCCTCAAACTAAGGCAGCCCGTCAAAGTAATGCAGCCCCTCAAACAAATGCAGACCCTCAATCTAATACAGCCCCTCAAACTAATGCAGCCACTGAATCAAAGGCAAGCTCTCAAACTAATGCAGCCACTCAATCAAAGGCAGCCCCTCAAACTCAGCCTACCACTCAAACTAAGGCAGCCCCTCAAACTAAGGCAGACTCTCAAACTAATGCAGCCCCTTAAATAAGGCAGCCCCTCAAACTAAGGGAGCGCCTCAACCAAAGGCAGCCCCTCAAACTAAGGCAGCCCCTATAACTAAGCCAACCCATCAAACTAAGGCATCCCCTCATACTAAGGCAGACTCTCAAACTAATGCAGCCACTCAATCTAAGGCAGCCCCTCAAACAAAGCCAACCCCTCAAACTAAGGCATCCCCTCAAACTAAGGCAGACTCTCAAACTAATGCAGCCCCTCAATCTCAGGCAGCCCCTTAATCTAATACAGCCCCTCAAAGTAATGCAGCCCCTCAAACCAAGGCAGCCGCTCAAACTGGCAGCCGCTTAAACTAAGGCAGCCCCTCAAACTCAGGCAGCCGCTCAAACTAAGGCAGCCCCTCAAACTGAGACAGCCGCTCAAACTAATACAGCCCCTCAGTCTAAAGCAGCCCCTCAAACTCAGGCAGCCTCTCAATCTAAGGCAGCCGCTCAAACTAAGGCAGCCCCTCAAACTAATGCAGCCCCTCAAACTAATGCAGTCCCTCAAACTAATGCAGCCCCTCAATCTAAGGCAGCCCCTCAAACTAAGGCAGCCACTCAATCAAAGGCAGACTCTCAAACTAATGCAGCCACTCAATCAAAGGCAGCCCCTCAAACTAAGGCAGCCCCTCAAGCTAAGGCAGACTCTCAAACTGACGCTGCCCCTTAAAGTAAGGCAGCCCTCAAACTAAGGGAGCGCCTCAACAAAAGGCAGCCCCTCAAACTAATGCAGCCGCTCAAACTAAGGCAGCCCATCAAACTCAGGCAGCCTCTCAAACTAAGGCAGCCGCTGAAACTAAGGCCGCCTGTCAAACCAAGGCAGCCGCTCAAACTAAGGAAGACTCTCAAACTAAGGCAACACCTCAAACTAAGGCAGCCGCTCAAACTAAGGCAGCCTCTCAAACTAAGGCAGCCAATCAAACTAAGTCAGCCGCTCAATCGAAGGCAGCCCCTTAAACTAAGGCAGACCCTCAAACTAAGGCAGACCCTCAAACTAAGGCAGCCCCTCAATCTGAGGCAGCCCCTCAACTAAGGCAGCCGCTCAAAATATAGCATCCCATCAAACCAATGCAGCCCCTCAAACTAAGGCAGCCCCTCAAACTAAGGCAGCCCCTCAAACTAAGGCAGCCCTCAATCTAAGGCAGCCCATCAAACAAATGCAGCCCCTGAAACTACGTCAGCCCCTCAAACTAAGTCAGCCCCTCAAACTAATGCAGCCACTCAATCAAAGGCAGACTCTCAAACTAATGCAGCCGCTCAAACTAAGGCAGCCCCTCAAACCCAGGCAGCCTCTCAAACTAACGCAGCCGCTCAAAATAATGCAGCCTGTCAAAGTAAGGCAGACCATCAAACTAAGGGAGCGCCTCAACCAAAGGCAGCCCCTCAAACCAATGCAGCCGCTCAAATTAAGGCAGCCCCTCAAACTAAGGCAACCTCTAAAAGTAAGGCAGACCCTCAAACTAAGGCAGCCGCTCAAACTAAGGCAGACTCTCAAACTTAGGCAGACCCTCAAACTAAGGCAGACCCTCAAACTAAGGCAGACCCTCAAACTAAGGCAGACCCTCAAACTAAGGCAGACCCTCAAACTAAGGGAGCGCCTCAACTAAAAGCAGCCCCTCAAACTAATGCAGCCGCTCAAATTAAGGCAGCCCCTCAAACTAATGCAGCCTCTAAAGTAAGGCAGACCCTCAAACTAAGGCAGCCGCTCAAACTAAGGCAGACTCTCAAACTAAGGCAGCCGCTCAAACTAAGGCAGACTCTCAAACTAAGGCAGCCGCTCAAACTAAGGCAGCTGCTCAAACTAAGGCAGACTCTCAAACTAATGCAGACTCTCAAACTAAGGCAGCCGCTCAAACTAATGCAGACTCTCAAACTCAGGCAGCCGCTCAAACTAAGGCACTCCCTCAAACTAAGGCAGCCGCTCAAACTAAGGCAGTCTCTCAAACTAAGGCAGCCGCTCAAACTAAGGCAGCCGCTCAAACTAAGGCAGCCCCTCAAAGTAAGGCAGCCTCTCAAACTAAGGCACTCCCTCAAAGTAATGCAGCCCCTCAATCAAAGGCAGCCCCTCATTCTAATGCAACCCCTCCAACTAATGCAGCCCCTCACACTAAGGCAGCCCCTCTAACAAAGCCAACCCCTCAAACGAAGGCATCCCCTCAAACTAAGGCAGACTCTCAAACTAATGCAGCCACTCAATGTAAGGCAGCCCCTCAAACTAAGCCAACCCCTCAAACTAAGGCAGCCCCTCAAAATAATGCAGCCCCTCAAACTAATGCAGACCCTCAATCTAATGCAGCCCCTCAAACTAATGCAGCCACTCAATCAAAGGCAGACTCTCAAACTAATGCAGCCACTCAATTACAGGCAGCCCCTCAAACTCATCCAACCCCTCAAACTAAGGCAGCCCCTCAAACTAAGGCGGACTCTCAAACTAATGCAGCCCCTCAATCTAAGGCAGCCCCTCATTCTAATGCAACCCCTCAAACTAATGCAGCCCCTCAAACTAAGGTAGCCCCTCTAACTAAGCCAACCCCTCAAACTAAGGAATCCCCTCAAACTAAGGCAGACTCTCAAACTAATGCAGCCACTCAATCTAAGGCAGCCCCTCAAACTAAGCCAACCCCTCAAACTAAGACAGCCCCTCAAACTAAGGCAGCCCCTCAAAATAATGCAGCCCCTCAAACAAATGCAGACCCTCAATCTAATGCAGCCCCTCAATCTAATGCAGCCCCTCAAACTAATGCAGCCCCTCAAACTAATGCAGCCACTCAATCAAAGGCAAGCTCTCAAACTAATGCAGCCACGCAATCAAAGGCAGACTCTCAAACTAATGCAGCCCCTTAAAGTAAGGCAGCCCCTCAAACTAAGGGAGCTCCTCAACCAAAGGCAGCCCCTCTAACTAAGCCAACCCATCAAACTAAGGCACCCCTCATATTAAGGCACACTGTCAAACTAATGCACCCACTCAATCTCAGGCAGCCCCTCAAACAAAGCCAACCCCTCAAACTAAGGCATCCCCTCAAACTAAGGCAGACTCTCAAACTAATGCAGCCCCTCAATCTAAGGCAGCCCCTTAATCTAATGCAGCCCCTCAAACTAATGCAGCCCCTCAAACCAAGGCAGCCGCTCAAACTAAGGCAGCCCCTCAAACTAAGGCAGCCGCTCAAACTAAGGCAGCCGCTCAAACTAAGGCAGCCCCTCAAACTGAGACAGCCGCTCAAACTAATGCAGCCCCTCAGTCTAAAGCAGCCCCTCAAACTCAGGCAGCCTCTCAATCTAAGGCAGCCGCTCAAACTAAGGCAGCCCCTCAAACTAAGACAGTCGATCAAACTAATGCAGCCCCTCAAACTAAGGCAGCCGCTCAAATTAAGGCAGCCCCTCAAACTATGGCAGACTCTCAAACGAAGGCAGCCCCTCAAACTTAGGCAGCCTCTCAAACTAAGGCTGCCCCTTAAACTAATGCAGCCCCTCAAACTAATGCAGAACTCTACCTAAGGCAGCCCCTCAAACTAAGGCAGCCCCTCAATCTAAGGCAGCCCATCAAACTAATGTACCCACTCAAACCAATGCAGCCCCTCAAACTAATTCAGCCCCTCAATCAAAGGCAGCCCCTCAAACTAATGCAGCCACTCAATCAAAGGCAGACTCTCAAACTAATGCAGCCACTCAATCAAAGGCAGCCCCTCAAACTAAGCCAACCCCACAAACTAAGGCAGCCCTTCAAACTAAGGCAGACTCTCAAACTGACGCTGCCCCTTCAAGTAAGGCAGCCCGACAAACTAAGGGAGCGCCTCAACCAAAGGCAGCCCCTCAAACTAATGCAGCCGCTCAAACTAAGGCAGCCCCTCAATCTCAGGCAGCCTCTCAAACCAAGGCAGCCGCTGAAACTAAGGCAGTCTGTCAAACTAAGGCAGCCGCTCAAACTAAGGCAGACTCTCAAACTAAGGCAACCCCTCAAAATAAGGCAACCCCTCAAACTAAGGCAGCCGCTCAAACTAAGGCAGACTCTCAAACTAAGGCAGCCTCTCAAACTAAGTCAGCCGCTCAATCTAAGGCAGCCCCTCAAACTAAGGCAGCCCCTCAAACTAAGGCAGCCCCTCAAACTAAGGCAGACCCTCGAACTAAGGCAGCCCCTCAAACTAATGCAGCCCTCAATCTAAGGCAGCCTATCAAACAAATGCAGCCCCTCAAACTACGTCAGCCACTCAAACTAAGTCAGCCCCTCAAACTAATGCAGCCACTCAATCAAAGGCAGACTCTCAAACTAATGCTGCCGCTCAAACGAAGGCAGCCCCTCAAACCCAGGCAGCCTCTCAAACTAACGCAGCCGCTCAAACTAAGGCAGCCTGTCAAAGTAAGGCAGAACCTCAAAGTAAGGGAGCGCTTCAACCAAAGGCAGCCCCTCAAACTAATGCAGCCGCTCAAATTAAGGCAGCCCCTCAAACTAAGGCAGCCTCTAAAAGTAAGGCAGACCCTCAAACTAAGGCAGCCGCTCAAACTAAGGCAGACTCTCAAACTAAGGCAGACCCTCAAACTAAGGGAGCGCCTCAACTAAAAGCAGCCCCTCAAACTAATGCAGCCGCTCAAATTAAGGCAGCCCCTCAAACTAAGGCAGCCTCTAAAAGTAAGGCAGACCCTCAAACTAAGGCAGCCGCTCAAACTGAGGCAGACTCTCAAACTAAGGCAGCCCCTCAAACTAAGGCAGCCGCTCAAACTAATGCAGACTCTCAAACTAAGGCAGCCGCTCAAACAAAGGCAGCCGCTCAAACTAAGACAGCCTCACAAATTAAGGCAGCCGCTCAAACTAAGGCAGACCCTCAAACTAAGGCAGCCTCTCAAACTAAGGCACTCCCTCAAACTAATGCAGCCCCTCAATCTAAGGCAGCCCCTCATTCTAATGCAACCCCTCAAACTCAGGCAGCCTCTCAATCTAAGGCAGCCGCTCAAACTAAGGCAGCCCCTCAAACTAAGACAGTCGCTCAAACTAATGCAGCCCCTCAAACTAAGGCAGCCGCTCAAATTAAGGCAGCCCCTCAAACTATGGCAGACTCTCAAACGAAGGCAGCCCCTCAAACTTAGGCAGCCTCTCAAACTAAGACTGCCCCTTAAACTAATGCAGCCCCTCAAACTAATGCAGAACTCTACCTAAGGCAGCCCCTCAAACTAAGGCAGCCCCTCAAACTAATGTAGCCCCTCAATCTAAGGCAGCCCCTCAAACTAATGTACCCACTCAAACCAATGCAGCCCCTCAAACTAATGCAGCCCCTCAATCAAAGGCAGCCCCTCAAACTAATGCAGCCACTCAATCTAAGGGAGACTCTCAAACTAATGCAGCCACTCAATCAAAGGCAGCACCTCAAACTAAGCCAACCCCACAAACTAAGGCAGCCCTTCAAACTAAGGCAGACTCTCAAACTGACGCTGCCCCTTCAAATAAGGCAGCCCGACAAACTAAGGGAGCGCCTCAACCAAAGGCAGCCCCTCAAACTAATGCAGCCGCTCAAATTAAGGCAGCCCCTCAAACTCAGTCAGCCTCTCAAACAAAGGCAGCCGCTGAAACTGAGGCAGCCTGTCAAACTAAGGCAGCCGCTCAAACTAAGGCAGCCGCTCAAACTAAGGCAGACTCTCAATCTAAGGCAGCCCCTCAAACTAAGGCAGCCCCTCAAACTAAGGCAGCCGCTCAAACTAATGCAGCCCCTCAATCTAAGGCAGCCCCTCAATCTAAGGCAGCCCCTCGACTAAGGCAGCCCATCAAACTAATGCAGCCCCTCAAACTAAGGCAGGCCCTCAAACTAAGGCAGCCCCTCAAACTAAGGCAGCCCTCAATCTAAGGCAGCCCATCAAACAAATGCAGCCGCTCAAACTAAGGCAGCCTGTCAAAGTAAGGCAGACCCTCAAACTAAAGGAGCGCCTCAACCAAAGGCAGCCCCTCAAACTAATGCAGCCGCTCAAATTAAGGCATCCCCTCAAACTAAGGCAGCCTCTAAAAGTAAGGCAGCCCCTCAAACTAAGGCAGCCGCTCAAACTATTGCAGACTCTCTAACTAAGGCAGCCCCTCAAACTAAGGCAGCCTCTAAAAGTAAGGCAGACCCTCAAACTAAGGCAGCCGCTCAAACTAAGGCAGACTCTCAAACTAAGGCAGCAGCTCAAACTAAGACAGCCGCTCAAACAAAGACAGCCTCACAAATTAAGGCAGCCGCTCAAACTAAGGCAGCCCCTCAAACTAAGGCAGCCTCTCAAACTAAGGCACTCCCTCAAACTAATGCAGCCCCTCAATCTAAGGCAGCCCCTCATTCTAATGCAACACCTCAAACTAATGCAGCCCCTCTAACTAAGCCAACCCCTCAAACGAAGGCATCCCCTCAAACTAAGGCAGACTCTCAAACTAAGGCAGACTCTCAAACTAATGCAGCCACTCAATCGAAGGCAGCCCCTCAAACTAAGCCAACCCCTCAAACTAAGGCAGCCACTCAAACTATGGCAGCCCCTCAAAATAATGCAGCCCCTCAAACTAATGCAGACACTCAATCTAATGCAGCTCCTCAAACTAATGCAGCCATTCAATCAAAGGCAGCCCCTCAAACTAAGGCAGACTCTCAAACTAATGCAGCCCCTTAAAGTCAGGCAACCCCTCAAACTAAGGGAGCGCCTCAACCAAATGCAGCCCCTCAAACTAATGCAGCCCCTCAAACTAATGCAGCCGCTCAAACTAAGGCAGATCCTCAAACTAAGGGAGCGCCTCAACTAAAAGCAGCCCCTCAAACTAATGCAGCCGTTCAAATTAAGGCAGCCCCTCAAACTAAGGCAGCCTCTAAAAGTAAGGCAGACCCTCAAACTAAGGCAGCCGCTCAAACTGAGGCAGACTCTCAAACTAAGGGAGCCCCTCAAACTAAGGCAGCCGCTCAAACTAATGCAGACTCTCAAACTAAGGCAGCCGCTCAAACAAAGGCAGCCGCTCAAACTAAGACAGCCTCACAAATTAAGGCAGCCGCTCAAACTAAGGCAGACCCTCAAACTAAGGCAGCCTCTCAAACTAAGGCACTCCCTCAAACTAATGCAGCCCCTCAATCTAAGGCAGCCCCTCAATCTAAGGCAGCCGCTCAAACTAAGGCAGCCCCTCAAACTAAGACAGTCGCTCAAACTAATGCAGCCCCTCAAACTAAGGCAGCCGCTCAAATTAAGGCAGCCCCTCAAACTATGGCAGACTCTCAAACGAAGGCAGCCCCTCAAACTTAGGCAGCCTCTCAAACTAAGACTGCCCCTTAAACTAATGCAGCCCCTCAAACTAATGCAGAACTCTACCTAAGGCAGCCCCTCAAACTAAGGCAGCCCCTCAAACTAATGTAGCCCCTCAATCTAAGGCAGCCCCTCAAACTAATGTACCCACTCAAACCAATGCAGCCCCTCAAACTAATGCAGCCCCTCAATCAAAGGCAGCCCCTCAAACTAATGCAGCCACTCAATCTAAGGGAGACTATCAAACTAATGCAGCCACTCAATCAAAGGCAGCACCTCAAACTAAGCCAACCCCACAAACTAAGGCAGCCCTTCAAACTAAGGCAGACTCTCAAACTGACGCTGCCCCTTCAAGTAAGGCAGCCCGACAAACTAAGGGAGCGCCTCAACCAAAGGCAGCCCCTCAAACTAATGCAGCCGCTCAAATTAAGGCAGCCCCTCAAACTCAGTCAGCCTCTCAAACAAAGGCAGCCGCTGAAACTGAGGCAGCCTGTCAAACTAAGGCAGCCGCTCAAACTAAGGCAGCCGCTCAAACTAAGGCAGACTCTCAATCTAAGGCAGCCCCTCAAACTAAGGCAGCCCCTCAAACTAAGGCAGCCGCTCAAACTAATGCAGCCCCTCAATCTAAGGCAGCCCCTCAATCTAAGGCAGCCCCTCGACTAAGGCAGCCCATCAAACTAATGCAGCCCCTCAAACTAAGGCAGGCCCTCAAACTAAGGCAGCCCCTCAAACTAAGGCAGCCCTCAATCTAAGGCAGCCCATCAAACAAATGCAGCCGCTCAAACTAAGGCAGCCTGTCAAAGTAAGGCAGACCCTCAAACTAAGGGAGCGCCTCAACCAAAGGCAGCCCCTCAAACTAATGCAGCCGCTCAAATTAAGGCATCCCCTCAAACTAAGACAGCCTCTAAAAGTAAGGCAGCCCCTCAAACTAAGGCAGCCGCTCAAACTATTGCAGACTCTCAAACTAAGGCAGCCCCTCAAACTAAGGCAGCCTCTAAAAGTAAGGCAGACCCTCAAACTAAGGCAGCCGCTCAAACTAAGGCAGACTCTCAAACTAAGGCAGCCGCTCAAACTAAGACAGCCGCTCAAACTAAGACAGCCTCACAAATTAAGGCAGCCGCTCAAACTAAGGCAGCCCCTCAAACTAAGGCAGCCTCTCAAACTAAGGCACTCCCTCAAACTAATGCAGCCCCTCAATCTAAGGCAGCCCCTCATTCTAATGCAACCCCTCAAACTAATGCAGCCCCTCTAACTAAGCCAACCCCTCAAACGAAGGCATCCCCTCAAACTAAGGCAGACTCTCAAACTAAGGCAGACTCTCAAACTAATGCAGCCCCTCAATCGAAGGCAGCCCCTCAAACTAAGCCAACCCCTCAAACTAAGGCAGCCACTCAAACTAAGGCAGCCACTCAAACTATGGCAGCCCCTCAAAATAATGCAGCCCCTCAAACTAATGCAGACACTCAATCTAATGCAGCTCCTCAAACTAATGCAGCCTCTCAATCAAAGGCAGACTCTCAAACTAATGCAGCCACTCAATCAAAGGCAGCCCCTCAGACTCAGCCAACCCCTCAAACTAAGGCAGCCCCTCAAACTAAGGCAGACTCTCAAACTAATGCAGCCCCTTAAAGTCAGGCAACCCCTCAAACTAAGGGAGCGCCTCAACCAAATGCAGCCCCTCAAACTAATGCAGCCGCTCAAACTAAGGCAGCCCCTCAAACTCAGGCAGCCTCTCCAGCTAAGGCAGCCGCTCAAACTAAGGCAGCCTGTCAAACTAAGGCAGCCACTCAAAGTAAGGCAGACCCTCAAACTAAGGCAGCCGCTCAAACTAAGGCAGACTCTCAAACTAAGGCAGCCCCTCAAACTAAGGCAGCCGCTCAAACTAAGGCAGACTTTCAAACTAAGTCAGCCGGTCAATCTAAGGCAGCCCCTCAAACTCTGCGCAGCCGCTCAAACTAATGCAGCCCATCGAACTGAGGGAGCGCCTCAACCAAAGGCAGCAGCATCTCTAACTGAGGCAGCCTCTCAAACGGCGGCAGCCGCTCAAACTAAGGAAGCCCCTCAAACTAAGGCAGCCGCTCAAACTAAGGCAGCCGCTCAAACTAAGGCAGCCGCTCAAACTAATGCAGCCCCTCAATATGAGGCAGCCCCTCAAACTAAGGCAGGCCCTCAAACTAAGGCAGCCCCTCAAACTAAGGCAGCCCTCAATCTAAGGCAGCCCATCAAACAAATGCAGCCGCTCAAACTAAGGCAGCCTGTCAAAGTAAGGCAGACCCTCAAACTAAGGGAGCGCCTCAACCAAAGGCAGCCCCTCAAACTAATGCAGCCGCTCAAATTAAGGCATCCCCTCAAACTAAGACAGCCTCTAAAAGTAAGGCAGCCCCTCAAACTAAGGCAGCCGCTCAAACTATTGCAGACTCTCAAACTAAGGCAGCCCCTCAAACTAAGGCAGCCTCTAAAAGTAAGGCAGACCCTCAAACTAAGGCAGCCGCTCAAACTAAGGCAGACTCTCAAACTAAGGCAGCCGCTCAAACTAAGACAGCCGCTCAAACTAAGACAGCCTCACAAATTAAGGCAGCCGCTCAAACTAAGGCAGCCCCTCAAACTAAGGCAGCCTCTCAAACTAAGGCACTCCCTCAAACTAATGCAGCCCCTCAATCTAAGGCAGCCCCTCATTCTAATGCAAACCCTCAAACTAATGCAGCCCCTCTAACTAAGCCAACCCCTCAAACGAAGGCATCCCCTCAAACTAAGGCAGACTCTCAAACTAAGGCAGACTCTCAAACTAATGCAGCCCCTCAATCGAAGGCAGCCCCTCAAACTAAGCCAACCCCTCAAACTAAGGCAGCCACTCAAACTAAGGCAGCCACTCAAACTATGGCAGCCCCTCAAAATAATGCAGCCCCTCAAACTAATGCAGACACTCAATCTAATGCAGCTCCTCAAACTAATGCAGCCTCTCAATCAAAGGCAGACTCTCAAACTAATGCAGCCACTCAATCAAAGGCAGCCCCTCAGACTCAGCCAACCCCTCAAACTAAGGCAGCCCCTCAAACTAAGGCAGACTCTCAAACTAATGCAGCCCCTTAAAGTCAGGCAACCCCTCAAACTAAGGGAGCGCCTCAACCAAATGCAGCCCCTCAAACTAATGCAGCCGCTCAAACTAAGGCAGCCCCTCAAACTCAGGCAGCCTCTCCAGCTAAGGCAGCCGCTCAAACTAAGGCAGCCTGTCAAACTAAGGCAGCCACTCAAAGTAAGGCAGACCCTCAAACTAAGGCAGCCGCTCAAACTAAGGCAGACTCTCAAACTAAGGCAGCCCCTCAAACTAAGGCAGCCGCTCAAACTAAGGCAGACTTTCAAACTAAGTCAGCCGGTCAATCTAAGGCAGCCCCTCAAACTCTGCGCAGCCGCTCAAACTAATGCAGCCCATCGAACTGAGGGAGCGCCTCAACCAAAGGCAGCAGCATCTCTAACTGAGGCAGCCTCTCAAACGGCGGCAGCCGCTCAAACTAAGGAAGCCCCTCAAACTAAGGCAGCCGCTCAAACTAAGGCAGCCGCTCAAACTAAGGCAGCCGCTCAAACTAATGCAGCCCCTCAATATGAGGCAGCCGCTCAAACTAAGGCAGCCGCTCAAACTAATGCAGCCCCTCAAACTAAGGGAGCGCCTCAACCAAAGGCAGCCCCAAAAACTAATGCAGCCGCTCAAACTGAGGCAGCCGCTCAAACTAAGGCAGCCTGTCAAACAAAGGCAGCCTCTCAAAGTAAGGCAGCCCCTCAAACGAAGGCAGCCTTTCAAACTCAGGCAGCCTCTCAAACTAAGTCAGCCGCTCAATCTAAGGCAGCCGCTCAAACTGAGGCAGCCCATCAAACTAAGGCAGCCGCTCAAACTAAGGCAGCATCTCAAACTAAGGCAGCATCTCAAACTAAGGCAGCCTCTCAAACTAGGTCAGCCGCTCAAACTAAGGCAGCCCCTCAAACGAAGGCAGCAGCTCAAACTAAGGCATCCTCTCAAACTAAGGCAGCATCTCAAACGAAGGCAGCCTCTCAAACAAAGGCAGCCCCTCAAACTAAGGCAGCCGCTCATACTAAGTAAGCCCCTCAAACTAAGGCAGCCGCTCAAACTAAGGCATCCCCTCAAACTAAGGCAGCCCCTCAAATTAAGGCACCCCCTCAAACTAATGCAGCCCCTCGGACTAAGGCAGCCGCTCAAACTAAGGCATCCCCTCAAACTAAGGCAGCCTCTCAAACTAAGGCACCCCCTCAAACTAAGGCACCCCCTCAAACTAATGCAGCCCCTCAAACTAAGGCAGCCCCTCAAACTAAGGCAGCCCCTCAAACTAATGCAGCCACTCAATCAACGGCAGCCCCTCTAACTAAGCCAACCACTCAAACTAAGGCAGCACCTCAAACTAAGGCAGCACCTCAAAGTAATGCAGCCCCTCAAACATATGCAGCGCCTCAATCTAAGGCAGCCCCTTAAACTAAGGCAACCCCTCAAACTAATGCAGCCCCTCAAACCAAGGCAGCCGCGCAAACTAATGCAGCCCCTCAAACTAAGTAATCCGCTCAAACTAAGGCAGCCCCTCAAACTAAGGCAGGCGCTCAAACTAAGGCAGCCCCTCAAACTGTGACAGCCGCTCAAACTAATGCAGCCCCTCAGTCTAAGGCAGCCACTCAAACTCAGGCAGCCTCTCAAACTAAGGCAGCCCCTCAAACTAAGGCAGCCCCTCAAACTATGGCAGCCGCTCAAACTGAGGCAGCCGCTCAAACTAAGGCAGCCCCTCAAACTAAGGCAGCCGCTCAAACTAAGGCAGCCGCTCAAACTAAGGCAGCCGCTCAAACTAAGGCAGCCCCTCAAACTGAGACAGCCGCTCAAACTAATGCAGCCCCTCAGTCTAAGGCAGCCCCTCAGTCTAAGGCAGCCCCTCAAACTCAGGCAGCCTCTCAAACTAAGGCACCCCCTCAAACTAAGACAGCCGCTCAAACTAATGCAGCCCCTCAAACTAATGCAGCCCCTCAAACTAAGGCAGCCGCTCAAATTAAGGCAGCCCCTCAAACTAAGGCAGCCTCTAAAAGTAAGGCCGACCCTCAAACTAAGGCAGCCGCTCAAACTGAGGCAGACTCTCAAACTAAGGCAGCCCCTCAAACTAAGGCAGCCGCTCAAACTAATGCAGACTCTCAAACTAAGGCAGCCGCTCAAACAAAGGCAGCCGCTCAAACTAAGACAGCCTCACAAATTAAGGCAGCCGCTCAAACTAAGGCAGACCCTCAAACTAATGCAGCCCCTCAATCTAAGGCAGCCCCTCATTCTAATGCAACCCCTGAAACTCAGGCAGCCTCTCAATCTAAGGCAGCCGCTCAAACTAAGGCAGCCCCTCAAACTAAGACAGTCGCTCAAACTAATGCAGCCCCTCAAACTAAGGCAGCCGCTCAAATTAAGGCAGCCCCTCAAACTAAGGCAGACTCTCAAACGAAGGCAGCCCCTCAAACTTAGGCAGCCTCTCAAACTAAGACTGCCCCTTAAACTAATGCAGCCCCTCAAACTAATGCAGAACTCTACCTAAGGCAGCCCCTCAAACTAAGGCAGCCCCTCAAACTAATGTAGCCCCTCAATCTAAGGCAGCCCCTCAAACTAATGTACCCACTCAAACCAATGCAGCCCCTCAAACTAATGCAGCCCCTCAATCAAAGGCAGCCCCTCAAACTAATGCAGCCGCTCAATCTAAGGGAGACTCTCAAACTAATGCAGCCACTCAATCAAAGGCAGCACCTCAAACTAAGCCAACCCCACAAACTAAGGCAGCCCTTCAAACTAAGGCAGACTCTCAAACTGACGCTGCCCCTTCAAGTAAGGCAGTCCGACAAACTAAGGGAGCGCCTCAACCAAAGGCAGCCCCTCAAACTAATGCAGCCGCTCAAATTAAGGCAGCCCCTCAAACTCAGTCAGCCTCTCAAACAAAGGCAGCCGCTGAAACTGAGGCAGCCTGTCAAACTAAGGCCGCCGCTCAAACTAAGGCAGCCGCTCAAACTAAGGCAGACTCTCAATCTAAGGCAGCCCCTCAAACTAAGGCAGCCCCTCAAACTAAGGCAGCCGCTCAAACTAATGCAGCCCCTCAATCTAAGGCAGCCCCTCAATCTAAGGCAGCCCCTCAATCTAAGGCAGCCCCTCAATCTAAGGCAGCCCCTCGACTAAGGCAGCCCATCAAACTAATGCAGCCCCTCAAACTAAGGCAGGCCCTCAAACTAAGGCAGCCCCTCAAACTAAGGCAGCCCTCAATCTAAGGCAGCCCATCAAACAAATGCAGCCGCTCAAACTAAGGCAGCCTGTCAAAGTAAGGCAGACCCTCAAACTAAGGGAGCGCCTCAACCAAAGGCAGTCCCTCAAACTAATGCAGCCGCTCAAATTAAGGCATCCCCTCAAACTAAGGCAGCCTCTAAAAGTAAGGCAGCCCCTCAAACTAAGGCAGCCGCTCAAACTATTGCAGACTCTCAAACTAAGGCAGCCCCTCATACTAAGGCAGCCTCTAAAAGTAAGGCAGACCCTCAAACTAAGGCAGCCGCTCAAACTAAGGCAGCCGCTCAAACTAAGGCAGCCGCTCAAACTAAGACAGCCGCTCAAACTAAGACAGCCTCACAAATTAAGGCAGCCGCTCAAACTAAGGCAGCCCCTCAAACTAAGGCAGCCTCTCAAACTAAGGCACTCCCTCAAACTAATGCAGCCCCTCAATCTAAGGCAGCCCCTCATTCTAATGCAACCCCTCAAACTAATGTAGCCCCTCTAACTAAGCCAACCCCTCAAACGAAGGCATCCCCTCAAACTAAGGCAGACTCTCAAACTAAGGCAGACTCTCAAACTAATGCAGCCACTCAATCGAAGGCAGCCCCTCAAACTAAGCCAACCCCTCAAACTAAGGCAGCCACTCAAACTATGGCAGCCCCTCAAAATAATGCAGCCCCTCAAACTAATGCAGACACTCAATCTAATGCAGCTCCTCAAACTAATGCAGCCACTCAATCAAAGGCAGACTCTCAAACTAATGCAGCCACTCAATCAAAGGCAGCCCCTCAGACTCAGCCAACCCCTCAAACTAAGGCAGCCCCTCAAACTAAGGCAGACTCTCAAACTAATGCAGCCCCTTAAAGTCAGGCAACCCCTCAAACTAAGGGAGCGCCTCAACCAAATGCAGCCCCTCAAACTAATGCAGCCGCTCAAACTAAGGCAGCCCCACAAACTCAGGCAGCCTCTCCAGCTAAGGCAGCCGCTCAAACTAAGGCAGCCGCTCAAACTAAGGCAGACTCTCAAACTAAGGCAGCCCCTCAAACTAAGGCAGCCGCTCATACTAAGGCAGACTCTCAAACTAAGTCAGCCGGTCAATCTAAGGCAGCCCCTCAAACTCTGCGCAGCCGCTCAAACTAATGCAGCCCATCGAACCGAGGGAGCGCCTCAACCAAAGGCAGCAGCATCTCTAACTCAGGCAGCCTCTCAAACGGCGGCAGCCGCTCAAACTAAGGAAGCCCCTCAAACTAAGGCAGCCGCTCAAACTAAGGCAGCCGCTCAAACTAATGCAGCCCCTCAATATGAGGCAGCCGCTCAAACTAAGGCAGCCGCTCAAACTAATGCAGCCCCTCAAACTAAGGTAGCGCCTCAACCAAAGGCAGCCCCAAAAACTAATGCAGCCGCTCAAACTGAGGCAGCCGCTCAAACTAAGGCAGCCTGTCAAACTAAGGCAACCTCTCAAAGTAAGGCAGCCCCTCAAACGAAGGCAGCCTTTCAAACTCAGGCAGCCTCTCAAACTAAGTCAGCCGCTCAAACTAAGGCAGCCGCTCAAACGAAGGCAGCCCATCAAACTAAGGCAGCCGCTCAAACTAAGGCAGCCGCTCAAACTAAGGCAGCATCTCAAACTAAGGCAGCCTCTCAAACTATGTCAGCCGCTCAAACTAAGGCAGCCCCTCAAACGAAGGCAGCAGCTCAAACTAAGGCATCCTCTCAAACTAAGGCAGCATCTCAAACGAAGGCAGCCTCTCAAACAAAGGCAGCCCCTCAAACAAAGGCAGCCCCTCAAACTAAGGCACCCCCTCAAACTAATGCAGCCCCTCAGACTAAGGCAGCCGCTCAAACTAAGGCATCCCCTCAAACTAAGGCAGCCTCTCAAACTAAGGCACCCCCTCAAACTAAGGCACCCCCTCAAACTAATGCAGCCCCTCAAACTAAGGCAGCCCCTCAAACTAATGCAGCCACTCAATCAACGGCAGCCCCTCTAACTAAGCCAACCACTCAAACTAAGGCAGCACCTCAAACTAAGGCAGCACCTCAAAGTAATGCAGCCCCTCAAACATATGCAGCGCCTCAATCTAAGGCAGCCCCTTAAACTAAGGCAACCCCTCAAACTAATGCAGCCCCTCAAACCAAGGCAGCCGCTCAAACTAATGCAGCCCCTCAAACTAAGTAATCCGCTCAAACTAAGGCAGCCCCTCAAACTAAGGCAGGCGCTCAAACTAAGGCAGCCCCTCAAACAGTGACAGCCGCTCAAATTAATGCAGCCCCTCAGTCTAAGGCAGCCCCTCAAACTCAGGCAGCCTCTCAAACTGAGGCAGCCCTCAAACTAAGGCAGCCCCTCAAACTATGGCAGCCGCTCAAACTGAGGCAGCCGCTCAAACTAAGGCAGCCCATCAAACTAAGGCAGCCGCTCAAACTAAGGCAGCCGCTCAAACTAAGGCAGCCCCTCAAACTGAGACAGCCGCTCAAACTAATGCAGCCCCTCAGTCTAAGGCAGCCCCTCAAACTCAGGCAGCCTCTCAAACTAAGGCACCCCCTCAAACTAAGACAGCCGCTCAAACTAATGCAGCCCCTCAAACTAATGCAGCCCCTCAAACAAAGGCAGCCGCTCAAATTAAGGCAGCCCCTCAAACTATGGCAGCCCCTCAAAC
This sequence comes from Heterodontus francisci, assembly GCF_036365525.1. Taxonomy (NCBI): domain Eukaryota; kingdom Metazoa; phylum Chordata; class Chondrichthyes; order Heterodontiformes; family Heterodontidae; genus Heterodontus; species Heterodontus francisci. Next base: position 376,909 of record NW_027142246.1, read on the forward strand.
TATGGCAGCCCCTCAAACTATGGCAGCCCCTCAAACTAATGCAGAACTCTATCTAAGGCAGCCCCTCAAACTAAGGCATCCCCTCAAAGTAATGCAACCCCTCAATCTAATGCAGCCCCTCAATCTAATGCAGCCCCTCAAACTAATGCAGCCCATCAAACTAATGCAGCCCCTCAATCTAAGGCAGCCCCTCAATCTAAGGCACCCCCTCAAACTAATGCAGCCCCTCAAACTAATGCAGCCCCTCAAACTAATGCAGCCCCTCAATCTAAGGCAGCCCCTCAAAATAATGCAGCCGCTCAATCAAAGGCAGACTCTCAAACTAATGCAGCCAGTCAATGAAAGGCAGCCCCTCAAACTAAGCCAACCCCTCAAACTAAGGCAGCCCCTCAAACTAAGGCAGACTCTCAAACTCATGCAGCCCCTGAAAGTAAAGCAGCCCCACAAACTAAGGGAGCGCCTCAACCAAAGGCAGCCCCTCAAACTAATGCAGCCGCTCAAACTAAGGCAACCCCTCAAACTCAGGCAGCCTCTCAAAGTAAGGCAGCCGCTCAAACTAAGGAAGCCCCTCAAACTTAGGCAGCCCCTCAAACTAAGGCAGCCCCTCAAACTAAGGCAGCCGCTCAAACAAAGGCAGCCGCTCAAACTAATGCAGCCCCTCAATCTGAGGCAGCCGCTCAAACTGAGGCAGCCGCTCAAACTAATGCAGCCCCTCAAACTAAGGCAGCCCCTCAAACTCAGGCAGCCTCTCAAACTAAGGCACCCCCTCAAACTAAGACAGCCGCTCAAACTAATGCAGCCCCTCAAATTAATGCAGCCCCTCAAACTAAGGCAGCCGCTCAAATTAAGGCAGCCCCTCAAACTATGGCAGCCCCTCAAACTAAGGCAGCCCCTCAAACTAATGCAGAACTCTATCTAAGGCAGCCCCTCAAACTAAGGCATCCCCTCAAAGTAATGCAGCCCCTCAATCTAATGCAGCCCCTCAATCTAATGCAGCCCCTCAAACTAATGCAGCCCATCAAACTAATGCAGCCCCTCAATCTAAGTCAGCCCCTCAATCTAAGGCACCCCCTCAAACTAATGCAGCCCCTCAAACTAATGCAGCCCCTCAAACTAATGCAGCCCCTCAATCTAAGGCAGCCCCTCAAAATAATGCAGCCGCTCAATCAAAGGCAGACTCTCAAACTAATGCAGCCAGTCAATGAAAGGCAGCCCCTCAAACTAAGCCAACCCCTCAAACTAAGGCAGCCCCTCAAACTAAGGCAGACTCTCAAACTCATGCAGCCCCTGAAAGTAAAGCAGCCCCACAAACTAAGGGAGCGCCTCAACCAAAGGCAGCCCCTCAAACTAATGCAGCCGCTCAAACTAAGGCAGCCCCTCAAACTCAGGCAGCCTCTCAAAGTAAGGCAGCCGCTCAAACTAAGGAAGCCCCTCAAACTTAGGCAGCCCCTCAAACTAAGGCAGCCCCTCAAACTAAGGCAGCCGCTCAAACAAAGGCAGCCGCTCAAACTAATGCAGCCCCTCAATCTGAGGCAGCCGCTCAAACTGAGGCAGCCGCTCAAACTAATGCAGCCCCTCAAACTAAGGCAGCCGCTCAAACTAAGGCAGCCCCTCAAACTAAGGCAGCCTCTCAAACTAATGCAGCCCCTTAAAGTAAGACAGCCCCTGAAACTAAGGGAGCGCCTCAACCAAATGCAGCCCCTAAAACTAATGCAGCCGCTCAAACTAAGGCAGCCCCTCAAACTAAGGCAGGCTGTCAAACTCAGGCAGCCTCTCAAACTAAGGCAGCTGCTCAAACTAAGGCAGCCTGTCAAACTAAGGCGGCCTCTCAAACTAAGGCAGCCGCTCGAACTAAGGCAGACTCTCAAACTAAGGCAGCCCCTCAAACTAAGGCAGCCGCTCAAAGTAAGGCAGACAAACTAAGGCAGCCTCTCAAACTATGTCAGCCACTCAAACTAAGGCAGACTCTCAAACTAAGGCAGCCCCTAAATCTAAGGCAGCCCCTCAAACTGAGGCAGCAACTCAAACTAAGGCAGCCTCTCAAACTAAGGCAGCATCTCAAACTAAGGCAGCCTCTCAAACTAAGGCAGCCCCTCAAACTAAGGAAGCCCCTCCAACTAAGGCAGCCGCTCAAACTAACGCAGCCGCTCAAACTAATGCAGCCCCTCAAACTAATGCAGCCCCTCAATCAATGGCAGCCCATCATTCTAAGGCAGCCCCTCAAACTAATGCATCCCCTCAAACGAAGGCAGCCGCTTAAACTAAGCCAGCCCCTCAAACTAATGTAGCCACTCAATCAAATGCAGCCACTCTAACTAAGCCAATACCTCAAACTAAGGCATCCCCTCAAACGAAGGCAGACACTCAAACCAATGCAGTTACTCAATCAAAGGCAGCCCCTCCAACTAAGCCATCCACTCAAACTAAGGCAGCCCCTCAAACTAATGCAGCCCCTCAAACCAAGGCAGCCCCTCAAACGAAGGCAGCCCCTCAAACTAAGGCAGCCCGTCAAACTAAGGCAGCCGCTCAAATTAAGGCAGCCCCTCAAACCAAGGCAGCCCCTCAAACGAAGGCAGCCCCTTAAACTAAGCCAGCCCCTCAAACTAATGCAGCCACTCAATCAAAGGCAGCCCCTCTAACTAGCCAACACCTCAAACTGAGGCATCCCCTCAAACTAAGGCAGACTCTCAAACCAATGCAGCCACTCAATCAAAAGCAGCCACTCAAACTAAGCCAACCACTCAAACTAAGGCAGCACCTCAAACTAAGGCAGCCCCTCAAATTAATGCAGCCCCTCAAATAAATGCAGCCCCTCAATCTAAGGCAGCCCGTTAAACTAAGGCAGCCCCTCAAACTAATGCAGCCCCTCTAACAAAGGCAGCCGCTCAAACTAAGGCAGCCCCTCAATCTATGGCAGCCGCTCAAACTAAGTCTTCCGCTCAAACTAAGGCAGCCCCTCAAACTAAGGCAGCCCCTCAAACTAAGGCAGCCCCTCAAACTAAGGCAGCCCCTAAAACTGAGACAGCCGCTCAAACTAATGCAGCCGATGAATCTAAGACAGCCGCTCAAACTAAAGCAGCCCCTCAAACTAAGGCAGCCGCTCAAATTAAGGCAGCCCCTCAAACTATGGCAGCCCCTCAAACTATGGCAGACTCTCAAACTAAAGCAGCCCCTTATACGTAGGCAGCCTCTCAAACTATGGCAGCACCTCAAACTAATGCAGCCCCTCAAACTAATGCAGAACTCTATCCAAGGCAGCCCCTCAAACTAAGGCATCCCCTCAAAGTAATGCAGCCCCTCAAACTAATGCAGCCCCTCAAACTAATGCAGCCCTCAATCTAAGGCAGCCCCTCAAACTATTGCAACCCCTCAAACTAATGCAGCCCTCAAACAAATGCAGCCCCTCAATCTAAGGCAGCCCCTCAAAATAATGCAGCCACTCAATCAAAGGCAGACTCTGAAACTAATGCAGCAACTCAATCAAAGGCAGCCCCTCAAACTAAGCCAACCACTCAAACTTAGGCAGCCTCTCAAACTATGTCAGCCACTCAAACTAAGGCAGACTCTCAAACTAAGGCAGCCCCTAAATCTAAGGCAGCCCCTCAAACTGAGGCAGCAACTCAAACTAAGGCAGCCTCTCAAACTAAGGCAGCATCTCAAACTCAGGCAGCCTCTCAAACTAAGTCAGCCGCTCAAACTAAGGCAGCCGCTCAAACTAAGGCAGCCGCTCAAACTAAGGCAGCCCCTCAAACTAAGGCAGCCGCTCAAACTAAGGCAGCATCTCAAACTAAGGCAGCCTCTCAAACTATGTCAGCCGCTCAAACTAAGGCAGCCCCTCAAACGAAGGCAGCAGCTCAAACGAAGGCAGCAGCTCAAACTAAGGCATCCTCTCAAACTAAGGCAGCATCTCAAACGAAGTCAGCCTCTCAAACAAAGGCAGCCCCTCAAACTAAGGCACCCCCTCAAACTAATGCAGCCCCTCAGACTAAGGCAGCCGCTCAAACTAAGGCATCCCCTCAAACTAAGGCAGCCTCTCAAACTAAGGCACCCCCTCAAACTAAGGCACCCCCTCAAACTAATGCAGCCCCTCAGACTAAGGCAGCCGCTCAAACTAAGGCATCCCCTCAAACTAAGGCAGCCTCTCAAACTAAGGCACCCCCTCAAACTAAGGCACCCCCTCAAACTAATGCAGCCCCTCAAACTAAGGCAGCCCCTCAAACTAAGGCAGCCCCTCAAACTAATGCAGCCACTCAATCAACGGCAGCCCCTCTAACTAAGCCAACCACTCAAACTAAGGCAGCACCTCAAACTAAGGCAGCACCTCAAAGTAATGCAGCCCCTCAAACATATGCAGCGCCTCAATCTAAGGCAGCCCCTTAAACTAAGGCAACCCCTCAAACTAATGCAGCCCCTCAAACCAAGGCAGCCGCTCAAACTAATGCAGCCCCTCAAACTAAGTAATCCGCTCAAACTAAGGCAGCCCCTCAAACTAAGGCAGGCGCTCAAACTAAGGCAGCCCCTCAAACAGTGACAGCCGCTCAAACTAATGCAGCCCCTCAGTCTAAGGCAGCCCCTCAAACTCAGGCAGCCTCTCAAACTGAGGCAGCCCCTCAAACTAAGGCAGCCCCTCAAACTGAGGCAGCCGCTCAAACTAAGGCAGCCCCTCAAACTAAGGCAGCCGCTCAAACTAAGGCAGCCGCTCAAACTAAGGCAGCCCCTCAAACTGAGACAGCCGCTCAAACTAATGCAGCCCCTCAGTCTAAGGCAGCCCCTCAAACTCAGGCAGCCTCTCAAACTAAGGCACCCCCTCAAACTAAGACAGCCGCTCAAACTAATGCAGCCCCTCAAACTAATGCAGCCCCTCAAACTAAGGCAGCCGCTCAAATTAAGGCAGCCCCTCAAACTATGGCAGCCCCTCAAACTATGGCAGCCCCTCAAACTATGGCAGCCCCTCAAACTAATGCAGAACTCTATCTAAGGCAGCCCCTCAAACTAAGGCATCCCCTCAAAGTAATGCAGCCCCTCAATCTAATGCAGCCCCTCAATCTAATGCTGCCCCTCAAACTAATGCAGCCCCTCAAACTAATGCAGCCCCTCAATCTAAGGCAGCCCCTCAATCTAAGGCACCCCCTCAAACTAATGCAGCCCCTCAAACTAATGCAGCCCCTCAAACTAATGCAGCCCCTCAATCTAAGGCAGCCCCTCAAAATAATGCAGCCGCTCAATCAAAGGCAGACTCTCAAACTAATGCAGCCAGTCAATGAAAGGCAGCCCCTCAAACTAAGCCAACCCCTCAAACTAAGGCAGCCCCTCAAACTAAGGCAGACTCTCAAACTCATGCAGCCCCTGAAAGTAAAGCAGCCCCACAAACTAAGGGAGCGCCTCAACCAAAGGCAGCCCCTCAAAGTAATGCAGCCGCTCAAACTAAGGCAGCCCCTCAATCTATGGCAGCCGCTCAAACTAAGTCTTCCGCTCAAACTAAAGCAGCCCCTCAAACTAAGGCAGCCGCTCAAATTAAGGCAGCCCCTCAAACTATGGCAGCCCCTCAAACTATGGCAGACTCTCAAACTAAAGCAGCCCCTTATACTTAGGCAGCCTCTCAAACTATGGCAGCACCTCAAACTAATGCAGCCCCTCAAACTAATGCAGAACTCTATCCAAGGCAGCCCCTCAAACTAAGGCATCCCCTCAAAGTAATGCAGCCCCTCAAACTAATGCAGCCCCTCAAACTAATGCAGCCCTCAATCTAAGGCAGCCCCTCAAACTATTGCAACCCCTCAAACTAATGCAGCCCTCAAACAAATGCAGCCCCTCAATCTAAGGCAGCCCCTCAAAATAATGCAGCACCTCAATCAAAGGCAGACTCTGAAACTAATGCAGCAACTCAATCAAAGGCAGCCCCTCAAACTAAGCCAACCACTCAAACTTAGGCAGCCTCTCAAACTATGTCAGCCACTCAAACTAAGGCAGACTCTCAAACTAAGGCAGCCCCTAAATCTAAGGCAGCCCCTCAAACTGAGGCAGCAACTCAAACTAAGGCAGCCTCTCAAACTAAGGCAGCATCTCAAACTCAGGCAGCCTCTCAAACTAAGTCAGCCGCTCAAACTAAGGCAGCCGCTCAAACTAAGGCAGCCGCTCAAACTAAGGCAGCCCATCAAACTAAGGCAGCCGCTCAAACTAAGGCAGCATCTCAAACTAAGGCAGCCTCTCAAACTATGTCAGCCGCTCAAACTAAGGCAGCCCCTCAAACGAAGGCAGCAGCTCAAACGAAGGCAGCAGCTCAAACTAAGGCATCCTCTCAAACTAAGGCAGCATCTCAAACGAAGTCAGCCTCTCAAACAAAGGCAGCCCCTCAAACTAAGGCACCCCCTCAAACTAATGCAGCCCCTCAGACTAAGGCAGCCGCTCAAACTAAGGCATCCCCTCAAACTAAGGCAGCCTCTCAAACTAAGGCACCCCCTCAAACTAAGGCACCCCCTCAAACTAATGCAGCCCCTCAGACTAAGGCAGCCGCTCAAACTAAGGCATCCCCTCAAACTAAGGCAGCCTCTCAAACTAAGGCACCCCCTCAAACTAAGGCACCCCCTCAAACTAATGCAGCCCCTCAAACTAAGGCAGCCCCTCAAACTAAGGCAGCCCCTCAAACTAATGCAGCCACTCAATCAACGGCAGCCCCTCTAACTAAGCCAACCACTCAAACTAAGGCAGCACCTCAAACTAAGGCAGCACCTCAAAGTAATGCAGCCCCTCAAACATATGCAGCGCCTCAATCTAAGGCAGCCCCTTAAACTAAGGCAACCCCTCAAACTAATGCAGCCCCTCAAACCAAGGCAGCCGCTCAAACTAATGCAGCCCCTCAAACTAAGTAATCCGCTCAAACTAAGGCAGCCCCTCAAACTAAGGCAGGCGCTCAAACTAAGGCAGCCCCTCAAACAGTGACAGCCGCTCAAACTAATGCAGCCCCTCAGTCTAAGGCAGCCCCTCAAACTCAGGCAGCCTCTCAAACTGAGGCAGCCCCTCAAACTAAGGCAGCCCCTCAAACTGAGGCAGCCGCTCAAACTAAGGCAGCCCCTCAAACTAAGGCAGCCGCTCAAACTAAGGCAGCCGCTCAAACTAAGGCAGCCCCTCAAACTGAGACAGCCGCTCAAACTAATGCAGCCCCTCAGTCTAAGGCAGCCCCTCAAACTCAGGCAGCCTCTCAAACTAAGGCACCCCCTCAAACTAAGACAGCCGCTCAAACTAATGCAGCCCCTCAAACTAATGCAGCCCCTCAAACTAAGGCAGCCGCTCAAATTAAGGCAGCCCCTCAAACTATGGCAGCCCCTCAAACTATGGCAGCCCCTCAAACTATGGCAGCCCCTCAAACTAATGCAGAACTCTATCTAAGGCAGCCCCTCAAACTAAGGCATCCCCTCAAAGTAATGCAGCCCCTCAATCTAATGCAGCCCCTCAATCTAATGCTGCCCCTCAAACTAATGCAGCCCCTCAAACTAATGCAGCCCCTCAATCTAAGGCAGCCCCTCAATCTAAGGCACCCCCTCAAACTAATGCAGCCCCTCAAACTAATGCAGCCCCTCAAACTAATGCAGCCCCTCAATCTAAGGCAGCCCCTCAAAATAATGCAGCCGCTCAATCAAAGGCAGACTCTCAAACTAATGCAGCCAGTCAATGAAAGGCAGCCCCTCAAACTAAGCCAACCCCTCAAACTAAGGCAGCCCCTCAAACTAAGGCAGACTCTCAAACTCATGCAGCCCCTGAAAGTAAAGCAGCCCCACAAACTAAGGGAGCGCCTCAACCAAAGGCAGCCCCTCAAACTAATGCAGCCGCTCAAACTAAGGCAGCCCCTCAAACTCAGGCAGCCTCTCAAAGTAAGGCAGCCGCTCAAACTAAGGAAGCCCCTCAAACTTAGGCAGCCCCTCAAACTAAGGCAGCCCCTCAAACTAAGGCAGCCGCTCAAACAAAGGCAGCCGCTCAAACTAATGCAGCCCCTCAATCTGAGGCAGCCGCTCAAACTGAGGCAGCCGCTCAAACTAATGCAGCCCCTCAAACTAAGGCAGCCGCTCAAACTAAGGCAGCCCCTCAAACTAAGGCAGCCTCTCAAACTAATGCAGCCCCTTAAAGTAAGACAGCCCCTGAAACTAAGGGAGCGCCTCAACCAAATGCAGCCCCTAAAACTAATGCAGCCGCTCAAACTAAGGCAGCCCCTCAAACTCAGGCAGCCTCTCAAACTAAGGCAGCCGCTCAAACTAAGGCAGCCGCTCAAACTAAGGCAGCCTGTCAAACTAAGGCAGCCTCTCAAAGTAAGGCAGCCCCTCAAACTAAGGCAGGCTGTCAAACTCAGGCAGCCTCTCAAACTAAGGCAGCTGCTCAAACTAAGGCAGCCTGTCAAACTAAGGCGGCCTCTCAAACTAAGGCAGCCGCTCGAACTAAGGCAGACTCTCAAACTAAGGCAGCCCCTCAAACTAAGGCAGCCGCTCAAAGTAAGGCAGACAAACTAAGGCAGCCTCTCAAACTATGTCAGCCACTCAAACTAAGGCAGACTCTCAAACTAAGGCAGCCCCTAAATCTAAGGCAGCCCCTCAAACTGAGGCAGCAACTCAAACTAAGGCAGCCTCTCAAACTAAGGCAGCATCTCAAACTAAGGCAGCCTCTCAAACTAAGGCAGCCCCTCAAACTAAGGAAGCCCCTCAAACTAAGGCAGCCGCTCAAACTAACGCAGCCGCTCAAACTAATGCAGCCCCTCAAACTAATGCAGCCCCTCAATCAATGGCAGCCCATCATTCTAAGGCAGCCCCTCAAACTAATGCATCCCCTCAAACGAAGGCAGCCGCTTAAACTAAGCCAGCCCCTCAAACTAAGGTAGCCACTCAATCAAATGCAGCCACTCTAACTAAGCCAATACCTCAAACTAAGGCATCCCCTCAAACGAAGGCAGACACTCAAACCAATGCAGTTACTCAATCAAAGGCAGCCCCTCAAACTAAGCCATCCACTCAAACTAAGGCAGCCCCTCAAACTAATGCAGCCCCTCAAACCAAGGCAGCCCCTCAAACGAAGGCAGCCCCTCAAACTAAGGCAGCCCGTCAAACTAAGGCAGCCGCTCAAATTAAGGCAGCCCCTCAAACCAAGGCAGCCCCTCAAACGAAGGCAGCCCCTTAAACTAAGCCAGCCCCTCAAACTAATGCAGCCACTCAATCAAAGGCAGCCCCTCTAACTAGCCAACACCTCAAACTGAGGCATCCCCTCAAACTAAGGCAGACTCTCAAACCAATGCAGCCACTCAATCAAAAGCAGCCACTCAAACTAAGCCAACCACTCAAACTAAGGCAGCACCTCAAACTAAGGCAGCCCCTCAAATTAATGCAGCCCCTCAAATAAATGCAGCCCCTCAATCTAAGGCAGCCCGTTAAACTAAGGCAGCCCCTCAAACTAATGCAGCCCCTCTAACAAAGGCAGCCGCTCAAACTAAGGCAGCCCCTCAATCTATGGCAGCCGCTCAAACTAAGTCTTCCGCTCACACTAAGGCAGCCCCTCAAACTAAGGCAGCCCCACAAACTAAGGCAGCCCCTAAAACTGAGACAGCCGCTCAAACTAATGCAGCCGATGAATCTAAGACAGCCGCTCAAACTAAAGCAGCCCCTCAACTAAGGCAGCCGCTCAAATTAAGGCAGCCCCTCAAACTATGGCAGCCCCTCAAACTATGGCAGACTCTCAAACTAAAGCAGCCCCTTATACTTAGGCAGCCTCTCAAACTATGGCAGCACCTCAAACTAATGCAGCCCCTCAAACTAATGCAGAACTCTATCCAAGGCAGCCCCTCAAACTAAGGCATCCCCTCAAAGTAATGCAGCCCCTCAAACTAATGCAGCCCCTCAAACTAATGCAGCCCTCAATCTAAGGCAGCCCCTCAAACTATTGCAACCCCTCAAACTAATGCAGCCCTCAAACAAATGCAGCCCCTCAATCTAAGGCAGCCCCTCAAAATAATGCAGCCACTCAATCAAAGGCAGACTCTGAAACTAATGCAGCAACTCAATCAAAGGCAGCCCCTCAAACTAAGCCAACCACTCAAACTTAGGCAGCCTCTCAAACTATGTCAGCCACTCAAACTAAGGCAGACTCTCAAACTAAGGCAGCCCCTAAATCTAAGGCAGCCCCTCAAACTGAGGCAGCAACTCAAACTAAGGCAGCCTCTCAAACTAAGGCAGCATCTCAAACTCAGGCAGCCTCTCAAACTAAGTCAGCCCCTCAAACTAAGGCAGCCGCTCAAACTAAGGCAGCCGCTCAAACTAAGGCAGCCCATCAAACTAAGGCAGCCGCTCAAACTAAGGCAGCATCTCAAACTAAGGCAGCCTCTCAAACTATGTCAGCCGCTCAAACTAAGGCAGCCCCTCAAACGAAGGCAGCAGCTCAAACGAAGGCAGCAGCTCAAACTAAGGCATCCTCTCAAACTAAGGCAGCATCTCAAACGAAGTCAGCCTCTCAAACAAAGGCAGCCCCTCAAACGAAGGCACCCCCTCAAACTAATGCAGCCCCTCAGACTAAGGCAGCCGCTCAAACTAAGGCATCCCCTCAAACTAAGGCAGCCTCTCAAACTAAGGCACCCCCTCAAACTAAGGCACCCCCTCAAACTAATGCAGCCCCTCAGACTAAGGCAGCCGCTCAAACTAAGGCATCCCCTCAAACTAAGGCAGCCTCTCAAACTAAGGCACCCCCTCAAACTAAGGCACCCCCTCAAACTAATGCAGCCCCTCAAACTAAGGCAGCCCCTCAAACTAAGGCAGCCCCTCAAACTAATGCAGCCACTCAATCAACGGCAGCCCCTCTAACTAAGCCAACCACTCAAAACAAGGCAGCACCTCAAACTAAGGCAGCACCTCAAAGTAATGCAGCCCCTCAAACATATGCAGCGCCTCAATCTAAGGCAGCCCCTTAAACTAAGGCAACCCCTCAAACTAATGCAGCCCCTCAAACCAAGGCAGCCGCTCAAACTAATGCAGCCCCTCAAACTAAGTAATCCGCTCAAACTAAGGCAGCCCCTCAAACTAAGGCAGGCGCTCAAACTAAGGCAGCCCCTCAAACAGTGACAGCCGCTCAAACTAATGCAGCCCCTCAGTCTAAGGCAGCCCCTCAAACTCAGGCAGCCTCTCAAACTGAGGCAGCCCCTCAAACTAAGGCAGCCCCTCAAACTGAGGCAGCCGCTCAAACTAAGGCAGCCCCTCAAACTAAGGCAGCCGCTCAAACTAAGGCAGCCGCTCAAACTAAGGCAGCCCCTCAAACTGAGACAGCCGCTCAAACTAATGCAGCCCCTCAGTCTAAGGCAGCCCCTCAAACTCAGGCAGCCTCTCAAACTAAGGCACCCCCTCAAACTAAGACAGCCGCTCAAACTAATGCAGCCCCTCAAACTAATGCAGCCCCTCAAACTAAGGCAGCCGCTCAAATTAAGGCAGCCCCTCAAACTATGGCAGCCCCTCAAACTATGGCAGCCCCTCAAACTATGGCAGCCCCTCAAACTAATGCAGAACTCTATCTAAGGCAGCCCCTCAAACTAAGGCATCCCCTCAAAGTAATGCAGCCCCTCAATCTAATGCAGCCCCTCAATCTAATGCTGCCCCTCAAACTAATGCAGCCCCTCAAACTAATGCAGCCCCTCAATCTAAGGCAGCCCCTCAATCTAAGGCACCCCCTCAAACTAATGCAGCCCCTCAAACTAATGCAGCCCCTCAAACTAATGCAGCCCCTCAATCTAAGGCAGCCCCTCAAAATAATGCAGCCGCTCAATCAAAGGCAGACTCTCAAACTAATGCAGCCAGTCAATGAAAGGCAGCCCCTCAAACTAAGCCAACCCCTCAAACTAAGGCAGCCCCTCAAACTAAGGCAGACTCTCAAACTCATGCAGCCCCTGAAAGTAAAGCAGCCCCACAAACTAAGGGAGCGCCTCAACCAAAGGCAGCCCCTCAAAGTAATGCAGCCGCTCAAACTAAGGCAGCCCCTCAATCTATGGCAGCCGCTCAAACTAAGTCTTCCGCTCAAACTAAAGCAGCCCCTCAAACTAAGGCAGCCGCTCAAATTAAGGCAGCCCCTCAAACTATGGCAGCCCCTCAAACTATGGCAGACTCTCAAACTAAAGCAGCCCCTTATACTTAGGCAGCCTCTCAAACTATGGCAGCACCTCAAACTAATGCAGCCCCTCAAACTAATGCAGAACTCTATCCAAGGCAGCCCCTCAAACTAAGGCATCCCCTCAAAGTAATGCAGCCCCTCAAACTAATGCAGCCCCTCAAACTAATGCAGCCCTCAATCTAAGGCAGCCCCTCAAACTATTGCAACCCCTCAAACTAATGCAGCCCTCAAACAAATGCAGCCCCTCAATATAAGGCAGCCCCTCAAAATAATGCAGCCACTCAATCAAAGGCAGACTCTGAAACTAATGCAGCAACTCAATCAAAGGCAGCCCCTCAAACTAAGCCAACCACTCAAACTTAGGCAGCCTCTCAAACTATGTCAGCCACTCAAACTAAGGCAGACTCTCAAACTAAGGCAGCCCCTAAATCTAAGGCAGCCCCTCAAACTGAGGCAGCAACTCAAACTAAGGCAGCCTCTCAAACTAAGGCAGCATCTCAAACTCAGGCAGCCTCTCAAACTAAGTCAGCCGCTCAAACTAAGGCAGCCGCTCAAACTAAGGCAGCCGCTCAAACTAAGGCAGCCCATCAAACTAAGGCAGCCGCTCAAACTAAGGCAGCATCTCAAACTAAGGCAGCCTCTCAAACTATGTCAGCCGCTCAAACTAAGGCAGCCCCTCAAACGAAGGCAGCAGCTCAAACGAAGGCAGCAGCTCAAACTAAGGCATCCTCTCAAACTAAGGCAGCATCTCAAACGAAGTCAGCCTCTCAAACAAAGGCAGCCCCTCAAACTAAGGCACCCCCTCAAACTAATGCAGCCCCTCAGACTAAGGCAGCCGCTCAAACTAAGGCATCCCCTCAAACTAAGGCAGCCTCTCAAACTAAGGCACCCCCTCAAACTAAGGCACCCCCTCAAACTAATGCAGCCCCTCAGACTAAGGCAGCCGCTCAAACTAAGGCATCCCCTCAAACTAAGGCAGCCTCTCAAACTAAGGCACCCCCTCAAACTAAGGCACCCCCTCAAACTAATGCAGCCCCTCAAACTAAGGCAGCCCCTCAAACTAAGGCAGCCCCTCAAACTAATGCAGCCACTCAATCAACGGCAGCCCCTCTAACTAAGCCAACCACTCAAACTAAGGCAGCACCTCAAACTAAGGCAGCACCTCAAAGTAATGCAGCCCCTCAAACATATGCAGCGCCTCAATCTAAGGCAGCCCCTTAAACTAAGGCAACCCCTCAAACTAATGCAGCCCCTCAAACCAAGGCAGCCGCTCAAACTAATGCAGCCCCTCAAACTAAGTAATCCGCTCAAACTAAGGCAGCCCCTCAAACTAAGGCAGGCGCTCAAACTAAGGCAGCCCCTCAAACAGTGACAGCCGCTCAAACTAATGCAGCCCCTCAGTCTAAGGCAGCCCCTCAAACTCAGGCAGCCTCTCAAACTGAGGCAGCCCCTCAAACTAAGGCAGCCCCTCAAACTGAGGCAGCCGCTCAAACTAAGGCAGCCCCTCAAACTAAGGCAGCCGCTCAAACTAAGGCAGCCGCTCAAACTAAGGCAGCCCCTCAAACTGAGACAGCCGCTCAAACTAATGCAGCCCCTCAGTCTAAGGCAGCCCCTCAAACTCAGGCAGCCTCTCAAACTAAGGCACCCCCTCAAACTAAGACAGCCGCTCAAACTAATGCAGCCCCTCAAACTAATGCAGCCCCTCAAACTAAGGCAGCCGCTCAAATTAAGGCAGCCCCTCAAACTATGGCAGCCCCTCAAACTATGGCAGCCCCTCAAACTATGGCAGCCCCTCAAACTAATGCAGAACTCTATCTAAGGCAGCCCCTCAAACTAAGGCATCCCCTCAAAGTAATGCAGCCCCTCAATCTAATGCAGCCCCTCAATCTAATGCTGCCCCTCAAACTAATGCAGCCCCTCAAACTAATGCAGCCCCTCAATCTAAGGCAGCCCCTCAATCTAAGGCACCCCCTCAAACTAATGCAGCCCCTCAAACTAATGCAGCCCCTCAAACTAATGCAGCCCCTCAATCTAAGGCAGCCCCTCAAAATAATGCAGCCGCTCAATCAAAGGCAGACTCTCAAACTAATGCAGCCAGTCAATGAAAGGCAGCCCCTCAAACTAAGCCAACCCCTCAAACTAAGGCAGCCCCTCAAACTAAGGCAGACTCTCAAACTCATGCAGCCCCTGAAAGTAAAGCAGCCCCACAAACTAAGGGAGCGCCTCAACCAAAGGCAGCCCCTCAAACTAATGCAGCCGCTCAAACTAAGGCAGCCCCTCAAACTCAGGCAGCCTCTCAAAGTAAGGCAGCCGCTCAAACTAAGGAAGCCCCTCAAACTTAGGCAGCCCCTCAAACTAAGGCAGCCCCTCAAACTAAGGCAGCCGCTCAAACAAAGGCAGCCGCTCAAACTAATGCAGCCCCTCAATCTGAGGCAGCCGCTCAAACTGAGGCAGCCGCTCAAACTAATGCAGCCCCTCAAACTAAGGCAGCCGCTCAAACTAAGGCAGCCCCTCAAACTAAGGCAGCCTCTCAAACTAATGCAGCCCCTTAAAGTAAGACAGCCCCTGAAACTAAGGGAGCGCCTCAACCAAATGCAGCCCCTAAAACTAATGCAGCCGCTCAAACTAAGGCAGCCCCTCAAACTCAGGCAGCCTCTCAAACTAAGGCAGCCGCTCAAACTAAGGCAGCCGCTCAAACTAAGGCAGCCTGTCAAACTAAGGCAGCCTCTCAAAGTAAGGCAGCCCCTCAAACTAAGGCAGGCTGTCAAACTCAGGCAGCCTCTCAAACTAAGGCAGCTGCTCAAACTAAGGCAGCCTGTCAAACTAAGGCGGCCTCTCAAACTAAGGCAGCCGCTCGAACTAAGGCAGACTCTCAAACTAAGGCAGCCCCTCAAACTAAGGCAGCCGCTCAAAGTAAGGCAGACAAACTAAGGCAGCCTCTCAAACTATGTCAGCCACTCAAACTAAGGCAGACTCTCAAACTAAGGCAGCCCCTAAATCTAAGGCAGCCCCTCAAACTGAGGCAGCAACTCAAACTAAGGCAGCCTCTCAAACTAAGGCAGCATCTCAAACTAAGGCAGCCTCTCAAACTAAGGCAGCCCCTCAAACTAAGGAAGCCCCTCAAACTAAGGCAGCCGCTCAAACTAACGCAGCCGCTCAAACTAATGCAGCCCCTCAAACTAATGCAGCCCCTCAATCAATGGCAGCCCATCATTCTAAGGCAGCCCCTCAAACTAATGCATCCCCTCAAACGAAGGCAGCCGCTTAAACTAAGCCAGCCCCTCAAACTAAGGTAGCCACTCAATCAAATGCAGCCACTCTAACTAAGCCAATACCTCAAACTAAGGCATCCCCTCAAACGAAGGCAGACACTCAAACCAATGCAGTTACTCAATCAAAGGCAGCCCCTCAAACTAAGCCATCCACTCAAACTAAGGCAGCCCCTCAAACTAATGCAGCCCCTCAAACCAAGGCAGCCCCTCAAACGAAGGCAGCCCCTCAAACTAAGGCAGCCCGTCAAACTAAGGCAGCCGCTCAAATTAAGGCAGCCCCTCAAACCAAGGCAGCCCCTCAAACGAAGGCAGCCCCTTAAACTAAGCCAGCCCCTCAAACTAATGCAGCCACTCAATCAAAGGCAGCCCCTCTAACTAGCCAACACCTCAAACTGAGGCATCCCCTCAAACTAAGGCAGACTCTCAAACCAATGCAGCCACTCAATCAAAAGCAGCCACTCAAACTAAGCCAACCACTCAAACTAAGGCAGCACCTCAAACTAAGGCAGCCCCTCAAATTAATGCAGCCCCTCAAATAAATGCAGCCCCTCAATCTAAGGCAGCCCGTTAAACTAAGGCAGCCCCTCAAACTAATGCAGCCCCTCAAACAAAGGCAGCCGCTCAAACTAAGGCAGCCCCTCAATCTATGGCAGCCGCTCAAACTAAGTCTTCCGCTCAAACTAAGGCAGCCCCTCAAACTAAGGCAGCCCCTCAAACTAAGGCAGCCCCTAAAACTGAGACAGCCGCTCAAACTAATGCAGCCGATGAATCTAAGACAGCCGCTCAAACTAAAGCAGCCCCTCAAACTAAGGCAGCCGCTCAAATTAAGGCAGCCCCTCAAACTATGGCAGCCCCTCAAACTATGGCAGACTCTCAAACTAAAGCAGCCCCTTATACTTAGGCAGCCTCTCAAACTATGGCAGCACCTCAAACTAATGCAGCCCCTCAAACTAATGCAGAACTCTATCCAAGGCAGCCCCTCAAACTAAGGCATCCCCTCAAAGTAATGCAGCCCCTCAAACTAATGCAGCCCCTCAAACTAATGCAGCCCTCAATCTAAGGCAGCCCCTCAAACTATTGCAACCCCTCAAACTAATGCAGCCCTCAAACTAATGCAGCCCCTCAATCTAAGGCAGCCCCTCAAAATAATGCAGCCACTCAATCAAAGGCAGACTCTGAAACTAATGCAGCAACTCAATCAAAGGCAGCCCCTCAAACTAAGCCAACCACTCAAACTTAGGCAGCCCCTCAAACTAAGGCAGCCCCTCAAACTAAGGCAGCCCCTCAAACTAAGGGAGCGCCTCAACCAAAGGCAGCCCCTCAATCTAAGCCAACCACTCAAACTAAGGCAGCCCCACAAACTAAGGGAGCGCCTCAACCGAAGGCAGCCCCTCAAACTAATGCAGCCGCTCAAACTAAGGCAGCCCCTCAAATTAATGCAGCCCCTCAAATAAATGCAGCCCCTCAATCTAAGGCAGCCCGTTAAACTAAGGCAGCCGCACAAACTAATGCAGCCCCTCAAACAAAGGCAGCCGCTCAAACTAAGGCAGCCCCTCAATCTATGGCAGCCGCTCAAACTAAGTCTTCCGCTCAAACTAAGGCAGCCCCTCAAACTAAGGCAGCCGCTCAAACTAAGGCAGCCCCTAAAACTGAGACAGCCGCTCAAACCAATGCAGCCCATGAATCTAAGACAGCCGCTCAAACTAAAGCAGCCCCTCAAACTGAGGCAGCCGCTCAAATTAAGGCAGCCCCTCAAACTATGGCAGCCCCTCAAGCTATGGCAGACTCTCAAACTAAAGCAGCACCTCATACTTAGGCAGCCTCTCAAACTATGGCAGCACCTCAAACTAATGCAGCCCCTCAAACTAATGCAGAACTCTATCCAAGGCAGCCCCTCAAACTAAGGCATCAACTCAAAGTAATGCAGCCCCTCAAACTAATGCAGCCCCTCAAACTAATGCAGCCCCTCAATCTAAGGCAGCCCCTCAAACTATTGCAACCCCTCAAACTAATGCAGCCCTCAAACTAATGCAGCCCCTCAATCTAAGGCAGCCCCTCAAAATAATGCAACCACTCAATCAAAGGCAGACTCTCAAACTAATGCAGCCACTCAATCAAAGGCAGCCCCTCAAACTAAGCCAACCCCTCAAACTAAGGCAGACTCTCAAACTAAGGCAGCCCCTCAATCTAAGGCAGCCCCTCAAACTAAGCCAACCCCTCAAACAAAGGCAGCCCCTCAAACTAAGGCAGCCCCTCAAAATAATGCAGCCCCTCAACTAATGCAGTCCCTCAATCTAATGCAGCCCCTCAAGCTATTGCAGCCACTCAATCAAAGGCAGTCTCTCAAACTAATGCAGCCACTCAGTCAAAGGCAGCCCCTCAAACTAAGCCAACTCCTCAAACTAAGGCAGCCCCTCAAACTAAGGCAGCCTCTCAAACTAATGCAGCCCCTTAAAGTAAGGCAGTCCCTCAAACTAAGGGAGACCCTCAACCAAAGGCAGCCGTTCAAACTAATACAGCCACTCAAACTAAGGCAGCCCTTCAAACACAGGCAGCCTCTCAAACTAAGGCAGCCGCTCAAACTAAGGCAGCCTGTCAAACTAAGGCAGCCTCTGAAAGTAAGGCAGACGCTCAAACTAAGGGAGCCGCTCAAACTGAGGCAGACTCTCAAACTAAGGCAGCCCCTCAAACTAAGGCAGCCTCTCAAACTCACAGCCGCTCAATCTAAGGCAGCCCCACAAACTAAGGCAGCCCCTCAAACTAAGGCAGCCGCTCAAACTGATGCAGCCCCTCAATCTAAGGCAGCCCCTCAACTCCGGCAGCCGCTCAAACTAAAGCAGTCCATCAAACTAATGCAGCCCCTCAATCTCAGGCAGCCCCTCAAATTAAGGCAGCCACTCAATCAAAGGCAGACTCTCAAACTAATGCAGCAACTCAATCAAAGGCAGCCCCATCAAACTAAGCCAACCACTCAAACTAAGGCAGCCCCTCAAACTAAGGCAGCCCCTCAAACTAAGGCAGCCCCTCAAACTAAGGGAGCGCCTCAAACGAAGGCAGCCCCTCAATCTAAGCCAACCACTCAAACTAAGGCAGCCCCACAAACTAAGGGAGCGCCTCAACCAAAGGCAGCCCCTCAAACTAATGCAGCCGCTCAAACTAAGGCAGCCCCTCAAACTCAGGCAGCTTCTCAAAGTAAGGCAGACTCTCAAACTATTGCAGCCCCTTAAAGTAAAGCAGCCCCACAAACTAAGGGAGCCCCTCAACCAAAGGCAGACAGTCAAACTAAGGCAGCCTCTCAAACTAAGGCAGGCCCTCAAACTAAGGCAGCCGCTCAAACTAAGGCAGTCTCTCAAACTAAGCCAACCTCTCAAACTAAGTCAGCCGCTCAATCTAAGGCAGCCCCTCAAACTAAGGCAGCCCCTCAAACTAAGGCAGCCCCTCAAACTAAGGCAGTCCCTCAATCTAAGTCAGCCCCTCAAATAAGGCAGCCGCTCAAACTAAAGCAGCCCATCAAACTAATGCAGCCCATCAAACTAATGCAGCTCCTCAATCTAAGGCAGCCCCTCAATCTTAGGCAGCCCCTCAAACTAATGCAGCCACTCAATCAAAGGCAGACTCTCAAACTAATGCAGCCACTCAATCAAAGGCAGCCCCTCAAACTAAGCCTACCCCTCAAACTAATGCAACCGCTCAAACTAAGGCAGCCCCTCAATCTATGGCAGCCGCTCAAACTAAGTCTTCCGCTCAAACTAAGGCAGCCCCTCAAACTAAGGCAGCCGCTCAAACTAAGGCAGCCCCTAAAACTGAGACAGCCGCTCAAACCAATGCAGCCCATGAATCTAAGACAGCCGCTCAAACTAAAGCAGCCCCTCAAACTGAGGCAGCCGCTCAAATTAAGGCAGCCCCTCAAACTATGGCAGCCCCTCAAGCTATGGCAGACTCTCAAACTAAAGCAGCACCTCATACTTAGGCAGCCTCTCAAACTATGGCAGCACCTCAAACTAATGCAGCCCCTCAAACTAATGCAGAACTCTATCCAAGGCAGCCCCTCAAACTAAGGCATCAACTCAAAGTAATGCAGCCCCTCAAACTAATGCAGCCCCTCAAACTAATGCAGCCCCTCAATCTAAGGCAGCCCCTCAAACTATTGCAACCCCTCAAACTAATGCAGCCCTCAAACTAATGCAGCCCCTCAATCTAAGGCAGCCCCTCAAAATAATGCAACCACTCAATCAAAGGCAGACTCTCAAACTAATGCAGCCACTCAATCAAAGGCAGCCCCTCAAACTAAGCCAACCCCTCAAACTAAGGCAGACTCTCAAACTAAGGCAGCCCCTCAATCTAAGGCAGCCCCTCAAACTAAGCCAACCCCTCAAACAAAGGCAGCCCCTCAAACTAAGGCAGCCCCTCAAAATAATGCAGCCCCTCAACTAATGCAGACCCTCAATCTAATGCAGCCCCTCAAGCTATTGCAGCCACTCAATCAAAGGCAGTCTCTCAAACTAATGCAGCCACTCAGTCAAAGGCAGCCCCTCAAACTAAGCCAACTCCTCAAACTAAGGCAGCCCCTCAAACTAAGGCAGCCTCTCAAACTAATGCAGCCCCTTAAAGCAAGGCAGTCCCTCAAACTAAGGGAGACCCTCAACCAAAGGCAGCCGTTCAAACTAATACAGCCACTCAAACTAAGGCAGCCCTTCAAACACAGGCAGCCTCTCAAACTAAGGCAGCCGCTCAAACTAAGGCAGCCTGTCAAACTAAGGCAGCCTCTGAAAGTAAGGCAGACGCTCAAACTAAGGGAGCCGCTCAAACTGAGGCAGACTCTCAAACTAAGGCAGCCCCTCAAACTAAGGCAGCCTCTCAAACTCACAGCCGCTCAATCGAAGGCAGCCCCACAAACTAAGGCAGCCCCTCAAACTAAGGCAGCCGCTCAAACTGATGCAGCCCCTCAATCTAAGGCAGCCCCTCAACTCCGGCAGCCGCTCAAACTAAAGCAGTCCATCAAACTAATGCAGCCCCTCAATCTCAGGCAGCCCCTCAAATTAAGGCAGCCACTCAATCAAAGGCAGACTCTCAAACTAATGCAGCAACTCAATCAAAGGCAGCCCCATCAAACTAAGCCAACCACTCAAACTAAGGCAGCCCCTCAAACTAAGGCAGCCCCTCAAACTAAGGCAGCCCCTCAAACTAAGGGAGCGCCTCAAACGAAGGCAGCCCCTCAATCTAAGCCAACCACTCAAACTAAGGCAGCCCCACAAACTAAGGGAGCGCCTCAACCAAAGGCAGCCCCTCAAACTAATGCAGCCGCTCAAACTAAGGCAGCCCCTCAAACTCAGGCAGCTTCTCAAAGTAAGGCAGACTCTCAAACTATTGCAGCCCCTTAAAGTAAAGCAGCCCCACAAACTAAGGGAGCCCCTCAACCAAAGGCAGACAGTCAAACTAAGGCAGCCTCTCAAACTAAGGCAGGCCCTCAAACTAAGGCAGCCGCTCAAACTAAGGCAGTCTCTCAAACTAAGCCAACCTCTCAAACTAAGTCAGCCGCTCAATCTAAGGCAGCCCCTCAAACTAAGGCAGCCCCTCAAACTAAGGCAGCCCCTCAAACTAAGGCAGTCCCTCAATCTAAGTCAGCCCCTCAAATAAGGCAGCCGCTCAAACTAAAGCAGCCCATCAAACTAATGAAGCCCATCAAACTAATGCAGCTCCTCAATCTAAGGCAGCCACTCAATCAAAGGCAGACTCTCAAACTAATGCAGCCACTCAATCAAAGGCAGCCCCTCAAACTAAGCCTACCCCTCAAACTAATGCAACCGCTCAAACTAAGGCAGCCCCTCAAACTCAGGCAGCCGCTCAAACTAAGGCAGCCCCTCAAACTCCGGCAGCCTCTCAAAGTAAGGCAGACCCTCAAACTAAGGCAGCCGCTCAAACTACGGCAGACTCTCAAACTAAGGCAGGCCCTCAAACTAAGGCAGCCGCTCAAACTAAGGCGGAATCTCAAACTAAGCCAACCTCTCAAACTAAGTCAGCCGCTCAATCTAAGGCAGCCCCTCAAACTAAGGCAGCCCCTCAAACTAAGGCGGCCGCTCAAACTAATGCAGTCCCTCAATCTAAGGCAGCCCCTCAACTAAGGCAGCCGCTCAAACTAAAGCAGCCCATCAAACTAATGCAGCCCCTCAATCTAAGGCAGTCCCTCAATCGAAGGCCTCCCCTCAAACTAATGCAGCCACTGAATCAAAGGCAGACTCTCAAACTAATGCAGCCACTCAATCAAAGGGAGCCCCTCAAACTAAGCCTACCCCTCAAACTAATGCAGCCGCTCAAACTAAGGCAGCCCCTCAAACTCAGGCAGCCTCTCAAACTAAGGCATCCCCTCAAACTAAGGCATCCCCTCAAACTAAGGCATCCCCTCAAACTAAGGCAGCACCTCAAACTAATGCAGCCGTTCAAATTAAGGCAGCCCCTCAAACTAATGCAGCCGCTCAAACTAAGGCAGCCCCTCAAACTCAGGCAGCCTCTGAAGCTAAGGCAGCCCCTCAACTAAGGCAGCCGCTCAAACTAAAGCAGCCCATCAAACTAATGCAGCCCCTCAAACGAAGCCTACCCCTCAAACTAATGCAGCCGCACAAACTAATGCAGCCCCTCAAACTCAGGCAGCCTCTCAAACTAAGGCAGCCGCTCAAACTAAGGTAGCCTGTCAAACTAAGGCAGCTTCTCAAAGTAAGGCAGACACTCAAACTAGTGGAGCGCCTCAACCAAAGTCAGCCCCTCAAACTAATGCAGCCGCTCAAATTAAGGCGGCCCCTCAAACTATTGCAGCCTCTCAAACTAAGGCTTCCTGTCAAACTAAGGCAGCCTCCAAAAGTAAGGCAGAACCTCAAACTAAGGCAGCCGCTCAAACTAAGGCAGACTCTCAAACTAAGGCAGCCCCTCAAAGTAAGGCAGCCGCTCAAAGTAAGGCAGACTCTCAAACTAAGGCAGCCGCACAAACTAAGGCAGCTCCTCAAACTAAGGCAGCCTCTCAAACTAAGGCACCCCCTCAAACGAATGCAGCCCCTCAATCTAAGGCAGCCCCTCAAACTAAGCCAACCCCTCAAACAAAGGCAGCCCCTCAAACTAAGGCAGCCTCTCAAAATAATGCAGCCCATCAACTAATGCAGACCCTCAAACTAATGCAGCCCCTCAATCTAAGGCAGCCCCTCAATCTAAGGCAGCCCCTCAAACTAATGCAGCCCCTCAAACTAATGCAGCCCCTCAAACTAATGCAGCCCCTCAATCTAAGGCAGCCCCTCAATCTAAGGCAGCCCCTCAAACTAATGCACCCCCTCAAACTAATGCAGCCCCTCAAACTAATGCAGCCCCTCAAAATAATGCAGCCCCTCAAAATAATGCAGTAACTCAATCAAAGGCAGACTCTCAAACTAATGCAGCCACTCAATCAAAGGCAGCCCCTCAAACTAAGCCAACCCCTCAAACTAAGGCAGACTCTCAAACTAAGGCAGCCCCTCAATCTAAGGCAGCCCCTCAAACTAAGCCAACCCCTCAAACAAAGGCAGCCCCTCAAACTAAGGCAGCCCCTCAAAATAATGCAGCCCCTCAACTAATGCAGACCCTCAATCTAATGCAGCCCCTCAAGCTATTGCAGCCACTCAATCAAAGGCAGTCTCTCAAACTAATGCAGCCACTCAATCAAAGGCAGCCCCTCAAACTAAGCCAACTCCTCAAACTAAGGCAGCCCCTCAAACTAAGGCAGCCTCTCAATCTAATGCAGCCCCTCAATCTTAGGCAGCCCCTCAAAATAAGGCAGCCCCTCAAACTAATGCAGCCCCTCAATCTAAGGCAGCCCCTCAAACAAATGCAGCCCCTCAAACTAAGTCAGCCCCTCAAACTAAGTCAGCCCCTCAAACTAATGCAGTACTCAATCAAAGGCAGACTCTCAAACTAATGCAGCCACTCAATCAAAGGCAGCCCCTCAAACTAAGCCAACCCCTCAAACTAAGTCTGCCCTTCAAACTAAGGCAGACTCTCAAACTAATGCAGCTCCTTAAAGTAAGGCAGTCCCTCAAACTAAGGGAGACCCTCAACCAAAGGCAGCCGTTCGAACTAATACAGCCACTCAAACTAAGGCAGCCCTTCAAACACAGGCAGCCTCTCAAACTAAGGCAGCCGCTCAAACTAAGGCAGCCTCTGAAAGTAAGGCAGACGCTCAAACTAAGGCAGCCGCTCAAACTGAGGCAGTCTCTCAAACTAAGGCAGCCCCTCAAACTAAGGCAGCCCCTCAACTCAGGCAGCCGCTCAAACTAAAGCAGCCCATCAAACTAATGCAGCCCCGCAATCGAAGGCAGCCCCTCAAATTAAGGCAGCCCCTCAAACTAAGGCAGCGCCTCAATCTCAGGCAGCACCTCAAATTAAGGCAGCCTCTCAAACTATGGCAGACTCTCAAACTGGAGCAGCCCCTCAAACTTAGGCAGCCTCTCAAACTATGGCAGCCCCTCAAACTAATGCAGCCCCTCAAACTAATGCAGAACTCTATCGAAGGCAGCCCCTCAAACTAATGCATCCCCACAAAGTAATGCAGCCCCTCAAACTAATGCAGCCCCTCAAACTAATGCAGCCCCTCAATCTAAGGCAGCCCCTTAAACTAATGCACCCCCTCAAACTAATGCAGCCCCTCAAACTAATGCAGCCCCTCAATCTAAGGCAGCCCCTCAAAATAATGCAGCCCCTCAAAATAACGCAGCCACTCAATCAAAGGCAGACTCTCAAACTAATGCAGCCACTCAATCATAGGCAGCCCCTCAAACTAAGCCAACCCCTCAAACTAAGGCAGACTCTCAAACTAAGGCAGCCTAACAAATTAAGGCAGCCGCTCAAACTAAGGCAGACTCTCAAACGAAGGCACCCGCTCAAACTAAGGCAGCCTCTCAAATTAAGGCAGCCGCTCAAACTAAGGCAGCCCCTCAAACTAAGGCAGCCTCTCAAACTAAGGCACCCCCTCAAACTAATGCAGCCCCTCAGTCTAAGGCAGCCCCTCAAACTAAGCCAACCCCTCAAACAAAGGCAGCCCCTCAAACTAAGTCACCCCTCAAAATAATGCAGCCACTCAATCAAAGGCAGTCTCTCAAAAAAATGCAGCCACTCAATCAAAGGCAGCCCCTCAAACTAAGCCAACCCCTCAGACTAAGGCAGCCCCTCAAACTAAGGCAGCCTCTCAAACTAATGCAGCCCCTCAATCTAAGGCAGCCCCTCAAACTAATGCAGCCCCTCAAACTAATGCAGCCCCTCAATCTAAGGCAGCACCTCAAACAAATGCAGCCCCTCAAACTAAGTCAGCCCCTCAAACTAAGTCAGCCCCTCAAACTAATGCAGCCACGCAATCAAAGGCAGACTCTCAAACTAATGCAGCCACTCAATCAAAGGCAGCCCCTCAAACTAAGGCAGACTCTCAAACTAATGCAGCCCCTTAAAGTAAGGCAGCCCCTCAAACTAAGGGAGCCCCTCAACCAAAGGCAGCCGTTCAAACTAATGCAGTCACTCAAACTAAGGCAGCCCTTCAAACACAGGCAGCCGCTCAAACTAAGGCAGCCTGTCAAACTAAGGCAGCCTCTGAAAGTAAGGCAGACGCTCAAACTTAGGCAGCCGCTCAAACTAAGGCATACTCTCAAACTAAGGCAGCCCCTCAAACTAAGGCAGCCTCTCAAACTCAGTCAGCCGCTCAATCTAAGTCAGCCCCTCTAACTAAGGCAGCCCCTCAAACTAATGCAGCCCCTCAATCTAAGGCAGCCCCTCAACGAAGGCAGCCGCTCAAACTAAAGCAGCCCATCAAACTAATGCAGCACCTCAATCTAAGGCAGCCACTCAAACTAAGGCAGCCCCTCAAACTCAGTCAGCCCATCAAACTAATGCAGCCCCTCAATCTCATGCAGCACCTCAGATTAAGGCAGCCCCTCAAACTATGGCAGACTCTCAAACTAAAGCAGCCCCTCAAACTTAGGCAGCCTCTCAAACTATGGCAGCCCTTCAAACTAATGCAGCCCCTCAAACTAATGCAGAATTCTATCTAAGGCAGCCCCTCAAACTAAGGCAGCCCCACAATCTAAGGCAGCCCCTCAAAATAATGCAGCCCATCAACTAATGCAGACCCTCAATCTAATGCAGCCCCTCAAACTAATGCAGCCACTCAATCAAAGGCAGTCTCTCAAACTAATGCAGCCACTCAATCAAAGGCAGCCCCTCAAACTACGCCAACCCCTCAAACTAAGGCAGCCCCTCAAACTAAGGCAGCCTCTCAAACTAATGCAGCCCCTCAATCTAAGGCAGCCGCTCAAATGAAGGCAGCCCCTCAAACTAAGGCAGCCCCTCAATCTAAGGCAGCCCCTCAAACAAATGCAGCCCCTCAAACTAAGTCAGCCCCTCAAACTAAGTCAGCCCCTCAAACTAATGCAGCCACTCAATCAAAGGCAGCCCCTCAAACTAAGCCAACGCCTCAAACTAAGTCTGCCCTTCAAACTAAGGCAGACTCTCAAACTAATGCAGCCCCTTAAAGTAAGGCAGCCCCTCAAACTAAGGGAGCCCCTCAACCAAAGGCAGCCGTTCAAACTAATGCAGCCACTCAAACTAAGGCAGCCCTTCAAACACAGGCAGCCTCTCAAACTAAGGCAGCCGCTCAAACTAAGGCAGCCTGTCAAACTAAGGCAGCCTCTCAAAGTACGGCAGACGCTCAAACTAAGGCACCCGCTCAAACTAAGGCAGACTCTCAAACTAAGGCAGCCCCTCAAACTAAGGCAGCCTCTCAAACTCAGTCAGCCGCTCAATCTAAGTCAGCCCCTCAAACTAAGGCAGCCCCTCAAACGAAGGCAGCCGCTCAAACTAATGCAGCCCCTCAATCTAAGGCAGCCCCTCAACTAAGGCAGCCGCTCAAACTAAAGCAGCCCATCAAACTAATTCAGCCCCTCAATCTAAGGCAGCCCCTCAAACTCAGGCAGCGCCTCAATCTCAGGCAGCACCTCAAATTAAGGCAGCCCCTCAAACTATGGCAGACTCTCAAACTAAAGCAGCCCCTCAAACTTAAGCAGCCACTCAAACTATGGCAGCCCCTCAAACTAATGCAGCCCCTCAAACTAATGCAGCCCCTCAATCTAAGGCAGCCCCTCAATCTAAGGCAGCCCCTCAAACGAAGGCAGCCGCTCAAACTAATGCAGCCCCTCAATCTAAGGCAGCCCCTCAACTAAGGCAGCCGCTCAAGCTAAAGCAGCCCATCAAACTAATTCAGCCCCTCAATCTAAGGCAGCCCCTCAAACTCAGGCAGCGCCTCAATCTCAGGCAGCACCTCAAATTAAGGCAGCCCCTCAAACTATGGCAGCCTCTCAAACTAAAGCAGCCCCTCAAACTTAAGCAGCCACTCAAACTATGGCAGCCCCTCAAACTAATGCAGCCCCTCAAACTAATGCAGCCCCTCAATCTAAGGCAGCCCCTCAATTAAGCCAACCCCTCAAACAAAGGCAGCCACTCAAACTAAGGCAGCCCTCAAAATAATGCAGCCCATCAACTAATGCAGACCCTCAATCTAATGCAGCCCCTCAAACTAATGCAGCCACTCAATCAAAGGCAGTCTCTCAAACTAATGCAGCCACTCAATCAAAGGCAGCCCCTCAAACTAAGCCAACCCCTCAAACTAAGGCAGCCCCTCAAACTAAGGCAGCCCCTCAAACTAATGCAGCCCATCAATCTAAGGCAGCCCCTCAAACTAAGGCAGCCCCTCAAACTAATGCAGCCCCTCTATCTAAGGCAGCCCCTCAAACAAATGCAGCCCCTCAAACTAAGTCAGCCCCTCAAACTAAGTCAGCCCCTCAAAATAATGCAGCCACTCAATCAAAGGCAGACTCTCAAACTAATGCAGCCACTCAATCAAAGGCAGCCCCTCAAACTAAGCCTGCCCCTCAAACTAAGGCAGCCCCTCAAACTAAGGCAGCGCCTCAATCTCAGGCAGCACCTCAAATTAAGGCAGCCTCTCAAACTATGGCAGACTCTCAAACTAAAGCAGCCCCTCAAACTTAGGCAGCCTCTCAAACTATGGCAGCCCCTCACACTAATGCAGCCCCTCAAACTAATGCAGAACTCTATCTAAGGCAGCCCCACAAACTAATGCATCCCCTCAATGTAATGCAGCCCCTCAAGCTAATGCAGCCCCTCAAACGAATGCAGCCCCTCAAACGAATGCTGCCCCTCAATCTCAGGTAGCCGCTCAAACTAATGCACCCCCTCAAACTAATGCAGCCCCTCAAACTAATGCAGCCCCTCAATCTAAGGCAGCCCCTCAAAATAATGCAGCCACTCAATCAAAGGCAGACTCTCAAACTAATGCAGCCACTCAATCAAAGGCAGCCCCTCAAACTAAGCCAACCCCTCAAACTAAGGCAGCCCCTCAAACTAAGGCAGACTCTCAAACTATTGCAGCCCCTTTAAGTAAAGCAGCCCCACAAACTAAGGGAGCGCCTCAACCAAAGGCAGCCCATCAAACTAATGCAGCCGCTCAAACTAAGGCAGCCCCTCAAACTCAGGCAGCCTCTCAAAGTAAGGCAGGCCCTCAAGCTAAGGCAGCCGCTCAAACTAAGGCAGACTCTCAAACTAAGGCAGGCCCTCAAACTAAGGCAGCCGCTCAAACTAAGGCGGACTCTCAAACTAAGCCAACCTCTCAAACAAAGTCAGCCGCTCAATCTAAGGCAGCCCCTCAAACTAAGGCAGCCCCTCAAACTAAGGCAGCCCCTCAAACTAATGCAGCCCCTCAATCTAAGGCTGCCCCTCAAGCAAATGCAGCCCCTCAAACTAAGTCAGCCCCTCAACCAAGTCTGCCCCTCAAACTAATGCAGCCACTCAATCTAAGGCAGCCACTCAAACTAAGGCAGTCCTTCAAACTATTGCAGCCCCTCAATCTAAGGCTGCCCTCAAACAAATGCAGCCGCTCAAACTAAGTCAGCCCCTCAAACTAAGTCTGCCCCTCAAACTAATGCAGACGCTCAAACTAAGGCAGCCCCTCAAACTTCAGGCAGCCTCTCAATCTAAGGCAGCCCCTCAAACTAAGGGAGCCTGTCAAACTAAGGCAGCCTCTCAAAGTAAGGCAGACCCTCAAACTAAGGGAGCCCCTCAACAAAAGGCAGCCCCTCAAACTAATGCAGACGCTCAAACTAAGGCAGCCCCTCAAACTCAGGCAGCTCTCAAACTAATGCAGCCCCTCAATCTAAGGCTGCCCCTCAAACAAATGCAGCCCCTCAAACTAAGTCAGCCCCTCAACCAAGTCTGCCCCTCAAACTAATGCAGCCACTCAATCTAAGGCAGCCCCTCAAACTAAGGCAGCCCTTCAAACTAATGCAGCCCCTCAATCAAAGGCAGACTCTCAAACTAATGCAGCCACTCAATCAAAGGCAGCCCCTCAAACTAAGCCTACCCCTCAAACTAATGCAGACGCTCAAACTAAGGCAGCCCTTCAAACTTCAGGCAGCCTCTCAAACTAAGGCAGCCCCTCAAACTAAGGGAGCCTGTCAAACTAAGGCAGCCTCTCAAAGTAAGGCAGACCCTCAAACTAAGGGAGCCCCTCAACAAAAGGCAGCCCCTCAAACTAATGCAGCCGCTCAAACTAAGGCAGCCCCTCAAACTCAGGCAGCCTCTCAAACTAAGGCAGCCGCTCAAACTAAGGCAGACCCTCAAACGAAGGCAGCCGCTCAAACTAAGGCAGACTCTCAAACTAAGGCAGCCCCTCAAACTAAGGCAGCCGCTCAAACTAAGGCAGACTCTCAAACTAAGGCAGCCTCTCAAACTAATGCAGCCCCACAAACTAAGGCAGCCCCTCAAACTAATGCAGCCCCTCAATCTAGGCAGCCCCTCAAACAAATGCACCCCCTCATTCTAAGTCAGCCCCTCAAACTAATGCAGCCCCTCAAACTAAGGCAGCCCCTTAAACTAAGCCAGCCCCTCAAACTAATGCAGCCACTCAATCAAAGGCAGCCCCTCTAACTGGGCCAACACCTCAACTAAGGCATCCCCTCAAACTAAGGCAGACTCTCAAACTAATGCAGCCACTCAATCAAAGGCAGCCCCTAAAACTAAGCCAACCGCTCAAACTAAGGCAGCCTCTCAAAGTAAAGCAGCCCCTCAAACAAATGCAGCCCCTCAATCTAAGGCAGCCCCTTAAACTAAGGCAGCCCCTCAAACTAATGCAGCCCCTCAAACCAAGGCAGCGGCTCAAACTTAAGCAGCCCCTCAAACTATGCGTGCCGCTCAAACTAAGTAATCCGCTCAAACTAAGGCAGCCCCTCAATCTAAGGCAGCCGCTCAAACTAAGGCAGCCCTTCAAACTGAGACAGCCGCTCAAACTAATGCAGCCCCTCAGTCCAAGGCGGCCCCTCAAACTCAGGCAGCCCCTCAAACTGAGGCAGCCACTCAAACTAAGGCAGCCCCTCAAACGAAGACAGCCGCTCAAACTAATGCAGCCCCTCAATGGACAAAGACGAGAGTGGTCCTAAAGGAAGAATGCTAAATTGGGGGAAGGCCAACTATACCAAAATTCGGCAGGAGCTGGGGAATGTAGATTGAGAGCAGCTGTTTGAAGGTAAATCCACATGTGATATGTGGGAGGCTTTTAAGAGAGGTTGATTAGCGTGCAGGAGAGACATGTTCCTGTGAAAATGAAGGATAGAAATGACAAGATTAGGGAACCATGGATGACAGGTGAAATTGTGAGACAAGCTAAGAATAAAAGGAAGCATACATAAGGTCTAGGCGGCTGATGAAAGACGAAGCTTTGAAAGAATATCGGGAATGTAGGTCCAATCTGAAACGACAAATTAAGAGGGCTAAAAGGGGTCATGAAATATCTTTAGCAAACAGGGTGAAAGAAAATCCCAAAGCCTTTTATTCATATATAAGGAGAAAGAGGGTAACTAGAGAAAGGATTGGCCCACTAAAGGACAAAGGAGGAATGTTATGCTTGGACTCAGAGAAAATGGGTGAGATTCTAAACGAGTACTTTGCATCGGTATTCACCGAGGAGAGGGACATGACGGATGTTGAGGTTAGGAACAGATGTTTGATTACACTCGGTCAAGTCGGCATAAGGAGGGAGGAAGTGTTGGGTATTCTAAAGGGCATTAAGGTGGACAAGTCCCCAGGTCCGGATGGGATCTATCCCAGGTTGCTGAGGGAAGCGAGAGAGGAAATAGCTGGGGCCTTAACAGATATCTTTGCAGCATCCTTAAACACGGGTGAGGTCCCGGAGGACTGGAGAATTGCTAATGTTGTCCCCTTGTTTAAGAAGGGTAGCAGGGATAATCCAGGTAATTATACACCGGTGAGCCTGACGTCAGTGGTAGGGAAGCTGCTGGAGAAGATATTGAGGGATAGGATCTATTCCCATTTGGAAGTAAATGGGCTTATCAGTGATAGGCAACATGGTTTTGTGCAGGGAAGGTCATGTCTTACCAACTTAATAGAATTCTTTGAGGAAGTGACAAAGTTGATTGATGAGGGAAGGGCTGTCGATGTCATATACATGGACTTCAGTAAGGCGTTTGATAATGTTCCCCATGGCAGGCTGATGGAGAAAGTGAAGGCGCATGGGGTCCAAGGTGTACTAGCTAGATGGATAAAGAACTGGCTGGGCAACAGGAGACAGAGAGTAGCAGTAGAAGGGAGATTCTCAAAATGGAGACGTTTGACCAGTGGTGTTCCACAGGGATCCGTGCTGGGACCACTGTTGTTTGTGATATACATTAATGATTTGGAGGAAAGTATATGTGGACTGATTAGCAAGTTTGCAGACAACACTAAGATTGGTGGAGTAGCAGATAGTGAAGGGGACTGTCAGAGAATACAGCAGAATATAGATAGATTGGAAAGTTGGGCAGAGAAATGGCAGATGGAGTTCAATCAGGGCAAATGCGATGTGATGCATTTTGGAAGATCCAATTCAAGAGTGAACTATACAGTAAATGGAAAAGTCCTGGGGAAAATTGATGGACAGAGAGATTTGGGTGTGCAGGTCCACTGTTCCCTGAAGGTGGCAACGCAGGTAAATAGAGTGGTCAAGAAGGCATACGGCATGCTTTCCTTCATCGGACGGGGTATTGAGTACAAGAGTTGGCAGGTCATGTTACAGTTGTATAGGACTTTGGTTCGGCCACATTTGGAATACTGCGTGCAGTTCTGGTCGCCACATTACCAAAAGGATGTGGATGCTTTGGAGAGGGTGCAGAGGAGGTTCACCAGGATGTTGCCTGCTATGGAGGGTGCTAGCTTTGAAGAGAGGTTGAGTAGATTAGGATTATTTTCATTAGAAAGACGGAGGTTGAGGGGGGACCTGATTGAGGTGTACAAAATCATGAGAGGTATAGACAGGGTGGGTAGCAAGAGGCTTTTTCCCAGAGTGGGGGATTCAATTACCAGAGGACACGAGTTCAAAGTGAAAGGAGAAAAGTTTAGGGGGGATATGCGTGGAAAGTTCTTTACGCAGAGGGTGGTGGGTGCCTGGAACGCGTTGCCAGCGGAGGTGGTAGATGCGGGCACGATGGCGTCTTTTAAGATGTATCTAGACAGATACATGAATGGGCAGGAAGAAAAGAGATACAGAACCTGAGAAAATAGGCGACATGTTTAGAGAGAGGATCTGGATCGGTGCAGGCTTGGAGGGCCGAAGGGCCTGTTCCTGTGCTGTAATTATCTTTGTTCTTTGCTCTTTGTTCTTTGTTCAGCCCCTCAAACTGATGCAGCCGCTCAAATTGAGGCAGCCCCTCAAACTATGGCAGACTCTCAAACTAAGGCAGCCCCTCAAACTAAGGCTGCTCCTCAAAGTAATGCAGCCCCTCAAACTAATGCAGCCCCTCAAACTAATGCAGCCCCTCAATCTAAGGCAGCCCCTCAAACTAATGCACCCCCTCATTCTAAGTCAGCCCCTCAAACTAAGGCAGCCCCTTCAACTAAGCCAGCCCCTCAAACTAATGCAGCCACTCAATCAAAGGCAGCCCCTCTAACTAAGCCAACACCTCAAACTAAGGCATCCCCTCAAACTAAGGCAGACTCTCAAACTAATGCAGCCACTCAATCAAAGGCAGCCCCTCAAACTAAGCCAACCGCTCAAAATAAGGCAGCCTCTCAAAGTAAAGCAGCCCCTCAAACAAATGCAGCCCCTCAATCTAAAGCAGCCCCTTAAACTAAGGCAGCCCCTCAAACTAATGCAGCCCCTCAAACTAAGTCATCCGCTCAAACTAAGGCAGCCCCTCAAACTAAGGCAGCCGCTCAAACTAATGCAGCCCCTCAGTCCAAGGCAGCCCCTCAAACTAATGCAGCCCCTCAAACTAATGCGGAACTCGATCTAAGGCAGCCCCTCAAACTAAGGCAGCTCATCAAAGTAATGCAGCACCTCAAACTAATGCAGCCCCTCAAACTAATGCAGACCCTCAATCTAAGGCAGCCCCTCAAACTAAATGCACCCCCTCATTCTAAGTCAGCCCCTCAGACTAATGCAGCCCCTCAAACTAAGGCAGCCCCTTAAACTAAGCCAGCCCCTCACACTAATGGAGCCATTCAATCAAAGGCAGCCCCTGTAACTAAGCCAACACCTCAAACTAAGGCATCCCCTCAAACTAAGGCAGACTCTCAAACTAATGCAGCCACTCAATCAAAGGCAGCCCCTCAAACTAAGCCAAACGCTCAAACTAAGGCAGCTCCTCAAAGTAATGCAGCCCCTCAAACTAATGCAGCCCCTCAAACTAATGCAGACCCTCAATCTAAGGCAGACTCTCAAACTAAATGCACCCCCTCATTCTAAGTCAGCCCCTCAGACTAATGCAGCCCCTCAAACTAAGGCAGCCCCTTAAACTAAGCCAGCCCCTCAAACTATGTCAGCCCCTCAAACTAAGGCAGCCCCTCAATCTAAGGCTGCCCCTCAACTCAGGCAGCCGCTCAAACTAAAGCAGCCCATCAAACTAATGCAGCACCTCAATCTAAGGCAGCCCGTCAAACTAAGGCAGCCCCTCAAACTAATGCAGCCACTCAATCTAAGGCAGCCCCTCAAACAAATGCAGCCCCTCAAACTAAGTCAGCCCCTCAAACTAAGTCAGCCCCTCAAACTAAGGCAGCCACTCAATCAAAGGCAGTCTCTCAAACTAATGCAGCCACTCAATCAAAGGCAGCCCCTCAAACTAAGCCAACCCCTCAAACTAAGGCAGCCCCTCAAACTAAGGCAGCCTCTCAAACTCATGCTGCCCCTTAAAGTAAGGCAGACCCTCAAACTAAGGGAGCCTCTCAACCAAAGGCACCCCCTCAAACTAATGCAGCCCCTCAAACTAAGGCAGCCCCTTAAACGAAGCCAGCCCCTCAAACTAATGTTGCTACTCAATCAAAGGCAGCCCCTCTAACTAAGCCAACACCTCAAACTAAGGCATCCCCTCAAACTAAGGCAGACCCGCAAACTAATGCAGCCACTCAATCAAAGGCAGACCCTCAAACTAAGCCAACTGCTCAAACTAAGGCAGCCTCTCAAAGTGAAGCAGCCCCTCAAACAAATGCAGCCCCTCAATCTAAGGCAGCCCCTTTATCTAAGGCTGCCCCTCAAACTAATGCAGCCCCTCAAACCAAGGCAGCCGCTCAAACTAAGGCAGCCCCTCAAACTATGCGAGCCACACAAAATAAGTCATCCGCTCAACCTAAGGCAGCCCCTCAAACTAAGGCAGCCGCTCAAACTAAGGCAGCCCCTCAAACTAAGGCAGCTGGTCAAACTAAGGCAGCCCCTCAAACTGAGACAGCCGCTCAAACTAATGCAGCCCCTCAGTCCAAGGCAGCCCCTCAAAGTCAGGCAGCCTCTCAAACTAAGGCAGCCGCTCAAACTAAGGCAGCCCCTCAAACTAAGACAGCCGCTCAAACTAATGCAGCCCCTCAGTCCAATGCAGCCCCTCAATCTCAGGCAGCCTCTCAAACTGAGACAGCCGCTCAAACTAATGCAGCCCCTCAATGGACAAAGACGAGAGTGGTCCTCTAGGAAGAGTGCGAAATTGGGGGAAGGCCAACTATACCAAAATTCGGCAGGAGCTGGGGTATGTTGATTGGGAGCAGCTGTTTGAAGTTAAATCCACATGTGATATGTGGGAGTCTTTTAAAGAGAGGTTGATTAGCGTGCAGGAGAGACATGTTCCTGTGAAAATGAAGGATAGAACTGGCTGGATTAGGGAACCATGGATGACAGGTGAAATTGTTAGACAAGCTAAGAGGTAAAAGGAAGCATACATAAGGTCTAGGCGGCTAATGAAAGACGAAGCTTTGAAAGAATATCGGGAATGTAGGACCAATCTGAAATGAGGAATTAAGAGAGCTAAAAGGGGTCATGAAATATCTTTAGCAAACAGGGTTAAAGAAAATCCCAAAGCCTTTTATTCATATATAAGGAGAAAGAGGGTAACTTGAGAAAGGATTGGCCCACTAAAGGACAAAGGAGGAATGTTATGCTTGGACTCAGAGAAAATGGGTGAGATTCTAAACGAGTACTTTGCATCGGTATTCACCGAGGAGAGGGACATGACGGATGTTGAGGTTAGGAAAAGTTGTTTGATTACACTAGGTCAAGTCGGCATAAGGAGGGAGGAAGTGTTGGGTATTCTAAAGGGCATTAAGGTGGACAAGTCCCCAGGTCCGGATTGGATCTATCCCAGGTTACTGAGGGAAGCGAGAGAGGAAATAGCTGGGGCCTTAACAGATATCTTTGCAGCATCCTTAAACACGGGTGAGGTCCCGGAGGACTGGAGAATTGCTAATGTTGTCCCCTTGCTTAAGAAGGGTAGCAAAGATAATCCAGGTAATTATAGACTGGTGAACCTGACGTCAGTGGTAGGGAAGCTGCTGGAGAAGATACTGAGGGATAGGATCTATTCCCATTTGGAAGAAAATGGGCTTATCAGTGATAGGCAACATGGTTTTGTGCAGGGAAGGTCATGTCTTACCAACTTAATAGAATTCTTTGAGGAAGTGACGAAGTTGATTGATGAGGGAACGGCTGTCGATGTCATATACATGGACTTCAGTAAGGCGTTTGATAAGGTTCCCCATGGCAGGCTGATGGAGAAAGTGAAGGCGCATGGGGTCCAAGGTGTCCTAGCTAGATGGATAAAGAACTGGCTGGGCCACAGAAGACAGAGAGTAGCAATAGAAGGGAGTTTCTCAAAATGGAGACGTGTGACCAGTGGTGTTCCACAGGGATCCGTGTTGGGACCACTGTTGTTTGTTATCTACATTAATGATTTGGAGGAAGGTATAGGTGGACTGATTAGCAAGTTTGCAGACGACACTAAGATTGGTGGAGTAGCAGATAGTGAAGGGGACTGTCAGAGAATACAGCAGAATATAGATAGATTGGACAGTTGGGCAGAGAAATGGCAGATGGAGTTCAATCAGGGCAAATGCGAGGAGATGCATTTTGGAAGATCCAATTCAAGAGTGAACTATACAGTAAATGGAAAAGTCCTGGGGAAAATTGATGTCCAGAGAGATTTGGGTGTGCAGGTCCACTGTTCCCTGAAGGTGGCAACGCAGGTAAATAGAGTGGTCAAGAAGGCATACGGCATGCTTTCCTTCATCGCACGGGTTATTGAGTACAAGAGTTGGCAGGTCATGTTACAGTTGTATCGGACTTTGGTTCAGCCACATTTGGAATACTGCGTGCAGTTCTGGTCGCCACATTACCAAAAGGATGTGGATGCTTTGGAGAGGGTGCAGAGGAGGTTCACCAGGATGTTGCCTGCTATGGAGGGCGCTAGCTATGAAGAGAGGTTGAGTAGATTAGGATTATTTTCATTAGAAAGACGGAGGTTGAGAGGGGACCTGACTGAGGTGTACAAAATCATGAGAGGTATAGACAGGGTGGATAGCAAGAGGCTTTTTCCCAGAGTGGGGGATTCAATTACTAGAGGACACGAGTTCAAAGTGAAAGGAGAAAAGTTTAGGGGGGATATGCGTGGAAAGTTCTTCACGCAGAGGGTGGTGGGTGCCTGGAATGCGTTGCCAGCGGAGGTGGTAGATGCGGGCACGATGGCGTCTTTTAAGATGCATCTAGACAGATACATGAATGGGCAGGAAGAAAAGAGATACAGAACCTCAGAAAATAGGCGGCATGTTTAGAGAGAGGATCTGGTTCGGCGCAGGCTTGGAGGGCCGAAGGACCTGTTCCTGTGCTGCAATTATCTTTGTTCTTTGTTCTTTGTTCTTTGTTCAGCCCCTCAAACTGAGGCAGTCGCTCAAATTAAGGCAGCCACTCAAACTTTGGCAGACTCTCAAACTAAGGCAGCCCCTCAAACTAATGCAGCCCCTCAAACTAATGCAGAACTCTATCTAAGGCAGCCCCTCAAACTAAGGCAGCTCCTCAAAGTAATGCAGCCCCTCAAACTAATGCAGCTCCTCAAACTAATGCAGCCCCTCAATCTAAGGCAGCCGCTCAAACTAATGCAGCCCCTCAATCTAAGGCAGCCCCTGAACTAAGGCAGCCGCTCAAACTAAAGCAGCCCATCAAACTAATGCAGCACCTCAATCTAAGGCAGCCCGTCAAACTAAGGCAGCCCCTCAAACTAATGCAGCCACTCAATCTAAGGCAGCCCCTGAAACAAATGCAGCCCCTCAAACTAAGTCAGCCCCTCAAACTAAGTCAGACCCTCAAACTAATGCAGCCACTCAATCAAAGGCAGTCTCTCAAACTAATGCAGCCACTCAATCAAAGGCAGCCCCTCAAACTAAGCCAACCCCTCAAACTAAGGCAGCTCCTCAAAGTAATGCAGCCCCTCAAACTAATGCAGCTCCTCAAACGATTGCAGCCCCTCAAACTAAGGCAGCCCCTTAAACTAAGCCAGCCCCTCAAACTAATGCAGCCACTCAATCAAAGGCAGCCCCTCAAACTAAGCCAACCGCTCAAACTAATGCAGCCTCTCAAAGTAAAGCAGCCCCTCAAACAAATGCAGCCCCTCAATCTAAGGCAGCCCCTTAAACTAAGGCAGCCCCTCAAACTAATGCAGCCCCTCAGTCCAAGGCAGCCCCTCAAACTCAGGCAGCCCCTCAAACTCAGGCAGCCTCTCAAACTAAGACAGCCGCTCAAACTAATGCAGCCCCTCAATGGACAAAGACGAGAGTGGTCGTAAAGGAATAGTGCTAAATTGGGGGAAGGCCAACTATACCAAAATTCGGCAGGAGCTGGGGAATTTAGATTGAGAGCAGCTGTTTGAAGGTAAATCCACATGTGATATGTGGGAGTCTTTTAAAGAGAGGTTGATTAGCGTGCAGGAGAGACATGTTCCTGTGAAAATGAAGGATAGAAATGGCAAGATTAGGGAACCATGGATGGCAGGTGAAATTGTGAGACTCGCTAAGAGGAAAAAGGAAGCATACATAAGGTCTAGGCGGCTGATGAAAGACGAATCTTTGAAAGAATATCGGGAATGTAGGACCAATCTGAAACGAGGAATTAAGAGGGCTAAAAGGGGTCATGAAATATCTTTAGCAAACAGGGTTAAAGAAAACCCCAAAGCCTTTTATTCATATATAAGGAGAAAGAGGGGAACTAGAGAAAGGATTGGCCCACTAAAGGACAAAGGAGGAATGTTATGCTTGGACTCAGAGAAAATGGGTGAGATTCTAAATGAGTACTTTGCATCGGTATTCATCGAGGAGAGGGACATGACGGATGTTGAGGTTAGGAACAGATGTTTGATTACACTAGGTCACGTCGGCATAAGGAGGGAGGAAGTGTTGGGTATTCTAAAGGGCATTAAGGTGGACAAGTCCCCAGGTCCGGATGGGATCTATCCCAGGTTACTGAGGGAAGCGAGAGAGGAAATAGCTGGGGCCTTAACAGATATCTTTGCAGCATCCTTAAACACGGGTGAGGTCCCGGAGGACTGGAGAATTGCTAATGTTGTCCCCTTGTTTAAGAAGGGTAGCAGGGATAATCCAGGTAATCATAGACCGGTGAGCCTGACGTCAGTGGTAGGGAAGCTGCTGGAGAAGATACTGAGGGGTAGGATCTATTCCCATTTGGAAGAAAATGGGCTTATCAGTGATAGGCAACATGGTTTTGTGCAGGGAAGGTCATGTCTTACCAACTTAATAGAATTCTTTGAGGAAGTGACAAAGTTGATTGATGAGGGAAGGGCTGTCGATGTCATATACATGGACTTCAGTAAGGCGTTTGATAAGGTTCCCCATGGCAGGCTGATGGAGAAAGTGAAGGCGCATGGGGTCCAAGGTGTACTAGCTGGATGGATAAAGAACTGGCTGGGCAGCAGGAGACAGAGAGTAGCAGTAGAAGGGAGTTTCTAAAAATGGAGACGTGTGACCAGTGGTGTTCCACAGGGATCCGTGCTGGGACCACTGTTGTTTGTGATATACATTAATGATTTGGAGGAAAGTATAGGTGGACTGATTAGCAAGTTTGCAGACGACACTATGATTGGTGGAGTAGCAGATAGTGAAGGGGACTGTCAGAGAATACAGCAGAATATAGATAGATTGGAGAGTTGGGCAGAGAAATGGCAGATGGAGTTCAATCAGGGCAAATGCGAGGTGTTGCATTTTGGAAGATCCAATTCAAGAGTGAACTATACAGGAAATGGAAAAGTCCTGGGGAAAATTGATGCACAGAGAGATTTGGGTGTTCAGGTCCACAATTCCCTGAAGGTGGCAACGCAGGTAAATAGAGTGGTCAAGAAGGCATACGGCATGCTTTCCTTCATCGGACGGTGTATTGAGTACAAGAGTTGGCAGGTCATGTTACAGTTGTATAGGACTTTGGTTCGGCCACATTTGGAATACTGCGTGCAGTTCTGGTCGCCACATTACCAAAAGGATGTGGATGCTTTGGAGAGGGTGCAGAGGAGGTTCACCAGGATGTTGCCTGGTATGGAGGGCGCCAGCTATGAAGAGAGGTTGAGTAGATTAGGATTATTTTCATTAGAAAGACGGAGGTTGAGAGGGGACCTGATTGAGGTGTACAAAATCATGAGAGGTATAGACAGGGTGGATAGCTAGAGGCTTTTTCCCAGAGTGGGGGATTCAATTACTAGAGGACACGGGTTCAAATTGAAAGGGGAAATGTTTAGGGGGATATGCGTGGAAAGTTCTTTACGTAGAGGGTGGTGGGTGCCTGGAACGCGTTGCCAGCGGAGGTGGTAGATGCGGGCACGATGGCGTCTTTTAAGATGTATCTAGACAGATACATTAATGCGCAGGAAGAAAAGAAATACAGAACCTTAGAAAATAGGCGACATATTTAGAGAGAGGATCTGGATCGGCGCAGGCTTGGAGGGCCGAAGGGCCTGTTCCTGTGCTGTAATTATCTTTGTTCTTTGTTCTTTGTATGGGGTTTTCACAGTGTATC
Source organism: Heterodontus francisci (assembly GCF_036365525.1). Lineage (NCBI taxonomy): Eukaryota > Metazoa > Chordata > Chondrichthyes > Heterodontiformes > Heterodontidae > Heterodontus > Heterodontus francisci. Next base: position 416,692 of record NW_027142246.1, read on the forward strand.
AGGATCCTGCCAGGTGTGTATGTGGGTTTCACAGTTTATCAGGATCCTGCCTGGTGTGTATGGGGTTTCACAGTGGATCAGGATCCTGCCAGGTGTGCATGTGGGTTTCACAGTTTATCAGGATCCTGCCAGATGTGAATGGGTTTTCACAGTGGATCAGGATCCTGCCAGGTGTGTACGGGGTTTTCCCACTGTATCAGGATCCTGCCAGATGTGCATGGAGTTTTCACAGTGGATCAGGATCCTGCCAGTTGTGTATGGGGTTTTCACATTGGATCAGGATCCTGCCAGGTGTGTCAGTGATTTCACAGTGTATCAGGATCCTGCCAGGTGTGTATGGTGTGTTCACAGTTTATCAAGGTCCTGTCAGGTGTGTATGGAGTTTTCACAGTGGATCAGGATCCTGCCAGATGTGAATGGGGTTTTCGCTGTGCATCAGGATCCTGCCAGATGTGTATGGGGTTTTCACAGTGCATCAGGATCCTTCCAGATGTGTCTGGGGGTTTCACAGTGTATCAGGATCCTGCCACGTGTGTATGGGATTTCACAGTTTATCAGGATCCTGCCAGGTGTGTATGTGGGTTTCACTGTTTATCAGGATCCTGCTTGGTGTGTCTGGGGTTTTCACAGTGTATCAGGATCCTGCCAGGTGTGTGTGTGGGTTTCACAGTGGATCAGGCTCCTGCCAGGTGTGTATGTGGGTTTCACAGTATATCAGGATCCTGCCTGGTGTGTATGGGGTTTCACAGTGGATCAGGATCCTGCCACGTGTGTCTGGGGTTTTCACAGTGTATCAGGATCCTGCCAGGTGTGTATGGGGGTTTCACAGTTTATCAGGATACTGCCAGCTGTGTATGTGGGTTTCACAGTTTATCAGGATCCTGCCAGGTGTGATTGGGGGTTTCACAGTTCATCAGGATCCTGCCAGGTGTGTATGGTGGTTTCACAGTTTATCAGGATCCTGCCTGGTGTGTCTGGGGGTTTCACAGTTCATCAGGATCCTGCCAGGTGTGTATGAGGGTTTCACAGTTTATCAGGAATCTGCCAGATGTGAATGTTGTTTTCACAGTGATTCAGGATCCTGACAGATGTGTATGGTGTTTTCACAGTGCATCAGGATCCTTCCATATGTGTATGGGGGTTTCGCAGTTTATCAGGATCCTGCATCGTGTGGATGGGGTTTCACCGTTTATCAGGATCCTGCCAGGTGTGTATGGGGTTTTAACAATGTATCAGGATCCTGCCAGGTGTGTATGGGGTTTTCACAGTTTATCAGGATCCTGCCAGGTGTGTATGTGGGTTTCACAGTTTATCAGAATACTGCCTGGTGTGTATGGGGTTTTCACAGTGCTTCAGGATCCTGCCAGGTGTGTATGTGGGTTTCACAGTTGTTCAGGATCCTGCCTGGTGTGTATGGGGTTTCACAGTGGATCAGGATCCTGCCAGTTGTGTATGTGGATTTCACAGTTTATCAGGATCCTGAAAGGTGTGTATGGGGGTTTCACAGTTTAACAGGATCCTGCCACAAGTGTATGGTTTTACACAGTGGTTCAGGATCCTGCCAGGTGCGTTTGGGGTTTTCACTGTGCATCAGCATCCTGCCAGATGTGAATGTGGTTTTCACAGTGCATCAGGTTCCTACTAGATGTGTATGTGGATTTCACAGTTTATCAGGATGCTGCCAGGTGTGTTTGGGGGTTTCACAGTGTATCAGGATCCTGCCAGACGTGTATGGGGTTTTCACAGTGCATCAGAATCATTCCAGATGTGCCTGGGGGTTCCACAGTGTATCAGGATACTGCCACGTGTGTATGGGGTTTCACAGTTTATCAGGCACCTGCCAGGTGTGTATGTGGGTTTCACAGTTTATCAGGATCCTGCCTGGTGTGTCTGGGGTTTTCAGTTTGTCAGGATCCTGCCTGGTGTGTATGGGGTTTCACAGTGGATCAGGATCCTGCCACGTGTGTATGGGGATTTCACAGTGTATCAGGATCCTGCCAGGTGTGTATGGGGGTTTCACAGTTTATCAGGATCCTGCCAGCAGTGTATGTGTGTTTCACAGTTTATCAGGATCCTGCCAGGGGTGTATGGGGGTTTCACATTTCATCAGGATCCTGCCTGATGTGTTTGGGGGTTTCACAGTTTATCAGAATCCTGCCACGTGTGTATGGGGATTTCACAGTGTATCAGGATCCTGCCAGGTGTGTATGGGGGTTTCACAGTTTATCAGGATCCTGCCAGCAGTGTATGTGTGTTTCACAGTTTATCAGGAACCTGCTAGGGGTGTATGGGGGTTTCACATTTCATCAGGATCCTGCCTGATGTGTTTGGGAGTTTCACAGTTTATCAGAATCCTGCCACGTGTGTATGGGGATTTCACAGTGTATCAGGATCCTGCCAGGTGTGTATGGGGGTTTCACAGTTTATCAGGATCCTGCCAGCAGTGTATGTGTGTTTCACAGTTTATCAGGATCCTGCCAGGGGTGTATGGGGGTTTCACATTTCATCAGGATCCTGCCTGATGTGTTTGGGGGTTTCACAGTTTATCAGAATCCTGCCTGGTGAGTCTGGGTGTTTCACAGTTTATCAGGAACCTGCCAGATGTGAATGTGGTTTTCACAGTGATTCAGTATCCTGCCAGATGTTTATGGGGTTTTCACAGTGTATCATGCATCGTGTGTATGGGGTTTCACAGTTTATCAGGATCCTGCCAGGTGTGTATGGGGTTTTCACAGTGTATCAGGATCCTGCCAGGTGTGCATGGGGTTTTCAAAGTGTATCAGGATCCTGCCAGGTGTGTATGTGGGTTTCACAGTTTATCAGGATCCTGCCTGGTGTGTATGGGGTTTTCACAGTGCATCAGGATCCTGCCACGTGTGTATGGGGTTTTCACAGTGCATCAGGATCCTTGCAGATGTGTATGGGGGTTTCACAGTGTATCAGGATCCTGCATCGTGTGTATGGGGTTTCAAAGTTATCAGGATCTTGCCAGGTGTGTATGCGGTTTTCACAGTTTATCAGTATCCTGCCTGGTGTGTATCGGGATTTCACAGTGCATCAGGATCCTGCCAGGTGTGTATGTGGGTTTCGCAGTTGATCAGGATCCTGCCTGGTGTGTATGGGGTTTCACAGTGGATCAGGATCCTGGCAGGTGTGTATGTGGGTTTCACAGTTTATCAGTATCCTGCCAGGTGTGTATGGGGGTTTCACAGTTTATCAGGATCCTGCCACATGTGTATGGGTTTTCACAGTGGTTCAGGATCCTGCCAGGTGCGTTTGGGGTTTTCACTGTGCATCAGGATCCAGCCAGATGTGAATGGGGATTTCACAGTGCATCAGGATCCTGCCAGATGTGTATGTGGGTTTCACAGATTATCAGGATCCTGCCAGGTGTGTATGGAGGTTTCACAGAGTATCACGATCCTGCCAGATGTGTCTGAGGTTTTCACAGTGCATCAGGATCCTTCCAGATGTGTCTGGAGGTTTCACAGTATATCAGGATACTGCCACGTGTGTATGGGGTTTCACAGTTCATCAGGATCCTGCCAGGTGTGTATGTGGGTTTCACAGTTTATCAGGATCATGCCTGGTGTGTCTGGGTTTTTCACAGTTTGTCAGGATCCTGCCTGGTGTGTATGGGGTTTCACAGTGGATCAGGGTCCTGCCACGTGTGTATGGGGTTTTCACAGTGTATCAGGATCCTGCCAGGTGTGTATGGGGGTTTCACAGTTTATCAGGATCCTGCCAGCAGTGTATGTGTGTTTCACAGTTTATCAGGATCCTGCCAGGGGTGTATGGGGGTTTCACATTTCATCAGGATCCTGCCTGATGTGTTTGGGGGTTTCACAGTTTATCAGAATCCTGCCTGGTGTGTCTGGGGTTTTCACAGTTTTCAGGATCCTGCCAGGTGTGTATGTGGGTTTCACAGTTTATCAGGAACCTGCCAGATGTGAATGTGGTTTTCACAGTGATTCAGTATCCTGCCAGTTTTGAATGGGGTTTTCACAGTGCATCAGTATCCTGCCAGATGTGTTTGGGTTTTTCACAGTCCATCAGGACCCTTCCAGATGTGTATGGGTGTTTCACAGTGTACCAGGATCCTGCATCGTGTGTATGGGCTTTCACAGTTTATCAGGATCCTGCCAGATGTGTATGGGGGTTTCACAGTGTATCAGGATCCTGCATCGTGTGTATGGGGTTTCACAGTTTATCAGGATCCTGCCAGGTGTGTATGGGGTTTTCACAGTGTATCAGGATCCTGCCAGGTGTGCATGGGGTTTTCAAAGTGTATCAGGATCCTGCCAGGTGTGTATGTGGGTTTCACAGTTTATCAGGATCCTGCCTGGTGTGTATGGGGTTTTCACAGTGCATCAGGATCCTGCCACGTGTGTATGGGGTTTTCACAGTGCATCAGCATCCTTCCAGATGTGTATGGGGGTTTCACAGTGTATCAGGATCCTGCATCGTGTGTATGGGGTTTCAAAGTTTATCAGGATCTTGCTAGGTGTGTATGGGGTTTTCACAGTGTATCAGGATCCTGCCAGGTGTGTATGGGGTTTTCACAGTGCATCAGGATCCTGCCAGGTGTGTATTTGGGTTTCACAGTTTATCAGTATCCTGCCTGGTGTGCATCGGGATTTCACAGTGCATCAGGATCCTGCCAGGTGTGTATGTGGGTTTCGCAGTTGATCAGGATCCTGCCTGGTGTGTATGGGGTTTCACAGTGGATCAGGATCCTGCCAGGTATGTATGTGGGTTTCACAGTTTATCAGTATCCTGCCACGTGTGTATGGGGGTTTCACAGTTTATCAGGATCCTGCCACATGTGTATGGGTTTTCACAGTGGTTCAGGATCCTGCCAGGTGCGGTTGACGTTTTCACTGTGCATCAGGATCCAGCCAGATGTGAATGGGGATTTCACAGTGCATCAGGATCCTGCCAGATGTGTATATGGGTTTCACAGTTTATCAGGATCCTGCCAGGTGTGTATGGAGGTTTCACAGAGTATCACGATGCTGCCAGATGTGTCTGGGGTTTTCACAGTGCATCAGGATCCTTCCAGATGTGTTGGAGGTTTCACAGTATATCGGGATACTGCCACGTGTGTATGGGGTTTCACAGTTCATCAGGATCCTGCCAGGTGTGTGTGTGGGTTTCACAGTTTATCAGGATCCTGCCTGGTGTGTCTGGGGTTTTCACAGTTTATTAGGATCCTGCCTGCTGTGTCTTGGGGTTTCACAGTGTATCAGGATCCTGCCAGGTGAGTATATGGGTTTCACAGTTTATCAGGAACCTGCCAGATGTGAATGTGGTTTTCACAGTGTATCAGGATCCTGCCAGATGTGTATGGGGATTTCACAGTGGATCAGGATCCTTCCAGATGTGTATGGGGGTTTCACAATGTATCAGGATCCTACATCGTGTGTATGGGGTTTCACAGTTTATCAGGATTCTGCCAGGTGTGTCTGGGATTTTCACAGTGTATCAGGATCCTGCCAGGTGTGTGTGGGGTTTTCACAGTGTATCAGGATCCTGCCAGGTGTGTATGTGGGTTTCACAGTTTATCAGGATCCTGCCTGGTGTGTATGGGGATTTCACAGTGCATCAGGATCCTGCCAGGTGTGTATGTGGGTTTCACAGTTGATCAGGATCCTGCCTGGCGTGTATGGGGTTTCACAGTGGATCAGGATACTGCCAGGTGTGTATGTGGGTTTCACAGATAATCAGGATCCTGCCAGGTGTGTATGGGGGTTTCACAGTTTATCAGGATCCTGCCACATGTGTATGGGTTTTCACAGTGGTTCAGGATCCTGCCAGGTGCGTTTGGGGTTTTCACTGTGCATCAGGATCCTGCCAGATGTGTATGGGGTTTTCACATTGCATCAGGATCCTTCCAGGTGTGTCTGGGTGTTTCACAGTGTATCAGGATCCTGCTACGTGTGTATGGAGTTTCACAGTTTATCAGGATCCTGCCAGGTGTGCATGTGGGTTTCACAGTTTATCAGGATACTGCCTGGTGTGTCTGGGGTTTTCACAGTGTATCAGGAACCTGCCAGGTGTGTATGTGGGTTTCACAGTTTATCAGGATCCTGCCTGGTGTGTATGGGGTTTTCGCAGTTCATCAGGATCCTGCCAGGTGTGTATGGGGGTTTCACAGTTTATCAGGATCCTGCCTGGTGTGTCTGGGGGTTTCACAGTTCATCAGGATCCTGCCAGGTGTGTATGTGGGTTTCACAGTTTATCAGGAACCTGCCAGATGTGAATGGGTGTTAACAGTGCATCAGGATCCTGCCAGATGTGTATGGTGTTTTCACAGTGCATCAGGATCCTGCCAGATGTGTATGTGATTTTCACAGTGTATCAGGATCCTGCATCGATTGTATGGGGCTTCACAGTTCATCAGGATCCAGCCAGGTGTGTATGGGGTTTTCACAGTGTGTCAGGATCCTGCCAGGTGTGTGTGGGGTTTTCACAGTGTATCAGGATCCTGCCAGGTGTGTATGTGGGTTTCACAGTTTATCAGGATCCTGCCTGGTGTGTATGGGGTTTCACAGTGGATCAGGTTCCTGCCTCGTGTGTATGTGGGTTTCACAGTTTATCAGGATCTTGCCTGGTGTGTATGGTGTTTTCACAGTGCATCAGGATCCTGCCAGATGTGTATGGTGTTTTCACAGTGCATCAGGATCCTGCCAGATGTGTATGTGATTTTCACAGTGTATCAGGATCCTGCATCGATTGTATGGGGCTTCACAGTTCATCAGGATCCAGCCAGGTGTGTATGGGGTTTTCACAGTGTGTCAGGATCCTGCCAGGTGTGTGTGGGGTTTTCACAGTGTATCAGGATCCTGCCAGGTGTGTATGTGGGTTTCACAGTTTATCAGGATCCTGCCTGGTGTGTATGGGGTTTCACAGTGGATCAGGTTCCTGCCTCGTGTGTATGTGGGTTTCACAGTTTATCAGGATCTTGCCTGGTGTGTATGGTGTTTTCACAGTGTATCAGGATCCTGCAAGGTGTGTATGGGGGATTCACAGTTTATCAGGATCCTGCCAGCTGTGTATGTGGGTTTCACAGCTTATCAGGATCCTGCCAGGTGTGTATTGGGGTTTCACAGTTCATCAGGATCCTGCCAGGTGTGTATGGTGGTTTCACAGTTCATCAGGATCCTGCCTGGTGTGTCTGGGGTTTCACAGTGGATCAGGAACTTACCAGGTGTGTATGGGGATTTCACAGTGTATCAGGATCCTGCCAGGTGTTTATGGTTTTTCATAGTGTATCAGGATCCTGCCAGGTGTGTTTATGTTGTTCTCAGTGTATCAGGATCCTGCCAGGTGTGTATGGGGTTTTCACAGTGTATCAGGATCCTGCCAGGTGTGTATGGGGTTTTCACAGTGGATCAGGAACTTACCAGGTGTGTATGGGGATTTCACAGTGTATCAGGATCCTGCCAGGTGTGTATGTTTGTTTCACATTTTATCAGGATCCTGCCACGAGTGTGTGGGGTTTCACAGTGGTTCAGGATACTGCCAGGTGTGTTTGGGGTTTCAATGTGCATCAGGATACTGCCAGGTGTGTATGGGGTTTTCACAGTGTATCAGGATCCTGCCAGGTGTGTATGGGGTTTTCACAGTGTATCTGGATCCTGCCAGGTGTGTTTGGGGTTTTCACTGTGAATCAGGATCCTGCCAGTTGTGTATGGGTTTTTCACAGTGTATCAGGATCCTGCCAGGTGTGTATGGGGATTTCACAGTTGATCAGGAACCTGCCAGGTGTGTATGGGGATTCCACAACGTATCAGGTTCCTGCCAGGTGTGTATGGGGGTTTCACAGTTTATCAGGATCCTGCCAGGTGTGCATTGGGTTTCACAGTGGATCAGGATCCTGCCAGGTGTGTATGGGTTTTTCACAGTGTATCAGGATCCTGCCAGGTGTGTGTGGGGTTTTTTCAGTGGATCAGGAACCTGCCAGGTGTTTATGGGGATTTCACAGTGTATCAGGATCCTGCCAGGTGTGCATGTGTTTTTCACAGTTTATCAGGATACTGCCTGGTGTGTCTGGGGTTTTCACAGTGTATCAGGAACCTGCCAGGTGTGTATGTGGGTTTCACAGTTTATCAGGATCCTGCCTGGTGTGTATGGGGTTTTCACAGTTCATCAGGATCCTGCCAGGTGTGTATGGGGGTTTCACAGTTTATCAGGATCCTGCCTGGTGTGTCTGGGGGTTTCACAGTTCATCAGGATCCTGCCAGGTGTGTATGTGGGTTTCACAGTTTATCAGGAACCTGCCAGATGTGAATGGGGTTTTCACAGTGCATCAGGATCCTGCCAGCTGTGTATGGTGTTTTCACAGTGCATCAGGATCCTGCCAGATGTGTATGTGATTTTCACAGTGTATCAGGATCCTGCATCGATTGTATGGGGCTTCACAGTTCATCAGGATCCAGCCAGGTGTGTATGGGGTTTTCACAGTGTATCAGGATCCTGCCAGGTGTGTGTGGGGTTTTCACAGTGTATCAGGATCCTGCCAGGTGTGCATGTGATTTTCACTGTTTATCAGGATCCTGCCGGGTGTGTATGGGGTTTTCACAGTGCATCAGGATCCCTCCAGGTGTGTATGTGGGTTTCACAGTTTATCAGGATCCTGCCTGGTGTGTATGGCGTTTCACAGTGGATCAGGTTCCTGCCTCGTGTGTATGTGGGTTTCACAGTTTATCAGGATCTTGCCTGGTGTGTATGGTGTTTCCACAGTGTATCAGGATCCTGCAAGGTGTGTATGGGGGTTTCACAGTTTATCAGGATCCTGCCAGCTGTGTATGTGGGTTTCACAGTTTATCAGGATCCTGCCAGGTGTGTATTGGGGTTTCACAGTTCATCAGGATCCTGCCAGGTGTGTATGGTGGTTTCACAGTTCATCAGGATCCTGCCTGGTGTGTCTGGGGGTTTCACATTGGATCAGGATCCTGCCTCGTGTGTATGTGGGTTTCACAGTTTATCAGGATCCTGCCAGGTGTGTATGGGGGTTTCACAGTTTATCAGAGTCCTGCCACATGTGTATGGTGTTTCACAGTGGTTCAGGATACTGCCAGGTGTGTTTGGGGTTTTCACTGTGCATCAGGATCCTGCCAGGTGTGTATGGGGTTTTCACAGTGTATCCGAATCCTGCCAGGTGTTTATGGTTTTTCATAGTGTATCAGGATCCTGCCAGGTGTGTTTGGGTTGTTCTCAGTGTATCAGGATCCTGCCAGGTGTGTATGGGGATTTCACAGTGTATCAGGATCCTGCCAGGTGTGTATGGGGTTTTCACAGTGGATCAGGAACTTACCAGGTGTGTATGGGGATTTCACAGTGTATCAGGATCCTGCCAGGTGTGTATGTTTGTTTCACATTTTATCAGGATCCTGCCACGAGTGTATGGGGTTTCACAGTGGTTCAGGATACTGCCAGGTGTGTTTGGGGTTTCAATGTGCATCAGGATACTGCCAGGTGTGTATGGGGTTCTCACAATGTATCAGGATCCTGCCAGGTGTGTATGGGGTTTTCACAGTGTATCTGGATCCTGCCAGGTGTGTTTGGTGTTTTCAGTGTGCATCAGGATCCTGCCAGTTGTGTATGGGTTTTTCACAGTGTATCAGGATCCTGCCAGGTGTGTATGGGGTTTTCACAGTTGATCAGGAACCTGACAGGTGTGTATGGGGATTCCACAGCGTATCAGGATCCTGCAAGGTGTGTATGAGGGTTTCACAGTTTATCAGGATCCTGCCAGGTGTGCATTGGGTTTCACAGTGGATCAGGATCCTGCCAGGTGTGTATGGGGTTTTCACAGTGGATCAGGATCCTGCCAGGTGTGTATGGGTTTTTCACAGTGTATCAGGATCCTGCCAGGTGTGTGTGGGGTTTTTTCAGTGGATCAGGAACCTGCCAGGTGTTTATGGGGATTTCACAGTGTATCAGGATCCTGCCAGGTGTGTATGTGGGTTTCACAGTGTATCAGGATCCTGCCAGGTGTGTATGGGGTTTTCACAGTGTATCAGGATCCTGCCAGGTGTGTATGGGGGTTTCACAGTTTATCAGGATCCTGCCAGGTGTGTATGTGGGTTGCACGGTTTATCAGGATCCTGCCAGGTGTGTATGGGGGTTTCACAGTGTATCAGGATCCTGCCAGGTGTGTATGGGTTTTTCACAGTGTATCAGGATCCTGCCAGGTGTGTATGGGGGTTTCACAGTTTATCAGGATCCTGCCAGGTGTGTATGTGGGTTTCACAGTTTATCGGGATCTCGCCAGGTTTGTCTGGGGGTTTCACAGTTTATCAGGATCCTGCCAGGTGTGTATGGGGTTTTCACAGTGCATCAGGATCCTTCCAGATGTGTATGGGTGTTTCACAGTTTATGAGGATCCTGCCACGTGTGTTTGGGGTTTCACAGTTTATCAGGATCCTGCCAGGTGTGTATGTGGGTTTCACAGTTTATCAGGATCCTGCCTGGTGTGTATGGGGTTTCACAGTGGATCAGGATCCTGCCTGGTGTGTATGGTGTTTTCACAGTGTATCAGGATCCTGCAAGGTGTGTATGGGGGTTTCACAGTTTATCACGATGTTGCCTGGTGTGTATGGTGTTTTCACAGTGTATGAGGATCCTGCAAGGTGTGTATGGGGGTTTCACAGTTTAACAGGATCCTGCCAGCTGTGTATGTGGGTTTCACAGTTTATCAGGATCCTGCCAGGTGTGTATGGGGGTTTCACAGTTCATCAGGATCCTGCCAGGTGTGTATGGTGGTTTCACAGTTCATCAGGATCCTGCCTGGTGTGTCTGGGGGTTTCACAGTGGATCAGGATCCTGCCTCGTGTGTATGGGGGTTTCACAGTTTATCAGGATCCTGCCAGGTGTGTTTGGGGGTTTCACAGTTTATCAGGGTCCTGCCACATGTGTATGGTGTTTCACAGTGGTTCAGGATACTGCCAGGTGTGTTTGGGGATTTCACTGTGCATCAGGATCCTGCCAGGTGTGTATGGGGTTTTCACAGTGTATCCGAATCCTGCCAGGTGTTTCTGGTTTTTCATACTGTATCAGGATCCTGCCAGGTGTGTTTGGGTTGTTCTCAGTGTATCAGGATCCTGCCAGGTGTGTATGGGGTTTTCACAGTGTATCAGGAACCTGCCAGGTGTGTATGGGGTTTTCACAGTGGATCAGGAACTTACCAGGTGTGTATGGGGATTTCACAGTGTATCAGGATCCTGCCAGGTGTGTATGTTTGTTTCACATTTTATCAGGATCCTGCCACGAGTGTATGGGGTTTCACAGTGGTTCAGGATACTGCCAGGTGTGTTTGGGGTTTCAATGTGTATCAGGATACTGCCAGGTGTGTATGGGGTTTTTACAGTGCATCAGGATCCTGCCAGGTGTGTATGGGGTTTTCACAGTGTATCTGGATCCTGCCAGGTGTGTTTGGGGTGTTCACTGTGCATCAGGATCCTGCCAGTTGTGTATGGGTTTTTCACAGTATATCAGGATCCTGCCAGGTGTGTATGGGGTTTTCACAGTTGATCAGGAACCTGCCAGGTGTGTATGGGGATTCCACAGCGTATCAGGATCCTGCCAGGTGTGTATGGGGGTTTCACAGTGGATCAGGATCCTGCCAGGTGTGTATGGGTTTTTCACAGTGTATCAGGATCCTGCCAGGTGTGTGTGGGGTTTTTTCAGTGGATCAGGAACCTGCCAGGTGTTTATGGGGATTTCACAGTGTATCAGGATCCTGCCAGGTGTGTATTTGGGTTTCACAGTGTATCAGGATCCTGCCAGGTGTGTATGGGGTTTTCAAAGTGTATCAGGATCCTGCCAGGTGTGTATGGGGGTTTCACAGTTTATCAGGATCCTGCCAGGTGTTTATGGGGATTTCACAGTGTATCAGGATCCTGCCAGGTGTGTATGTGGGTTTCACAGTGTATCAGGATCCTGCCAGGTGTGTGTGGGGTTTTTTCAGTGGATCAGGAACCTGCCAGGTGTTTATGGGGATTTCACCGTGTATCAGGATCCTGCCAGGTGTGTATTTGGGTTTCACAGTGTATCAGGATCCTGCCAGGTGTGTATGGGGTTTTCAAAGTGTATCAGGATCCTGCCAGGTGTGTATGGGGGTTTCACAGTTTATCAGGATCCTGCCAGGTGTTTATGGGGATTTCACAGTGTATCAGGATCCTGCCAGGTGTGTATGTGGGTTGCACGGTTTATCAGAATCCTGCCAGGTGTGTATGGGGGTTTCACAGTTTATCAGGATCCTGCCAGGTGTGTATGTGGGTTTCACAGTTTATCGGGATCTCGCCAGGTGTGTCTGGGGGTTTCACAGTTTATCAGGATCCTGCCAGGTGTGTATGGGGTTTTCACTGTGCATCAGGATCCTGCCAGATGTGTGTGGTGTTTTCACAGTGCAAGAGGATCCTTCCAGATGTGTATGGGTGTTTCACAGTTTATCGGGATCTCGCCAGGTGTGTCTGGGGGTTTCACAGTTTATCAGGATCCTGCCAGGTGTGTATGGGGTTTTCACTGTGCATCAGTATCCTGCCAGGTGTGTATGGGGTTTTCACAGTGTATCAGGATCCTGCCAGGTGTGTACGGTTTTTCACCGTGTATCAGGATCCTGCCAGGTGTGTATGGGGATTTCACAGCTTATCAGGATCCTGCCAGGTGTGTATGTGGGTTTCACAGTTTATCAGGATCCTGCCAGGTGTGTATGGATTTTTCACAGTGTATCAGGATCCTGCCAGGTGTGTATGGAGGTTTCACAGTTTATCAGGATCCTGTCAGGTGTTTATGTGGGTTTCACAGTTCATCAGGATCCTGCCAGGTGTGTATGGGGTTTTCACAGTGTATCAGGATCCTGCCAGGTGTGTGTGTGGTTTTTTCAGTGGATCAGGAACCTGCCAGGTGTTTATGGGGATTTCACCGTGTATCAGGATCCTGCCAGGTGTGTATTTGGGTTTCACAGTGTATCAGGATCCTGCCAGGTGTGTATGGGGTTTTCAAAGTGTATCAGGATCCTGCCAGGTGTGTATGGGGGTTTCACAGTTTATCAGGATCCTGCCAGGTGTTTATGGGGATTTCACAGTGTATCAGGATCCTGCCAGGTGTGTATGTGGGTTGCACGGTTTATCAGAATCCTGCCAGGTGTGTATGGGGGTTTCACAGTTTATCAGGATCCTGCCAGGTGTGTATGTGGGTTTCACAGTTTATCGGGATCTCGCCAGGTGTGTCTGGGGGTTTCACAGTTTATCAGGATCCTGCCAGGTGTGTATGGGGTTTTCACTGTGCATCAGGATCCTGCCAGATGTGTGTGGTGTTTTCACAGTGCAAGAGGATCCTTCCAGATGTGTATGGGTGTTTCACAGTTTATCGGGATCTCGCCAGGTGTGTCTGGGGGTTTCACAGTTTATCAGGATCCTGCCAGGTGTGTATGGGGTTTTCACTGTGCATCAGTATCCTGCCAGGTGTGTATGGGGTTTTCACAGTGTATCAGGATCCTGCCAGGTGTGTACGGTTTTTCACCGTGTATCAGGATCCTGCCAGGTGTGTATGGGGATTTCACAGCTTATCAGGATCCTGCCAGGTGTGTATGTGGGTTTCACAGTTTATCAGGATCCTGCCAGGTGTGTATGGTTTTTCACAGTGTATCAGGATCCTGCCAGGTGTGTATGGGGATTTCACAGCTTATCAGGATCCTCTCAGGTTAGTATGTGGGTTTCACAGTGTATCAGGATCCTGCCAGTTGTGTATGGGGTTTTCACAGTGTATCAGGATCCTGCCAGGTGTGTATGGGGGTTTCACAGTTTATCAGGATCCTGCCAGGTGTGTATGTGTGTTGCACAGTTTATCAGGATCCTGCCAGGTGTGTATGGGGGTTTCACAATGTATCAGGATCCTGCCAGGTGTGTATGGATTTTTCACAGTGTATCAGGATCCTGCCAGGTGTGTATGGAGGTTTCACAGTTTATCAGGATCCTGTCAGGTGTTTATGTGGGTTTCACAGTTCATCAGGATCCTGCCAGGTGTGTATGGGGTTTTCACAGTGTATCAGTATCCTGCCAGGTGTGCATGTGTGTTTCACAGTGCATCAGGATCCTGCCAGGTGTGCATGGGGGTTTCACAGTTTATCAGGATCCTGCCAGGTGTGTATGGGTATTTCACAGTCTATCAGGATCCTGCCAGGTATGTATGGGGTTTTCACAGTCTATCAGGATCCTGCCAGGTGTGTAGCGGGTTTTAACTGTGTATCAGGATCTTGCCAGGTGTGTATGGGGTTTTCACAGTTTATCAGGATCCTGCCAGGTGTGTATGGGGTTTTCATAGTTTATCAGGATCCTGCCAGGTGTGTATGGGGGTTTCACAGTTTATCAGGATCCTGCCAGGTGTGTATGTGGGTTGCACAGTTTATCAGCATCCTGCCAGGTGTGTATGGGGTTTTCACAGTGTATCAGTATCCTGCCTGGTGTGTATGGGGTTTTCACAGTCTATCAGGATCCTGCCAGGTGTGTAAGGGGTTTTCACTGTGTATCAGGATCCTGCCAGGTGTGTATGGGGTTTTCACAGTTTATCATGATCCTGCCAGGTGTGCATGGGGTTTTCACTGTGTATCAGGATCCTGCCAGGTGTGTATGGGGTTTTCACAGTGTATCAGGAACCTGCCAGGTGTGTATGGGGTTTTCACAGTGGATCAGGAACTTACCAGGTGTGTATGGGGATTTCACAGTGTATCAGGATCCTGCCAGGTGTGTATGTTTGTTTCACATTTTATCAGGATCCTGCCACGAGTGTATGGGGTTTCACAGTGGTTCAGGATACTGCCAGGTGTGTTTGGGGTTTCAATGTGCATCAGGATACTGCCAGGTGTGTATGGGGTTTTTACAGTGCATCAGGATCCTGCCAGGTGTGTATGGGGTTTTCACAGTGTATCTGGATCCTGCCAGGTGTGTTTGGGGTGTTCACTGTGCACAGGATCCTGCCAGTTGTGTATGGGTTTTTCACAGTATATCAGGATCCTGCCAGGTGTGTATGGGGTTTTCACAGTTGATCAGGAACCTGCCAGGTGTGTATGGGGATTCCACAGCGTATCAGGATCCTGCCAGGTGTGTATGGGGGTTTCACAGTGGATCAGGATCCTGCCAGGTGTGTATGGGTTTTTCACAGTGTATCAGGATCCTGCCAGGTGTGTGTGGGGTTTTTTCAGTGGATCAGCAACCTGCCAGGTGTTTATGGGGATTTCACAGTGTATCAGGATCCTGCCAGGTGTGTATTTGGGTTTCACAGTGTATCAGGATCCTGCCAGGTGTGTATGGGGTTTTCACAGTGTATCAGGATCCTGCCAGGTGTGTATGGGGGTTTCACAGTTTATCAGGATCCTGCCAGGTGTTTATGGGGATTTCACAGTGTATCAGGATCCTGCCAGGTGTGTATGTGGGTTTCACAGTGTATCAGGATCCTGCCAGGTGTGTATGGGGTTTTCACAGTGTATCAGGATCCTGCCAGGTGTGTATGTGGGTTGCACGGTTTATCAGAATCCTGCCAGGTGTGTATTGGGGTTTCACAGTTTATCAGGATCCTGCCAGGTGTGTATGTGGGTTTCACAGTTTATCGGGATCTCGCCAGGTGTGTCTGGGGGTTTCACAGTTTATCAGGATTCTGCCAGGTGTGTATGGGGTTTTCACTGTGCATCAGGATCCTGCCAGATGTGTGTGGTGTTTTCACAGTGCAAGAGGATCCTTCCAGATGTGTATGGGTGTTTCACAGTTTATCGGGATCTCGCCAGGTGTGTCTGGGGGTTTAACAGTTTATCAGGATCCTGCCAGGTGTGTATGGGGTTTTCACTGTGCATCAGTATCCTGCCAGGTGTGTATGGGGTTTTCACAGTGTATCAGGATCCTGCCAGGTGTGTACGGTTTTTCACCGTGTATCAGGATCCTGCCAGGTGTGTATGGGGATTTCACAGCTTATCAGGATCCTGCCAGGTGTGTATGTGGGTTTCACAGTTTATCAGGATCCTGCCAGGTGTGTATGGTTTTTCACAGTGTATCAGGATCCTGCCAGGTGTGTATGGGGATTTCACAGCTTATCAGGATCCTCTCAGGTTAGTATGTGGGTTTCACAGTGTATCAGGATCCTGCCAGTTGTGTATGGGGTTTTCACAGTGTATCAGGATCCTGCCAGGTGTGTATGGGGGTTTCACAGTTTATCAGGATCCTGCCAGGTGTGTATGTGTGTTGCACAGTTTATCAGGATCCTGCCAGGTGTGTATGGGGGTTTCACAATGTATCAGGTCCTGCCAGATGTGTATGGATTTTTCACAGTGTATCAGGATCCTGCCAGGTGTGTATGGAGGTTTCACAGTTTATCAGGATCCTGTCAGGTGTTTATGTGGGTTTCACAGTTCATCAGGATCCTGCCAGGTGTGTATGGGGTTTTCACAGTGTATCAGTATCCTGCCAGGTGTGCATGTGTGTTTCACAGTGCATCAGGATCCTGCCAGGTGTGCATGGGGGTTTCACAGTTTATCAGGATCCTGCCAGGTGTGTATGGGTATTTCACAGTCTATCAGGATCCTGCCAGGTATGTATGGGGTTTTCACAGTCTATCAGGATCCTGCCAGGTGTGTAGCGGGTTTTAACTGTGTATCAGGATCTTGCCAGGTGTGTATGGGGTTTTCACAGTTTATCAGGATCCTGCCAGGTGTGTATGGGGGTTTCACAGTTTATCAGGATCCTGCCAGGTGTGTATGTGGGTTGCACAGTTTATCAGCATCCTGCCAGGTGTGTATGGGGTTTTCACAGTGTATCAGTATCCTGCCTGGTGTGTATGGGGTTTTCACAGTCTATCAGGATCCTGCCAGGTGTGTAAGGGGTTTTCACTGTGTATCAGGATCCTGCCAGGTGTGTATGGGGTTTTCACAGTTTATCATGATCCTGCCAGGTGTGCATGGGGTTTTCACTGTGTATCAGGATCCTGCCAGGTGTGTATGGGGTTTTCACAGTTTATCAGGATCCTGCCAGGTGTGTCTGGGGGTTTCACAGTTTATCAGGATCCTGCCAGATGTGAGTGGGGTTTTCACAGTGCATCAGGATCCTGCCAGGTGTGTATGTGGGTTTCACAGTTTATCAGGATCCCGCCAGGTGTGTATGGGGGTTTCACAGTTTATCAGGATCCTGCCAGGTGTGCATGGGATTTTCACAGTTTATCGGTATCCTTCCTGGTGTGTCTGGGGGTTTCACAGTTTATCAGGATGCTGCCAGGTGAGTTTGTGGGTTTCACAGTTTTTCAGGATCCTGCCAGATGTGAGTGGGGTTTTCACAGTGCATCAGGATCCTGCCAGATGTGTATGGGGTTTTCACAGTGCATCAGGAACCTTCCAGATGTGTATGGGTGTTTCACAGTGCATCAGGATCCTGCCAGGTGTGTATCGGGTTTTCACAGTGTATCAGTATCCTGCCAGGTGTGCATGTGTGTTTCACAGTTTATCAGTAACCTGCCAGGTGTGTATGGGGGTTTCACAGTTTATCAGGATCCTGCCAATTGTGTATGGGTGTTTCACAGTCTATTAGGATCCTGCCAGGTGTGCATGGGGTTTTCACATTCTATCAGGATCCTGCCAGGTGTGTATGGGGTTTTCACAGTCTATCAGGATCCTGCCAGGTGTGTATGGGGTTTTCACAGTTTATCAGGATCCTGCCAGGTGTGTCTGGGGGTTTCACAGTTTATCAGGATCCTGCCAGGTGTGTATGGGGTTTCACAGTTTATCAGGATCCTGCCAGGTGTGTATGTTAGTTGCACAGTTTATCAGTATCCTGCCAGGTGTGTATGGGGGTGTCACAGTGTATCAGGATCCTGCCAGGTGCGTATGGGGGTTTCACAGTTTATCAGGATCCTGCCAGGTGTGTATGTGTGTTGCACAGTTTGTCAGGAACCTGCCAGATGTGTATGGGGTTTTCACAGTGGATCAGGATTCTGCCAGGTGTGTATGGGTTTTTCACAGTGTATCAGGATCCTGCTAGGTGTGTATGGGGGTTTCACAGTTTATCAGTATGCTGCCAGGTGTGTATGTGGGTTTCACAGTTTATCAGGATCCCGCCAGGTGTGTATGGGGATATCACAGTTTATCAGGATCCTGCCAGGTGTGTATGGGGTTTTCACTGTGCATCAGGATCCTGTCACATGTGTATGGTGTTTTCACAGTGCATCAGTATCCTTCCAGATGTGCATGGGTGTTTCACAGTTTATCAGGATCCTGCCACGTGTGTATGGGGTTTCACAGTTTATCAGGATCCTGCCAGGTGTGTATGGGGGTCTCACAGTTTATCAGGATCCTGCCACATGTGTATGGGGTTTCACAGCTGTTCAGGATACTGCCAGATGTGTTTGGGGTTTTCACTGTGCATCAGTATCCTGCCAGGTGTGTATGGGGTTTTCAAAGTGTATCAGGATCCTGCCAGTTGTGTATGGTTTTTCACAGTGTATCTGGATACTGCCAGGTGTGTATGGGGTTTTCACAGTTAATCAGGAACTTGCCAGGTGTGTATGGGGATTTCACAGTGTATCAGAATCGTGCCAGGTGTGTATGTGTGTTTCACAGTGGTTCAGGATCCTGCCAGGTGTGTTTGGGGTTTCAATGTGCATCAGGATACTGCCAGGTGTTTATGGGGTTTTCACAGTGTATCAGGATCCTGCCAGGTTTGTATGGGGTTTTCACAGTGTATCAGGATCCTGCCAGGTGTGTTTGGAGTTTTCACTGTGCATCAGGATCCTGCCAGTTGTGCATGGGGTTTTCACAGTGTATCAGTATCCTGCCAAGTGTGTTTGGGGTTTTCACAGTTGATCAGGAACCTGCCAGGTGTGTATGGGGATTTCACAGCGTATCAGGATCCTGCTAGGTGTGTATGGGGGTTTCGCAGTTTATCAGGGTCCTGCCAGGTGTGTATTGGGTTTCACAGTGTATCAGGATCCTGCCAGGTGTGTATGGGGTTTTCACAGTGGATCAGGATCCTGCCAGGTGTGTATGGGGTTTTCACAGTGTATCAGGATCCTGCCAGGTGTGCATGGGGTTTTATCTGTGGATCAGGAACCTGCCAGGTGTTTATGGATATTTCACAGTGTATTAGGATCCTGCCATGTGTGTAAGTGTGTTTCACTGTGTATCAGAATCCTGCCAGGTGTGTATGGGGTTTTCACAGTGTATCCGGATCCTGCCAGGTGTGTCTGGGGTTTTCACAGTGTATCACGATCCTGCCAGGTGTGTATGGGGGTTTCACAGTTTATCAGGATCCTGCCAGGTGTGTATGTGTGTTGCACAGTTGATCAGGATCCTGCCAGGTGTGTATGGGATTTCACAGTGGTTCAGGATCCGGCCAGGTGTGTTTGGGGTTTCAATGAGCATCAGGATACTGCCAGGTGTGTATGGGGTTTTCACAGTGTATCAGGATCCTGCCAGGTGTGTATGGGGTTTTCACAGTGTATCAGGATCCTGCCAGGTGTGTTTGGGATTTTCACTGTGCATCAGGATCCTGCCAGTTGTGTATGGGGTTTTCACAGAGTATCAGAATCCTGCCAGGTGTGTTTGGGGTTTTCACAGTTGATCAGGAACCTGCCAGGTGTGTATGGGGATTTCACAGCGTATCAGGATCCTGCCAGGTGTGTATGGGGGTTTCACAGTTTATCAGGATCCTGCCAGGTGTGTATTGGTTTTCACAGTGTATCAGGATCCTGCCAGGTGTGTATGGGGTTTTCACAGTGGATCCGGATCCTGCGAAATGTGAACGGGGTTTCACAGTGTATCAGGATCCTGTCAAATGTGAACGGGGTTTCACAGTGGATCAGGATCCTGCCAGGTGTGTATGGGTTTCACAGTGAATCCGGATCCTGCGAAATGTGAACGGGGTTTCACAGTGTATCAGGATCCTGTCAAATGTGAACGGGGTTTCACAGTATAACAGGATCCTGCCAGGTGTGTATGGGGTTTTCACAGTGTATCAGGATCCTTCCAGCTGTGTATGGGGGTTTTCTCAGTGTTTCCGGATCCTTCCAGGTGTGTGTGGGGATTTCACAGTGGATCAGGATCCTGGCAGGTGTGTATGGGGTTGCACAGTGTATCAGTATCCTGCCAGATCTGAATGGGGTTTCACTGCGTATCAGGATCCTGCCAGATGTGAATGGGGTTTCACAGTGGATCAGGATCCTGCCAGGTGTGTCCGGGGTTTTCACAGTGTATCAGGATCCTGCCAGATGTGAATGGAGATTTCACAGTGTATCAGGATCCTGCCAGATGTGAATGGAGATTTCACAGTGGATCAGGATCCTGCCAGAAGTGTATGGGGATTTCACAGTGCATCAGAATTCCTCCAGATGAGTATGGGCGTTTCACAGTGTATCAGGATCCTGCATCGTGTGTTTGGGGTTTCACAGTTTATCAGGATCCTGCCAGGTGTGTATGGGGTTTTCACAGTGTATCAGGATCCTGCCAGGTGTTTATGGGGTTTTCACAGTGTATCAGGATCCTGCCAGGTGTGTATGTGGGTTTCACAGTTTATCAGGATCCTGCCAGGTGTGCCTGGGGTTTTCACATTTTATCAAGTTCCTGCCAGGTGTGTATGGGGGTTTCACAGTTTATCAGGATCCTGCCAGGTGTGTTTGGGATTTTCACTGTGCATCAGGATCCTGCCAGTTGTGTATGGGGTTTTCACAGAGTATCAGAATCCTGCCAGGTGTGTTTGGGGTTTTCACAGTTGATCAGGAACCTGCCAGGTGTGTATGGGGATTTCACAGCGTATCAGGATCCTGCCAGGTGTGTATGGGGGTTTCACAGTTTATCAGGATCCTGCCAGGTGTGTATTGGGTTTCACAGTGTATCAGGATCCTGCCAGGTGTGTATGGGGTTTTCACAGTGGATCCGGATCCTGCGAAATGTGAACGGGGTTTCACAGTGTATCAGGATCCTGTCAAATGTGAACGGGGTTTCACAGTGGATCAGGATCCTGCCAGGTGTGTATGGGTTTCACAGTGAATCCGGATCCTGCGAAATGTGAACGGGGTTTCACAGTGTATCAGGATCCTGTCAAATGTGAACGGGGTTTCACAGTATAACAGGATCCTGCCAGGTGTGTATGGGGTTTTCACAGTGTATCAGGATCCTTCCAGCTGTGTATGGGGGTTTTCTCAGTGTTTCCGGATCCTTCCAGGTGTGTGTGGGGATTTCACAGTGGATCAGGATCCTGGCAGGTGTGTATGGGGTTGCACAGTGTATCAGTATCCTGCCAGATCTGAATGGGGTTTCACTGCGTATCAGGATCCTGCCAGATGTGAATGGGGTTTCACAGTGGATCAGGATCCTGCCAGGTGTGTCCGGGGTTTTCACAGTGTATCAGGATCCTGCCAGATGTGAATGGAGATTTCACAGTGTATCAGGATCCTGCCAGATGTGAATGGAGATTTCACAGTGGATCAGGATCCTGCCAGATGTGTATGGGGATTTCACAGTGCATCAGAATTCCTCCAGATGAGTATGGGCGTTTCACAGTGTATCAGGATCCTGCATCGTGTGTTTGGGGTTTCACAGTTTATCAGGATCCTGCCAGGTGTGTATGGGGTTTTCACAGTGTATCAGGATCCTGCCAGGTGTTTATGGGGTTTTCACAGTGTATCAGGATCCTGCCAGGTGTGTATGTGGGTTTCACAGTTTATCAGGATCCTGCCAGGTGTGCCTGGGGTTTTCACATTTTATCAAGTTCCTGCCAGGTGTGTATGGGGGTTTCACAGTTTATCAGGATCCTGCCAGGTGTGTATGTGAGTTTCACAGTTTATCAGGATCCTGCCAGTTGTGAATGGGGTTTTCACAGTGCATCAGTATCCTGCCAGATGTGTATGGGGTTTTCACAGTCCATCAGGACCCTTCCAGATGTGTATGGGTGTTTCACAGTGTACCAGGATCCTGCATCGTGTGTATGGGCTTTCACAGTTTATCAGGATCCTGCCAGGTGTGTATCGGGTTTTCACAGTGTATCAGTATCCTGCCAGGTGTGCATGTGTGTTTCACAGTTTATCAGTATCCTGCCAGGTGTGCATGGGTGTTTCACAGTTTATCAGGATCCTGCCACGTGTGTATGGGTGTTTCACAGTCTATCAGGATCCTGCCAGGTGTGTATGGGGTTTTCACAGTCTATCAGGATCCTGCCAGGTGTGTATGGGGTTTTTACTGTGTATCAGGATCCTGCCAGGTGTGTATGGGCTTTTCACAGTTTATCAGGTTCCTGCCAGGTGTGTTTGGGGGTTTCACAGTTTATCAGGATCCTGCCAGGTGTGTATGGGGGTTTCACAGTTTATCAGGATCCTGCCAGGTGTGTATGTGGGTTGCACAGTTTATCAGTATGATGCCAGGTGTGTGGGGGTTTCACAGTGTATCAGGATCCTGCCAGGTGTGTATGGGGGTTTCACAGTTTGTCAGGATCCTGCCAGGTGTGTATGGGGTTTTCACAGTGTATCAGGATCCTGCCAGGTATGTATGGGGTTTTCACAGTTTATCAGGAACCTTCCAGGTGTGTATTGGGGTTTCACAGTTTATCAGGATCCTGCCAGTTGTGTATGTGGGTTTCACAGTTATTCAGGATCCCGGCAGGTGTGTATGGGGGTTTCACAGTTTATCAGGATCCTGCCAGGTGTGTATGGGGTTTTCACAGTGTATCAGGATCCTTCCAGGTGTGTATGGGGGTTTTCACAGTGTATCCGGATCCTTTCAGGTGTGTATGGGGTTTCACAGTGTATCAGGATCCTTCCAGGTGTGTTTGGGCTTTTCATAGTGTATCAGGAACCTGCCAAATGTGAACGGGGTTTCACAGTGGATCAGGATCCTGCCAGGTGTGTATGGGTTTCACAGTGAATCCGGATCCTGCGAAATGTGAACGGGGTTTCACAGTGTATCAGGATCCTGTCAAATGTGAACGGGGTTTCACAGTATAACAGGATCCTGCCAGGTGTGTATGGGGTTTTCACAGTGGATCAGGATCCTGCCAGGTGTGTATGGGGGTATTCGCAGTGTATCAGGATCCTTCCAGCTGTGTATGGGGGTTTTCTCAGTGTTTCCGGATCCTTCCAGGTGTGTGTGGGGATTTCACAGTGGATCAGGATCCTGGCAGGTGTGTATGGGGTTGCACAGTGTATCAGTATCCTGCCAGATGTGAATGGGGTTTCACTGCGTATCAGGATCCTGCCAGATGTGAATGGGGTTTCTCAGTGGATCAGGATCCTGCCAGGTGTGTCCGGGGATTTCACAGTGTATCAGGATCCTGCCAGATGTGAATGGAGATTTCACAGTGGATCAGGATCCTGCCAGATGTGAATGGGGATTTCACAGTGCATCAGGATCCTGCCAGATGTGTATGGGGATTTCACAGTGCATCCGAATTCCTCCAGATGTGTATGGGCGTTTCACAGTGTATCAGGATCCTGCATCGTGTGTTTGGGGTTTCACAGTTTATCAGGATCCTGTCAGGTGTGTATGGGGTTTTCACAGTGTGTCAGGATCCTGCCAGGTGTTTATGGGGTTTTCACAGTGTATCAGGATCCTGCCAGGTGTGTATGTGGGTTTCACAGTTTATCAGGATCCTGCCAGGTGTGCCTGGGGTTTTCACATTTTATCAAGTTCCTGCCAGGTGTGTATGGGGGTTTCACAGTTTATCAGGATCCTGCCAGGTGTGTATGTGAGTTTCACAGTTTATCAGGATCCTGCCAGTTGTGAATGGGGTTTTCACAGTGCATCAGTATCCTGCCAGATGTGTATGGGGTTTTCACAGTCCATCAGGACCCTTCCAGATGTGTATGGGTGTTTCACAGTGTACCAGGATCCTGCATCGTGTGTATGGGCTTTCACAGTTTATCAGGATCCTGCCAGGTGTGTATCGGGTTTTCACAGTGTATCAGTATCCTGCCACGTGTGCATGTGTGTTTCACAGTTTATCAGTATCCTGCCAGGTGTGCATGGGGGTTTCACAGTTTATCAGGATCCTGCCAGATGTGTTTGGGTATTTCACAGTGTATCAGGATCCTTCCAGGTGTGTATGAGTGTTTCACAGTGGATCAGGATCCTCCCAGGTGTGTATGGGGGTTTCACAGTTTATCAGGATCCTGCCAGGTGTGTATGGGCTTTTCACAGTGTATCAGAATCCTGCCAGGTGTGTATGGGGTTTTCACAGTTTATCAGGATCTTTCCAGGTGTGTATTGGGGTTTCACAGTTTATCAGGATCCTGCCAGTTGTGTATGTGGGTTTCACAGTTATTCAGGATCCCGGCAGGTGTGTAATGGGGTTTCACAGTTTATCAGGATCCTGCCAGGTGTGTATGGGGTTTTCACAGTTTATCGGTATCCTTCCTGCTGTGTCTGGGGGTTTCACAGTTTATCAGGATCCTGCCAGGTGAGTATGTGTGTTTCACAGTTTATCAGGATCCTGCAGATGTGAGTGGGGTTTTCACAGTGCATCAGGATCCTGTAGATGTGTATGGGGTTTTCACAGTGCATCAGGATCCTTCCAGATGTGTATGGGTGTTTCACAGTGTATCAGGAGCCTGCCACGTGTGTATGGGGTTTCACAGTATATCAGGATCCTGCAGGTGTGTATGTGGGTTTCAGAGTTTATCAGGCTCCTGCCTGGTGTTTATGTGGGTTTCACAGTTTATCAGGATCCTGCCTGGTGTGTATGGGGTTTCACAGTGGATCAGGATCCTGCCACGTGTGTATGGGGTTTTCACAGAGTATCAGGATCCTGCCAGATGTGTATGGGTGTTTCACAGTTTATCAGGATCCTGCCAGGTGTGTATGTGGGTTGCACAGTTTATCAGTATGCTGCCAGTTGTGTCTGGGGGTTTCACAGTTTATCAGGATCCTGCCAGGTGAGTATGTGGGTTTCACAGTTCATCATGATCGTGCCAGATGTGAGTGGGGTTTTCACAGTGCATCAGGATCCTGCTAGATGCGTATGGGTTTTTTGCAGTGCATCAGGATCCTTCCAGATGCGTATGGGTGTTTCACAGTGTATCAGGATCCTGCCACGTGTGTATGGGGTTTCACAGTATATCAGGATCCTGCAGGTGTGTATGTGGGTTTCAGAGTTTATCAGGCTCCTGCCTGGTGTTTATGTGGGTTTCACAGTTTATCAGGATCCTGCCTGGTGTGTATGGGGTTTCACAGTGGATCAGGATCCTGCCACGTGTGTATGGGGTTTTCACAGAGTATCAGGATCCTGCCAGGTGTGTATGGGGTTTTCACAGTTATCAGGATCCTGCCAGGTGTGTATGTGGGGGTCACAGTTTATCAGGATCCTGCCAGGTGTGTATGGGGGTTTCACATTTTATCATTATCCTGCCTGGTGTGTCCGTGGGTTTCACAGTTTATCAGGTTTCTGCCAGATGTGAATGGGGTTTTCACAGTGCATCAGCATCATGCCAGATGTGTATGGAGTTTTCACAATGCATCAGGATCCTTCCAGATGTGTCTGACGTTTTCACAGTGTATCAGGATCCTGCATCGAGTGTTTGGGGACCCACAGTTTATCAGGATACTGCCAGGTGTGTATGGGGGTTTCACAGTTTATCAGGATCCTGCCTGGTGTGTCTGGGGGTTTCACAGTTCATCAGGATCCTGCCAGGTGTGTATGTGGGTTTCACAGTTTATCAGTATGCTGCCAGGTGTGTATGGGGATTTCACAGTGTATCAGGATCCTGCCTGGTGTGTATGGGGGTTTCACAGTTTATCAGGATCCTGCCAGGTGTTTATATGGGTTACACAGTGTATCACGATCCTGCCAGGTGTGTATGGGGGTTTCACAGTTTATCAGGATCCTGCCAGGTGTGTATGGGGGTTTCACAGTTTATCAGGATCCTGCCTGGTGTGTCTGGGGTTTTCACAGATTATCAGGATCCTGCCAGGTGTGTATGGGTGTTTCACAGTGCATCAGGATCCTTCCAGATGTGTATGGGAGTTACACAGTGGATCAGGATCCTGCCAGATGTGTTTGGGTATTTCACAGTGTATCAGGATCCTTCCAGGTGTGTATGAGTGTTTCACAGTGGATCAGGATCTTGCCAGATGTGTATGGGGTTTCACAGTGTATCAGGATCCTCCCAGGTGTGTTTGGGGTTTTCACAGTGTATCAGGATCCTGTCAAATGTGAACGGGGTTTCACAGTAGATCAGGATCCTGCCAGGTGTGCTTGGGGTTTCACAGTGTATCAGGATCCTGCCAAATGTGAACGGGGTTACACAGTGTATCAGGATCCTGCCAAATGTGAACGGGGTTTCACAGAGGATCAGGATGCTGCCAGGTGTGCATGGGGTTTCACAGTGTATCAGGATCCTGCCAAATGTGAGGGGATTTCACAGCGTAACAGGATCCTGCCAGGTGTGTATGGGGTTTTCACAGTGTATCAGGATCCTTCCAGGTGTGTATGGGGGTTTTCACAGTGTATCCGGATCCTTTCAGGTGTGTATGGGGTTTCACAGTGCATCAGGATCCTCCCAGGTGTGTTTGGGCATTTCATAGTGTATCAGGATCCTGCCAAATGTGAACGGGGTTTCACAGTGGATCAGGATCCTGCCAGGTGTGTATGGGGTTTCACAGTATAACAGGATCCTGCCAGGTGTGAATGGGGTTTTCACAGTGGATCAGGATCCTGCCAGGTGTGTATGGGGGTTTTCTCAGTGTATCCGGATCCTTCCAGGTGTGTGTGGGGATTTCACAGTGGATCAGGATCCTGGCAATTGTGTATGGGGTTGCACAGTGTATCGGGATCCTGCCAGATGTGAATGGGGTTTCACTGCGAATCAGGATCCTGCCAGATGTGAATGGGGATCTCACAGTGCCATCAGGATCCTGCCAGATGTGTATGGGGATTTCACAGTGCATCAAAATCCTTCCAGATGTGTATGGGCGTTTCACAGTGTATCAGGATCCTGCATCGTGTGTTTGGGTTTTCACAGTGTATCAGGATCCTGCCAGGGGTGTATGTGGGTTTCACAGTTTATCAGGATCCTGCCAGGTGTGTCTGGGGTTTTCACAGTTTATCAGGATCCTGCCAGATGTGTGTGGGGTTTTCACAGTGTATCAGGATCCTGCCAGGTGTGTATGGGGTTTTCACAGTGTATCAGGATCCTGCCAGATGTGTATGTGGGTTTTACAGTTTATCAGGATCCTGCCTGGTGTGTATGGGGTTTTCACAGTTTATCTGGATCATGCCTGGTGTGTATGGGGTTTCACAGTGGATCAGGATCCTGCCAGGTGTGCATGTGGGTTTCACAGTTTATCAGGATCCTGCCAGATGTGAATGGGGTTTCACAGTCTATCAGGATCCTGCCAGGTGTGTCCGGGGTTTTCACAGAGTATCAGGATCTTGCCAGATGTGTATGGAGTTTTCACAGTGGATCAGGATCCTGCCAGGTGTTTCAGGGATTTCCCAGATTATCCGGATCCTGCCAGGTGTGTATGTGGGTTTCACAGCTTATCAGGATCCTGCCAGATGTGAATGGAGATTTAACAGTGCATCAGGATCCTTCCAGATGTGTATGAGCGTTTCACATTGTATCAGGATCCTGCCAGGTGTGTATGGGTTTTTCACAGTGTACCAGGATCTGCCAGGTGTGTATGGGGTTTCACAGTGTATCAGGATCCTGCCAGATGTGTTTCGGGTTTTCACAGTGTATCTGGATCCTTCCAGGTGTGTATGAAGGTTTCACAGTGTATCAGGATCCTGCCAGGTGTGTATGGGGTTTCACAGTTTATCGGGATCCTCCCAGGTGTGTTTGGTGTTTTCACAGTGTATCAGGATCCTGCCAAATGTGAACGGGATTTCACAGTGGATCAGGATCCTGCCAGGTGTGTAGGGGGTTTCACAGTGTATCAGGATCCTTCCAAATGTGAACGGGGTTTCACAGTGGATCAGGATCCTGCCAGGTGTGCATGGGGTTTCACAGTGCATCAGGATCCTGCCAAATGTGAAGGAGGTTTCACAGTATAACAGGAGCCTGCCAGGTGTATATGGGGTTTTCACAGTGGATCAGGATCCTGCCAGGTGTGTATGGGGTTTTCACAGTGTATCAGGATCCTCCCAGGTGTGTATGGGGTTTTCACAGTGTATCAGGATCCTGCCAAATGTGAACGGGGTTTCACAGTAGATCAGGATCCTGCCATGTTTGCTTGGGGTTTCACAGTGCATCAGGATCCTGCCAAATGTGAACGGGGTTTCACAGTGTATCAGGATCCTGCCAAATGTGAACGGGGTTTCACAGTGGATCAGGATCCTGCCAGGTGTTAATGGGGTTTCACAGTGTATCAGGATCCTGCCAAATGTGAAGGGGGTTTCACAGTATAACAGGATCCTGCCAAGTGTGTATGGGGTTTTCACAGTGGATCAGGATCCTGCCAGGTGTGTATGGGGGTTTTCACAGTGTATCAGGATCCTCCCAGGTGTGTTTGGGTTTTCACAGTGTATCAGGATCCTGCCAAATGTGAACGGGGTTTCACAGTGGATCAGGATCCTGCCAGGTGTGTATGGGGTTTTACAGTGTATCACGATCCTGCCAAATGTGAACGGGGTTTCACAGTGTATCAGGATCCTGTCAAATGTCAACGGGGTTTCACAGTATAACAGGATCCTGCCAGGTATGTATGGGGTTTTCACAGTGTATCAGGATCCTTCCAGGTGTGTATGGGGGTTTTCTCAGTGTATCCGGATCCTTCCAGGTGTGTCTGGGGAGTTCACAGTGGATCAGGATCCTGGCAGGTGTTTATGGGGTTGCACAGTGTATCAGTATCCTGCCAGATGTGAATGGGGTTTCACTGCGTATCAGGATCCTGCCAGATGTGAATGGGGTTTCACAGTGGATCAGGAGCCTGCCAGGTGTGCATGGGGTTTTCACAGTGTATCAAGATCCAGCCAGGTGTGTAAGGGGTTTTCACAGTGTATTAGGATCCTGCCAGGTGTGTATGTGGGTTTCACTGTTTATCATGATCCTGCCTGGTGTGTATGGGGTTTTCACAGTGTATCAGGGTCCTGCCAGGTGTGTATGTGTTTTTCACAGTTTATCAGGATCCTGCCAGGTATGTATGGGGTTTCACAGTGGATCAGAATCCTTCCAGATGTGTATGGGCGATTCACAGTGTATCAGGATCCTGCATCGTGTGTTTGGGTTTTCACATTGTATCAGGATCCTGCCAGGGGTGGATGTGGGTTTCACAGATTATCAGGATCCTGCCAGGTGTGTCTGGGATTTTCACAGTTTTTTCAGGATCCTGCCAGGTGTGTATGGGGGTTTCACAGTTTATCAGGATCCTGCCAGGAGAGTATGTGAGTTTAACAGTTTATCAGGATCCTGCCAGTTGTGAATGGGGTTTTCACAGTGCATCAGTATCCTGCCAGATGTGTTTGGGGTTTTCACAGTCCATCAGGACCCTTCCAGATGTGTATGGGTGTTTCACAGTGTACCAGGATCCTGCATCGTGTGTATGGGCTTTCACAGTTTATCAGGATCCTGCCAGGTGTGTATGGGGTTTTTACTGTGTATCAGGATCCTGCCAGGTGTGTATGGGCTTTTCACAGTTTATCAGGATCCTGCCAGGTGTGTATGGGGGTTTCACAGTGGATCAGGAGCCTGCCTGGTGTGTCAGGGATTTCACAGATTATCAGGATCCTGCCAGGTGTGTATGTGTGTTTCACAGCTTATCAGGAACCTGCCAGATGTGAATGGAGCTTTAACAGTGCATCAGGATCCTTCCAGATGTGTATGAGCGTTTCACATAGTATCAGGATCCTGCCAGGTGTGTATGGGTTTTTCACAGTGTACCAGGATCTGCCAGGTGTGTATGGGGTTTCACAGTGTATCATGATCCTGCCAGATGTGTTTCGGGTTTTCACAGTCTATCAGGTCGTTCCAGGTGTGTATGGTGGTTTCACAGTGGATCAGGATCCTGCCAGGTGTGTCTGGGGTTTCACAGTGTATCAGGATCCTGCCAGATGTGTATGTGGGTTTCACAGTTTATCAGGATCCTGCCTGGTGTGTATGGGGTTTTCACAGTTTATCAGGATCATGCCGGTTGTGTATGGGGTTTCACAGTAGATCAGGATCCTGCCAGGTGTGCATGTGGGTTTCACAGTTTATCAGGATCCTGCCAGATGTGAATGGGGTTTCACAGTGGATCAGGATCCTGCCAGGTGTGTCCGGGGTTTTCACAGTGGATCAGGATCCTGCCTGATGTGTCAGGGATTTCACAGATTATCAGGATCCTGCCAGGTGTGTATGTGTGTTTCACAGCTTATCAGGAACCTGCCAGATGTGAATGGAGCTTTAACAGTGCATCAGGATCCTTCCAGATGTGTATGAGCGTTTCACATTGTATCAGGATCCTGCCAGGTGTGTATGGGTTTTTCACAGTGTACCAGGATCTGCCAGGTGTGTATGGGGTTTCACAGTGTATCATGATCCTGCCTGATGTGTTTCGGGTTTTCACAGTCTATCAGGTCGTTCCAGGTGTGTATGGTGGTTTCACAGTGGATCAGGATCCTGCCAGGTGTGTCTGGGGTTTCACAGTGTATCAGGATCCTGCCAGATGTGTTTGGGGTTTTCACAGTGTATCAGGATCCTTCCAGGTGTGTATGAAGGTTTCACAGTGTATCAGGATCCTGCCAGGTTTGTATGGGGTTTCGCAGTTTATCAGGTTCCTCCCAGGTGTGTTTGGTGTTTTCGCAGTGTATCAGGATCCTGCCAAATGTGAACGGGATTTCACAGTGGATCAGGATCCTGCCAGGTGTGTAGGGGGTTTCACAGTGTATCAGGATCCTGCCAAATGTGAAGGAGGTTTCACAGTGGATCAGGATCCTGCCAGATGTGTATGGGGTTTTCACAGAGGATCAGGATCCTGCCAGGTGTGTATGGGGTTTTCACAGTGTATCAGGATCCTCCCAGGTGTGTTTGGCGTTTTCACAGTGTATCAGGATCCTGCCAAATGTGAACGGGGTTTCACAGTAGATCAGGATCCTGCCAGGTTTGCTTGGGGTTTCACAGTGTATCAGGATCCTGCCAAATGTGAACGGGGTTTCACAGTGTATCAGGATCCTGACAAATGTGAACGGGGTTTCACAGTGGATCAGGATCCTGCCAGGTGTTTATGGGGTTTCACAGTGTATCAGGATCCTGCCAAATGTGAAGGGGGTTTCACAGGATAACAGGATCCTGCCAAGTGTGTATGGGATTTTCACAGTGGATCAGGATTCTGCCAGGTGTGTATGGGGGTTTTCACAGTGTATCAGGATCCTTCCAGGTGTGTATGGGGGTTTTCACAGTGTATCCGAATCCTGTCAGGTGTGTATGGGGTTTCACAGTGTATCAGGATCCTCCCAGGTGTGTTTGGGTTTTCACAGTGTATCAGGATCCTGCCAAATGTGAACGGGGTTTCACAGTGGATCAGGATCCTGCCAGATGTGTATGGGGTTTCACAGTGTATCAGGATCCTGCCAAATGTGAACGGGGTTTCACAGTGTATCAGGATCCTGTCAAATGTCAACGGGGTTTCACAGTATAACAGGATCCTGCCAGGTGTGTATTGGGTTTTCACAGAGGATCAGGATCCTGCCAGGTGTGTATGGGGGTTTTCACAGTGTATCAGGATCCTTCCAGGTGTGTATGGGGGTTTTCTCAGTGTATCCGGATCCTTCCAGGTGTGTCTGGGGAGTTCACAGTGTATCAGGATCCTGGCAGGTGTGTATGGGGTTGCACAGTGTATCAGGATCCTGCCAAATGCGAAGGGGGTTTCACAGTGTAACAGGATCCTGCCAGGTGTGTATGGGGGTTTTCACAGTGTATCAGGATCCTTCCAGGTGTGCTTGGGGGTTTTCACAGTGTATCCGGATTCTTCCAGGTGTGTATCGGGTTTTCACAGTGGATCAGGATCCTGCCAGGTGTATATGGGGTTTCACAGTGTATCTGGATCCTGCCAGATGTGAATGGGGTTTCACTGCGTATCAGGATCCTGCCAGATGTGAATGGGGTTTCACAGTGGATCAGGATCCTGCCAGGTGTGTACAGGGTTTTCACAGTGTATCAGGATCCGGCCAAATGTGTATGGAGATTTCACAGTGGATCAGGATCCTGCCAGATGTGAATGAGATTTTCACAGTGCATCAGGATCCTGCCAGATGTGCATGGGGTTTTCACAGTGCATCAGGATCCTTCCAGATGTGTCTGGGTGTTTCACAGTGTGTCAGAATCCTGCCAGGTGTGTATGGGGTTTCACAGTGTATCAGGATCCTGCCAGATGTGTTTCGGGTTTTCACAGTCTATCAGGTCCTTGCAGGTGTGTATGGTGGTTTCACCGTGGATCAGGATCCTGCCAGGTGTGTATGGGGTTTCACAGTGTATCAGGATCCTGCCAGATGTGTTTGGGGTTTTCACAGTGTATCAGGATCCTTCCAGGTGTGTATGAAGGTTTCACAGTGTATCAGGATCCTGCCAGGTGTGTATGGGGTTTCACAGTCTATCAGGATCCTCCCAGGTGTGTTTGGGGTTTTCACAGTGTATCAGGATCCTGCCAAATGTGAACGGGTTTTCACAGTGGATCAGGATCCTGCCAGGTGTGTTGGGGGTTTCACAGTGTATCAGGATCCTGCCAAATGTGAACGGGGTTTCACAGTGCATCAGGATCCTGCCAGGTGTGCATGGGGTTTTCACAGTGTTTCAGGATCCTGCCAAATGTGAAGGGGGTTTCACAGTATAACATAATCCTGCCAGGTGTGTATGGGGGTTTTCACAGTGTATCAGGATCCTGCCAGATGTGAATGGGGTTTCACTGCGTATCAGGATCCTGCCAGATGTGAATGGGGTTTCACTGCGTATCAGGATTCTGCCAGATGTGAATGGGGTTTCACAGTGGATCAGGAACCTGCCAGGTGTGTACCGGGTTTTCAAAGAGTATCAGGATCCTGCCAGATGTGTATGGAGATTTCACAGTGGATCAGGATCCTGCCAGATGTGAATGAGTTTTTCACTGTGCATCAGGATCCTGCCAGATGTGCATGGGGTTTTCACAGTGCATCAGGATCCTTCCAGATGTGTATGGGTGTTTCACAGTGTATCAGGATCCTGCATCGTGTGTATGGGGTTTCACAATTAATCAGGTTCCTGCCAGGTGTGTATGGGGTTTTCACTGTGTATCAGGATCCTGCCAGGTGTGTATGGGGCTTTTACAGTGTATCAGGATCCTGCCATGTGTGTATTTGGGTTTCACAGTTTATCAGGATCCTGCCAGTTGTGTGTGGGGGTATCACAGTTCATCTGGATCCTGCAAGGTGTGTATGGGGGTTTCACAGTTTATCAGGATCCTGCCAGGTGTGTATGTGGGTTTCACAGTTTATCAGGATCCTGCCAGATGTGTATGGGGTTTTCACAGTCCATCAGGCTCCTTACAGATGTGTATGGGTGCTTCACAGTGTTTCAGGATCCAGCATCGTGTGTATGGGGTTTCACAGTTGATCAGGATCCTGCCAGGTGTGCATGGGGTTTTCACAGTGTATCAAGATCCTGCCAGGTGTGTAAGGGGTTTTCACAGTGTATCAGCATCCTGCCAGGTGTGTATGTGGTTTTCACTGTTTATCATGATCCTGCCTGGTGTGTATGGGGTTTTCACAGTGTATCAGGGTCCTGCCAGGTGTGTATGTGTTTTTCACAGTTTATCAGGATCCTGCCAGGTGTGTATGGGGTTTCACAGTGGATCAGGATCCTGCCAGGTGTGGATGTGGGTTTCACAGTTTATCAGGATCCTGCCAGGTGTGAATGGGGTTTCACAGTGGATCAGGATCCTGCCAGGTGTGTACGGGGTTTTCACAGTGTATCAGGATCCTGCCAGGTGTGTATGGGGTTTTCACAGTGGATCAGGATCCTGCTTGGTGTGACAGGGATTTCACAGATTATCAGGATCCTGCCAGGTGTGTATGTTGGTTTCACAGTTTATCAGGATCCTGCCAGATGTGAATGGGGTTTTCACAGTGCATCAGGATCCTGCCAGATGTGCATGGCGTTTTCACAGTGCATCAGGATCCTTCCAGATGTGCATGGGGGTTACACAGTGTATCAGGATCCTGCCAGGTGTGTATGAGCGTTTCACATTGTATCAGGATCCTGACAGGTGTGTATGGGTTTTTCACAGTGTATCAGGATCTGCCAGAAGTGTATGGTGTTTCACAGTGGATCAGGATCCTGCCAGATGTGTTTCGGGCTTTCACAGTGTATCAGGTCCTTCCAGGTGTGTATTGGGGTTTCACAGTGGATCAGGATCCTGCCAGGTGTGTATGGGGTTTCGCAGTGGATCGGCATTCTGCCAGATGTGTTTCGGGTTTTCACAGGCTATCAGGTCCTTCCAGGTGTGTATGGTGGTTTCACAGTGTATCAGGATCCTGCCAGATGTGTTTGGGGTTTTCACAGTGTATCAGGATCCTTCCAGGTGTGCATGAAGGTTTCACAGTGTATCTGGATCCTGCCAGGTGTGTATGGGGTTTCACAGTGTATCAGGATCCTGCTTGGTGTGACAGGGATTCCACAGATTATCAGGATCCTGCCAGGTGTGTATGTGGGTTTCACAGTTTATCAGGATCCTGCCAGATGTGAATGGGGTTTTCACAGTGCATCAGGATCCTGCCAGATGTGCATGGCGTTTTCACAGTGCATCAGGATCCTTCCAGATGTGCATGGGGGTTACACAGTGTATCAGGATCCTGCCAGGTGTGTATGAGAGTTTCACATTGTATCAGGATCCTGCCAGATGTGTTTCGGGTTTTCACAGTGTGTCA
The DNA here is from genome assembly GCF_036365525.1 of Heterodontus francisci. Classification (NCBI taxonomy): domain Eukaryota; kingdom Metazoa; phylum Chordata; class Chondrichthyes; order Heterodontiformes; family Heterodontidae; genus Heterodontus; species Heterodontus francisci. Next base: position 451,530 of record NW_027142246.1, read on the forward strand.
GGTCCTTCCAGGTGTGTATTGGGGTTTCACAGTGGATCAGGATCCTGCCAGGTGTGTATGGGGTTTCACAGTGGATCGGCATTCTGCCAGATGTGTTTCGGGTTTTCACAGTCTATCAGGTCCTTCCAGGTGTGTATTGGGGTTTCGCAGTGGATCAGGATCCTGCCAGGTGTGTATGGGGTTTCACAGTGGATCGGCATTCTGCCAGATGTGTTTCGGGTTTTCACAGTCTATCAGGTCCTTCCAGGTGTGTATGGTGGTTTCACAGTGGATCAGGATCCTGCCAGGTGTGTCTGGGATTTTCACAGTTTTTCAGGATCCTGCCAGGTGTGTATGGGGGTTTCACAGTTTATCAGGATCCTGCCAGGAGAGTATGTGAGTTTCACAGTTTATCAGGATCCTGCCAGTTGTGAATGGGGTTTTCACAGTGCATCAGTATCCTGCCAGATGTGTTTGGGGTTTTCACAGTCCCTCAGGACCCTTCCAGATGTGTATGGGTGTTTCACAGTGTACCAGGATCCTGCATCGTGTGTATGGGCTTTCACAGTTTATCAGGATCCTGCCAGGTGTGTATGGGGTTTTCACAGTGTATCAGGATCCTGCCAGGTGTGTATGGGGTTTTCACAGTGTATCAGGATCCTGCCAGATGTGTATGTGGGTTTCACAGTTTATCAGGATCCTGCCTGGTGTGTATGGGGTTTTCACAGTTTATCAGGATCCTGCCAGGTGTGTATGGTGTTTCACAGTAGATCAGGATCCTGCCAGGTGTGCATGTGGGTTTCACAGTTTATCAGTATCCTGCCAGATGTGAATGGGGTTTCACAGTGGATCAGGATCCTGCCAGGTGTGTCCGGGGTTTTCATAGTGGATCAGGATCCTGCCTGGTGTGTCAGGGATTTCACAGATTATCAGGATCCTGCCAGGTGTTTATGTGGGTTTCACAGCTTATCAGGATACTGCCAGATGTGAATGGAGCTTTAACAGTGCATCAGGACCCTTCCAGATGTGTATGAGCGTTTCACATTGTATCAGGATCCTGCCAGGTGTGTATGGGTTTTTCACAGTGCACCAGGATCTGCCAGGTGTGTATGGGGTTTCACAGTGTATCATGATCCTGCCAGATGTGTTTCGGGTTTTCACAGTCTATCAGGTCCTTCCAGGTGTGTATGGTGGGTTCACAGTGGATCACGATCCTGCCAGGTGTGTCTGGGGTTTCACAGTGTATCAGGATCCTGCCAGATGTGTTTGGGGTTTTCACAGTGTATCAGGATCCTTCCAGGTGTGTATGAAGGTTTCACAGTGTATCAGGATCCTGCCAGGTGTGTATGGGGTTTCGCAGTTTATCAGGATCCTGCCAGATGTGTTTGGGGTTTTCACAGTGTATCAGGATCCTTCCAGGTGTGCATGAAGGTTTCACAGTGTATCTGGATCCTGCCAGGTGTGTATGGGGTTTCACAGTGTATCAGGATCCTGCTTGGTGTGACAGGGATTTCACAGATTATCAGGATCCTGCCAGCTTTGTATGTGGGTTTCACAGTTTATCAGGATCCTGCCAGATGTGAATGGGGTTTTCACAGTGCATCAGGATCCTGCCAGATGTGCATGGCGTTTTCACAGTGCATCAGGATCCTTCCAGATGTGCATGGGGGTTACACAGTGTATCAGGATCCTGCCAGCTGTGTATGAGCGTTTTGCATTGTATCAGGATCCTGCCAGGTGTGTATGGGTTTTTCACAGTGCATCAGGATCTGCCAGGTGTGTATGGTGTTTCACAGTGGATCAGGATCCTGCCAGATGTGTTTCGGGTTTTCACAGTGTATCAGGTCCTTCCAGGTGTGTATTGGGGTTTCACAGTGGATCAGGATCCTGCCAGGTGTGTATGGGGTTTCACAGTGGATCGGCATTCTGTCAGATGTGTTTCGGGTTTTCACAGGCTATCAGGTCCTTCCAGGTGTGTATGGTGGTTTCACAGTGGATCAGGATCCTGCCAGGTGTGTATGGGGGTTTCACAGTTTATCAGGATCCTGCCAGGAGAGTATGTGAGTTTCACAGTTTATCAGGATCCTGCCAGTTGTGAATGGGGTTTTCACAGTCCATCAGTATCCTGCCAGATGTGTTTGGGGTTTTCACAGTCCATCAGGACACTTCCAGATGTGTATGGGTGTTTCACAGTGTACCAGGATCCTGCATCGTGTGTATGGGCTTTCACAGTTTATCAGGATCCTGCCAGGTGTGTATGGGGTTTTCACAGTGTATCAGGATCCTGCCAGGTGTGTATGGGGTTTTCACAGTGTATCAGGATCCTGCCAGAGGTGTATGTGGGTTTCACAGTTTATCAGGATCCTGCCTGGTGTGTATGGGGTTTTCACAGTTTATCAGGATCATGCCTGGTGTGTATGGTGTTTCACAGTAGATCAGGATCCTGCCAGGTGTGCATGTGGGTTTCACAGTTTATCAGGATCCTGCCAGATGTGAATGGGGTTTCACAGTGGATCAGGATCCTGCCAGGTGTGTCCGGGGTTTTCATAGTGGATCAGGAGCCTGCCTGGTGTGTCAGGGATTTCACAGATTATCAGGATCCTGCCAGGTGTGTATGTGGGTTTCACAGCTTATCAGGATCCTGCCAGATGTGAATGGGGTTTCACTGCGTATCAGGATTCTGCCAGATGTGAATGGGGTTTCACAGTGGATCAGGAACCAGCCAGGTGTGTACCGGGTTTTCAAAGAGTATCAGGATCCTGCCAGATGTGTATGAGTTTTTCACTGTGCATCAGGATCCTGCCAGATGTGCATGGGGTTTTCACAGTGCATCAGGATCCTTCCAGATGTGTATGGGTGTTTCACAGTGTATCAGGATCCTGCATCGTGTGTATGGGGTTTCACAATTAATCAGGTTCCTGCCAGGTGTGTATGGGGTTTTCACTGTGTATCAGGATCCTGCCAGGTATGTATGGGGCTTTTACAGTGTATCAGGATCCTGCCATGTGTGTATTTGGGTTTCACAGTTTATCAGGATCCTGCCAGTTGTGTGTGGGGGTATCACAGTTCATCTGGATCCTGCAAGGTGTGTATGGGGGTTTCACAGTTTATCAGGATCCTGCCAGGTGTGTATGTGGGTTTCACAGTTTATCAGGATCCTGCCAGATGTGTATGGGGTTTTCACAGTCCATCAGGCTCCTTACAGATGTGTATGGGTGCTTCACAGTGTTTCAGGATCCAGCATCGTGTGTATGGGGTTTCACAGTTGATCAGGATCCTGCCAGGTGTGCATGGGGTTTTCACAGTGTATCAAGATCCTGCCAGGTGTGTAAGGGGTTTTCACAGTGTATCAGCATCCTGCCAGGTGTGTATGTGGTTTTCACTGTTTATCATGATCCTGCCTGGTGTGTATGGGGTTTTCACAGTGTATCAGGGTCCTGCCAGGTGTGTATGTGTTTTTCACAGTTTATCAGGATCCTGCCAGGTGTGTATGGGGTTTCACAGTGGATCAGGATCCTGCCAGGTGTGGATGTGGGTTTCACAGTTTATCAGGATCCTGCCAGGTGTGAATGGGGTTTCACAGTGGATCAGGATCCTGCCAGGTGTGTACGGGGTTTTCACAGTGTATCAGGATCCTGCCAGGTGTGTATGGGGTTTTCACAGTGGATCAGGATCCTGCTTGGTGTGACAGGGATTTCACAGATTATCAGGATCCTGCCAGGTGTGTATGTGGGTTTCACAGTTTATCAGGATCCTGCCAGATGTGAATGGGGTTTTCACAGTGCATCAGGATCCTGCCAGATGTGCATGGCGTTTTCACAGTGCATCAGGATCCTTCCAGATGTGCATGGGGGTTACACAGTGTATCAGGATCCTGCCAGGTGTGTATGAGCGTTTCACATTGTATCAGGATCCTGACAGGTGTGTATGGGTTTTTCACAGTGTATCAGGATCTGCCAGGTGTGTATGGTGTTTCACAGTGGATCAGGATCCTGCCAGATGTGTTTCGGGTTTTCACAGTGTATCAGGTCCTTCCAGGTGTGTATTGGGGTTTCACAGTGGATCAGGATCCTGCCAGGTGTGTATGGGGTTTCGCAGTGGATCGGCATTCTGCCAGATGTGTTTCGGGTTTTCACAGGCTATCAGGTCCTTCCAGGTGTGTATGGTGGTTTCACAGTGTATCAGGATCCTGCCAGATGTGTTTGGGGTTTTCACAGTGTATCAGGATCCTTCCAGGTGTGCATGAAGGTTTCACAGTGTATCTGGATCCTGCCAGGTGTGTATGGGGTTTCACAGTGTATCAGGATCCTGCTTGGTGTGACAGGGATTCCACAGATTATCAGGATCCTGCCAGGTGTGTATGTGGGTTTCACAGTTTATCAGGATCCTGCCAGATGTGAATGGGGTTTTCACAGTGCATCAGGATCCTGCCAGATGTGCATGGCGTATTCACAGTGCATCAGGATCCTTCCAGATGTGCATGGGGGTTACACAGTGTATCAGGATCCTGCCAGGTGTGTATGAGAGTTTCACATTGTATCAGGATCCTGCCAGATGTGTTTCGGGTTTTCACAGTGTATCAGGTCCTTCCAGGTGTGTATTGGGGTTTCACAGTGGATCAGGATCCTGCCAGGTGTGTATGGGGTTTCACAGTGGATCGGCATTCTGCCAGATGTGTTTCGGGTTTTCACAGTCTATCAGGTCCTTCCAGGTGTGTATTGGGGTTTCGCAGTGGATCAGGATCCTGCTAGGTGTGTATGGGGTTTCACAGTGGATCGGCATTCTGCCAGATGTGTTTCGGGTTTTCACAGTCTATCAGGTCCTTCCAGGTGTGTATGGTGGTTTCACAGTGGATCAGGATCCTGCCAGGTGTGTCTGGGATTTTCACAGTTTTTCAGGATCCTGCCAGGTGTGTATGGGGGTTTCACAGTTTATCAGGATCCTGCCAGGAGAGTATGTGAGTTTCACAGTTTATCAGGATCCTGCCAGTTGTGAATGGGGTTTTCACAGTCCATCAGTATCCTGCCAGATGTGTTTGGGGTTTTCACAGTCCCTCAGGACCCTTCCAGATGTGTATGGGTGTTTCACAGTGTACCAGGATCCTGCATCGTGTGTATGGGCTTTCACAGTTTATCAGGATCCTGCCAGGTGTGTATGGGGTTTTCACAGTGTATCAGGATCCTGCCAGGTGTGTATGGGGTTTTCACAGTGTATCAGGATCCTGCCAGATGTGTATGTGGGTTTCACAGTTTATCAGGATCCTGCCTGGTGTGTATGGGGTTTTCACAGTTTATCAGGATCCTGCCAGGTGTGTATGGTGTTTCACAGTAGATCAGGATCCTGCCAGGTGTGCATGTGGGTTTCACAGTTTATCAGTATCCTGCCAGATGTGAATGGGGTTTCACAGTGGATCAGGATCCTGCCAGGTGTGTCCGGGGTTTTCATAGTGGATCAGGATCCTGCCTGGTGTGTCAGGGATTTCACAGATTATCAGGATCCTGCCAGGTGTTTATGTGGGTTTCACAGCTTATCAGGATACTGCCAGATGTGAATGGAGCTTTAACAGTGCATCAGGACCCTTCCAGATGTGTATGAGCGTTTCACATTGTATCAGGATCCTGCCAGGTGTGTATGGGTTTTTCACAGTGCACCAGGATCTGCCAGGTGTGTATGGGGTTTCACAGTGTATCATGATCCTGCCAGATGTGTTTCGGGTTTTCACAGTCTATCAGGTCCTTCCAGGTGTGTATGGTGGGTTCACAGTGGATCACGATCCTGCCAGGTGTGTCTGGGGTTTCACAGTGTATCAGGATCCTGCCAGATGTGTTTGGGGTTTTCACAGTGTATCAGGATCCTTCCAGGTGTGTATGAAGGTTTCACAGTGTATCAGGATCCTGCCAGGTGTGTATGGGGTTTCGCAGTTTATCAGGATCCTGCCAGATGTGTTTGGGGTTTTCACAGTGTATCAGGATCCTTCCAGGTGTGCATGAAGGTTTCACAGTGTATCTGGATCCTGCCAGGTGTGTATGGGGTTTCACAGTGTATCAGGATCCTGCTTGGTGTGACAGGGATTTCACAGATTATCAGGATCCTGCCAGCTTTGTATGTGGGTTTCACAGTTTATCAGGATCCTGCCAGATGTGAATGGGGTTTTCACAGTGCATCAGGATCCTGCCAGATGTGCATGGCGTTTTCACAGTGCATCAGGATCCTTCCAGATGTGCATGGGGGTTACACAGTGTATCAGGATCCTGCCAGCTGTGTATGAGCGTTTTGCATTGTATCAGGATCCTGCCAGGTGTGTATGGGTTTTTCACAGTGCATCAGGATCTGCCAGGTGTGTATGGTGTTTCACAGTGGATCAGGATCCTGCCAGATGTGTTTCGGGTTTTCACAGTGTATCAGGTCCTTCCAGGTGTGTATTGGGGTTTCACAGTGGATCAGGATCCTGCCAGGTGTGTATGGGGTTTCACAGTGGATCGGCATTCTGTCAGATGTGTTTCGGGTTTTCACAGGCTATCAGGTCCTTCCAGGTGTGTATGGTGGTTTCACAGTGGATCAGGATCCTGCCAGGTGTGTATGGGGGTTTCACAGTTTATCAGGATCCTGCCAGGAGAGTATGTGAGTTTCACAGTTTATCAGGATCCTGCCAGTTGTGAATGGGGTTTTCACAGTCCATCAGTATCCTGCCAGATGTGTTTGGGGTTTTCACAGTCCATCAGGACCCTTCCAGATGTGTATGGGTGTTTCACAGTGTACCAGGATCCTGCATCGTGTGTATGGGCTTTCACAGTTTATCAGGATCCTGCCAGGTGTGTATGGGGTTTTCACAGTGTATCAGGATCCTGCCAGGTGTGTATGGGGTTTTCACAGTGTATCAGGATCCTGCCAGAGGTGTATGTGGGTTTCACAGTTTATCAGGATCCTGCCTGGTGTGTATGGGGTTTTCACAGTTTATCAGGATCATGCCTGGTGTGTATGGTGTTTCACAGTAGATCAGGATCCTGCCAGGTGTGCATGTGGGTTTCACAGTTTATCAGGATCCTGCCAGATGTGAATGGGGTTTCACAGTGGATCAGGATCCTGCCAGGTGTGTCCGCGGTTTTCATAGTGGATCAGGAGCCTGCCTGGTGTGTCAGGGATTTCACAGATTATCAGGATCCTGCCAGGTGTGTATGTGGGTTTCACAGCTTATCAGGATCCTGCCAGATGTGAATGGAGCTTTAACAGTGCATCAGGATCCTTCCAGATGTGTATGAGCGTTTCACATTGTATCAGGATCCTGCCAGGTGTGTATGGGTTTTTCACAGTGTACCAGGATCTGCCAGTTGTGTATGGGGTTTCACAGTGTATCAGGATCCTGCCAGATGTGTTTCGGGTTTTCACAGTCTATCAGGTCCTTCCAGGTGTGTATGGTGGTTTCACAGTGGATCAGGATCCTGCCAGATGTGTTTGGGGTTTTCACAGTGTATCAGGATCCTTCCAGGTGTGTATGAAGGTTTCACAGTGTATCAGGATCCTGCCAGGTGTGTATGGGGTTTCGCAGTTTATCAGGATCCTCCCAGGTGTGTTTGGTGTTTTCACAGTGTATCAGCATCCTGACAAATGTGAACGGGATTTCACAGTGGATCAGGATCCTGCCAGGTGTGTAGGGGGTTTCACAGTGCATCAGGATCCTGCCAAATGTGAAGGAGGTTTCACAGTGGATCAGGATCCTGCCAGGTGTGCATGGGGTTTTCACAGTGGATCAGGATCCTGCCAGGTGTGTATGGGGTTTTCACAGTGTATCAGGATCCTCCCAGGTGTGTTTGGGGTTTTCACAGTGTATCAGGATCCTGCCAAATGTGAACGGAGTTTCACAGTAGATCAGGATCCTGCCAGGTTTGCTTGGGGTTTCACAGTGTATCAGGATCCTGCCAAATGTGAACGGGGTTTCACAGTGTATCAGGATCCTGACAAATGTGAACGGGGTTTCACAGTGGATCAGGATCCTGCCAGGTGTTTATGGGGTTTCACAGTGTATCAGGATCCTGCCAAATGTGAAGGGGGTTTCACAGTATAACAGGATCCTGCCAAGTGTGTATGGGGTTTTCACAGTGGATCAGGATTCTGCCAGGTGTGTGTGGGGTTTTCACAGTGTATCAGGATCCTTCCAGGTGTGTATGGGGGTTTTCACAGTGTATCCGAATCCTTTCAGGTGTGTATGGGGTTTCACAGTGTATCAGGATCCTCCCAGGTGTGTTTGGGTTTTCACAGTGTATCAGGATCCTGCCAAATGTGAACGGGGTTTCACAGTGGATCAGGATCCTGCCAGCTGTGTATGTGGTTTCACAGTGTATCAGGATCCTACCAAATGTGAACGGGGTTTCACAGTGTATCAGGATCCTGTCAAATGTCAACGGGTTTTCACAGTATAACAGGATCCTGCCAGGTGTGTATGGGGTTTTCACAGAGGATCAGGATCCTGCCAGTTGTGTATGGGGGTTTTCACAGTGTATCAGGATCCTTCCAGGTGTGTATGGGGGTTTTCTCAGTGTATCCGGATCCTTCCAGGTGTGTCTGCGGAGTTCACTGTGGATCAGGATCCTGGCAGGTGTGTATGGGGTTGCACAGTGTATCAGTATCCTGCCAGATGCGAATGGGGTTTCACTGCGTATCAGGATCCTGCCAGATGTGAATGGGGTTTCACAGTGGATCAGGAGCCTGCCAGGTGTGTACGGTGTTTTCACAGTGTATCAGGATCCTGCCAGATGTGAATGGAGATTTCACAGTGGATCAGGATCCTTCCAGATGTGTATGGGATTTCACAGTGCATATTAATCCTTCCAGATGTGTATGGGCGTTTCACAGTGTATCAGGATCCTGCATCGTGTGTTTGGGGTTTCACAGTTTATCAGGATCCTGCCAGGTATGTATGGGGTTTTCACAGTGTATCAGGATCCTGCCAGGTGTTTATTGGGTTTGCACAGTGTATCAGGATCCTGCCAGATGTGTATGTGGGTTTCACAGTTTATCAGGATCCTGCCAGGTGTGTCTGGGGTTTTCACAGTTTATCAGGAACCTGCCAGGTGTGTATGTGGGTTTCACAGTTTTTCAGGATCCTGCCAGTTGTGAATGGAGTTTTCACGGTGCATCAGTATCCTGCCAGATGTGTATGGGGTTTTCACAGTCCATCAGGTCCCTTCCAGATGTGTATGGGTGTTTCACAGTGTACCAGGATCCTGCATCTTGTGTATGGGCTTCCACAGTTTATCAGGATCCTGCCAGGTATGTATGGGGTTTTCACAGTGTATCAGGATCCTGCCAGGTGTGTATGGGGTTTTGACAGTGTATCAGGATCCTGCCAGATGTGTATGTGGGTTTCACAGTTTATCAGGATCCTGCCTGGTGTGAATGTGGTTTTCACAGTTTATCAGGATCATGCCTGGTGTGTATGGGGTTTCACAGTGGATCAGGATCCTGCCAGGTGTGCATGTGGGGTTCACAGTTTATCAGGATCCTGCCAGATGTGAATGGGGTTTCACAGAGGATCAGGATTCTGCCAGGTGTGTACGGGGTTTTCACAGAGTATCAGGATCTTGCCAGATGTGTATGGAGTTTTCACAGTGGATCAGGATCCTGCCAGGTGTGTATGGGGTTTTCACAGTGGATCAGGATCCTGCCTGGTGTGCCAGGGATTTCACAGATTATCAGGATCCTGCCAGGTGTGTATGTGGGTTTCACAGTTTATCAGGATCCTGCCAGATGTGAATGGAGCTTTCACAGTGCATCAGGATCCTGCCATATGTGCATGGGGTTTTCACAGTCAATCAGGATCCTTCCAGATGTGTAAGGGGGTTACACAGTGTATCAGGATCCTGCCAGGTGTGCATGAGCGTTTCAAATTGGATCAGGATACTACCAGGTGTGTATGGGTTTTTCACTGTATATCAGGATCCTGCCAGATGTGTTTCGGGTTTTCACAGTCTATCAGGTCCTTCCAAGTGTGTATGGTGGTTTCACAGTGGATCAGGATCCTGCCAGGTGTGTATGGGGTTTCACAGTGTATCAGGATACTGCCAGATGTGTTTGGGGTTTTCACAGTGTATCAGGATCCTTCCAGGTGTGTATGAAGGTTTCACAGTGTATCTGGATCCTGCCAGGTGTGTATGGGGTTTCACAGTGTATCAGGATCCTCCCAGGTGTGTTTGGGGTTTTCACAGTGTATCAGGATCCTGCCAAATGTGAAGGGGGTTTCACAGTATAACAGGATCCTGCCAGGTGCGTATGGGGTATTCACAGTGGATCAGGAACCTGCCAGGTGTGTATGGGGGTTTCACAGTGTATCAGGATCCTACCAGGTGTGTTTGGGTTTTTACAGTGGATCAGGATCCTGCCAGGTGTGTATGGGGTTTCACAGTGTATCAGGATCCTGCCAAATGTGAAAGGGGTTTCACAGTATAACAGGATCCTGCCAGGTGTGTATGGGGGTTTTCACAGTGTATCAGGATCCTTCCAGGTGTGCTTGGGGGTTTTCACAGTGTATCCGGATTCTTCCAGGTGTGTATGGGGTTTTCACAGTGGATCAGTATCCTGCCAGGTGTATATGGGGTTTCACAGTGTATCTGGATCCTGCCAGATGTGAATGGGGTTTCACTGCGTATCAGGATCCTGCCAGATGTGAATGGGGTTTCACAGTGGATCAGGATCCTGCCAGGTGTGTACAGGGTTTTCACAGTGTATCAGGATCCGGCCAAATGTGTATGGAGATTTCACAGTGGATCAGGATCCTGCCAGATGTGAATGAGATTTTCACAGTGCATCAGGATCCTGCCAGATGTGCATGGGGTTTTCACAGTGCATCAGGATCCTTCCAGATGTGTCTGGGTGTTTCACAGTGTATCAGAATCCTGCCAGGTGTGTATGGTGTTTCACAGTGTATCAGGATCCTGCCAGATGTGTTTCGGGTTTTCACAGTCTATCAGGTCCGTGCAGGTGTGTATGGTGGTTTCACAGTGGATCAGGATCCTGCCAGGTGTGTATGGGGTTTCACAGTGTATCAGGATCCTGCCAGATGTGTTTGGGGTTTTCACAGTGTATCAGGATCCTTCCAGGTGTGTATGAAGGTTTCACAGTGTATCAGGATCCTGCCAGGTGTGTATGGGGTTTCACAGTCTATCAGGATCCTCCCAGGTCTGTTTGGGGTTTTCACAGTGTATCAGGATCCTGCCAAATGTGAACGGGTTTTCACAGTGGATCAGGATCCTGCCAGGTGTGTAGGGGGTTTCACAGTGTTTCAGGATCCTGCCAAATGTGAAGGGGGTTTCACAGTATAACATAATCCTGCCAGGTGTGTATGGGGGTTTTCACAGTGTATCAGGATCCTTCCAGGTGTGCTTGGGGGTTTTCACAGTGCATCCGGATTCTTCCAGGTGTGTATTGGGTTCTCACAGTGGATCAGGATCCTGCCAGGTGTATATGGGGTTTCACAGTGTATCAGGATCCTGCCTGATGTGAATGGGGTTTCACTGCGTATCAGGATTCTGAGGATGTGAATGGGGTTTCACAGTGGATCAGGAACCTGCCAGGTGTGTACCGGGTTTTCAAAGAGTATCAGGATCCTGCCAGATGTGTATGGAGATTTCACAGTGGATCAGGATCCTGCCAGATGTGAATGAGTTTTTCACAGTTCATCAGGATCCTGCCAGATGTGCATGGGGTTTTCACAGTGCATCAGGATCCTTCCAGATGTGTATGGGTGTTTCACAGTGTATCAGGATCCTGCATCGTGTGTATGGGGTTTCACAATTAATCAGGTTCCTGCCAGGTGTGTATGGGGTTTTCACTGTGTATCAGGATCCTGCCAGGTGTGTATGGGGCTTTTACAGTGTATCCGGATCCTGCCATGTGTGTATTTGGGTTTCACAGTGTTTCAGGATCCAGCATCGTGTGTATGGGGTTTCACAGTTTATCAGGATCCTGCCAGGTGTGCATGGGGTTTTCACAGTGTATCAAGATCCTGCCAGGTGTGTAAGGGGTTTTCACAGTTTATCAGGATCCTGCCAGGTGTGTATGTGGTTTTCACTGTTTATCATGATCCTGCCTGGTGTGTATGGGGTTTTCACAGTGTATCAGGGTCCTGCCAGGTGTGCATGTGTTTTTCACAGTTTATCAGGATCCTGCCAGGTGTGTATGGGGTTTCACAGTGGATCAGAATCCTGCCAGGTGTGGATGTGGGTTTCACAGTTTATCAGGATCCTGCCAGGTGTGAATGGGGTTTCACAGTGGATCAGGATCCTGCCAGGTGTGTACGGGGTTTTCACAGTGTATCAGGATCTTGCCAGATGTGTATGGAGTTTTCACAGTGGATCAGGATCCTGCCAGGTGTGTATGGGATTTTCACAGTGGATCAGGATCCTGCTTGGTGTGACAGGGATTTCACAGATTATCAGGATCCTGCCAGGTGTGTATGTGGGTTTCACAGTTTATCAGGATCCTGCCAGATGTGAATAGGGCTTTCACAGTGCATCAGGATCCTGCCAGATGTGCATGGCGTTTTCACAGTGCATCAGGATCCTTCCAGATGTGCATGGGGGTTACACAGTGTATCAGGATCCTGCCAGGTGCGTATGAGCGTTTCACATTGTATCAGGATCCTGCCAGGTGTGTATGGGTTTTTCACAGTGTATCAGGATCTGCCAGGTGTGTATGGTGTTTCACAGTGGATCAGGATCCTGCCAGATGTGTTTGGGGTTTTCACAGTGTATCAGGTCCTTCCAGGTGTGTATTGGGGTTTCAAAGTGGATCAGGATCCTGCCAGGTGTGTATGGGGTTTCACAGTGGATCGGCATTCTGCCAGATGTGTTTCGGGTTTTCACAGGCTATCAGGTACTTCCAGGTGTGTATGGTGGTTTCACAGTGTATCAGGATCCTGCCAGATGTGTTTGGGGTTTTCACAGTGTATCAGGATCCTTCCAGGTGTGTATGAAGGTTTCACAGTGTATCTGGATCCTGCCAGGTGTGTATGGGGTTTCACAGTGTATCAGGATCATGCTTGGTGTGACAGGGATTTCACAGATTATCAGGATCCTGCCATGTGTGTATGTGGGTTTCACAGTTTATCAGGATCCTGCCATATGTGAATGGGGTTTTCACAGTGCATCAGGAACCTGCCAGATGTGCATGGCGTTTTCACAGTGCATCAGGATCCTTCCAGATGTGCATGGGGGTTACACAGTGTATCAGGATCCTGCCAGGTGTGTATGAGCGTTTCACATTGTATCAGGATCCTGCCAGGTGTGTATGGGTTTTTCACAGTGCATCAGGATCTGCCAGGTGTGTAAGGTGTTTCACAGTGGATCAGGATCCTGCCAGATGTGTTTCGGGTTTTCACAGTGTATCAGGTCCTTCCAGGTGTGTATTGGGGTTTCACAGTGGATCAGGATCCTGCCAGGTGTGTATGGGGTTTCACAGTGGATCGGCATTCTGCCAGATGTGTTTCGGGTTTTCACAGTCTATCAGGTCCTTCCAGGTGTGTATGGTGGTTTCACAGTGGATCAGGATCCTGCCAGGTGTGTATGGGGTTTCACAGTGTATCAGGATCCTGCCAGATGTGTTTGGGGTTTTCACAGTGTATCAGGATCCTTCCAGGTGTGTATGAAGGTTTCACAGTGTATCTGGATCCTGCCAGGTGTGTATGGGGTTTCACAGTGTATCAGGATCCTCCCAGGTGTGTTTGGGGTTTTCACAGTGTATCAGGATCCAGCCAAATGTGAAGGGGGTTTCACAGTATAACAGGATCCTGCCAGGTGTGTATGGGGTTTTCACAGTGGATCAGGATCCTGCCAGGTGTGTATGGGGGTTTCACAGTGTATCAGGATCCTACCAGGTGTGTTTGGGGTTTTCACAGTGGATCAGGATCCTGCCAGGTGTGTATGGGGTTTCACAGTGTATCAGGATCCTGCCAAATGCGATGGGGGTTTCACAGTATAACAGGATCCTGCCAGGTGTGTATGGGGGTTTTCACAGTGTATCAGGATCCTTCCAGGTGTGCTTGGGGGTTTTCACAGTGTATCCGGATTCTTCCAGGTGTGTATCGGGTTTTCACAGTGGATCAGGATCCTGCCAGGTGTATATGGGGTTTCACAGTGTATCTGGATCCTGCCAGATGTGAATGGGGTATCACTGCGTATCAGGATCCTGCCAGATGTGAATGGTGTTTCACAGTCGATCAGGATCCTGCCAGGTGTGTGCAGGGTTTTCACAGTGTATCAGGATCCTGCCAAATGTGTTTGGAGATTTCACAGTGGATCAGGATCCTGCCAGATGTGAATGAGATTTTCACAGTGCATCAGGGTCCTGCCAGATGTGCATGGGGTTTTCACAGTGCATCAGGATCCTTCCAGATGTGTATGGGTGTTTCACAGTCTATCAGGATCCTTCCAGATGTGTATGGGTGTTTCACAGTGTATCAGGATCCTGCCAAATGTGAACGGGTTTTCACAGTGGATCAGGATCCTGCCAGGTTTAAAGGGGGTTTCACAGTGTATTAGGATCCTGCCAAATGTGAACGGGTTTCACAGTGGATCAGGATCCTGCCAGGTGTGTATGGGGTTTCAAAGTGTATCAGGATCCTGCCAGATGTGTTTGGGGTTTTCACAGTGTATCAGGATCCTTCCAGGTGTGTATGAAGGTTTCACTGTGTATCAGGATCCTGCCAGGTGTGCATGGGGTTTCACAGTGTATCAGGATCCTCCCAGGTGTGTTTGGGGTTTTCACAGTGTATCAGGATCCTGCCAAATGTGAACGGGTTTTCACAGTGGATCAGGATCCTGCCAGGTGTATAGGGGGTTTCACAGTGTATCAGGATCCTGCCAAATGTGAAGGGGGTTTCACAGTGGATCAGGATCCTGCCAGGTGTGTATGGGGTTTTCACAGTGTTTCAGGATCCTGCAAAATGTGAAGGGGGTTTCACAGTATAACATAATCCTGCCAGGTGTGTATGGGGTTTTCACAGTGGATCAGGATCCTGCCAGGGGTGTATGGGGTTTTCACAGTGTATCAGGATCCTATCAGGTGTGTATGGGGGTTTCACAGTGTATCAGGATCCTGCCAAATGTGAAGGGGGTTTCACAGTATGACAGGATCCTGCCAGGTGTGTATGGGGGTTTTCACAGTGTATCAGGATCCTTCCAGGTGTGCTTGGGGGTTTTCACAGTGTATCCGGATTCTTCCAGGTGTGTATGGGGTTTTCACAGTGGATCAGGATCCTGCCAGGTGTATATGGGGTTTCACAGTGTATCAGGATCCTGCCAGATGTGAATGGGGTTTCACTGCGTATCAGGATCCTGCCAGATGTGAATGGGGTTACACAGAGGATCAGGATCCTGCCAGATGTGTACCTGGTTTTCAAAGTGTATCAGGATCCTGCCAGATGTGTATTGAGATTTCACAGTGGATCAGGATCCTGCCAGATGTGAATGAGTTTTTCACAGTGCATCAGGATCCTGCCAGATGTGCATGGGGTTTTCACAGTGCATCAGGATCCTTCCAGATGTGTTTGGGTGTTTCACAGTGTATCCGGATCCTGCATCGTGTGTATGGGGCTTCACAGTTAATCAGGTTCCTGCCAGGTGTGTATGGGGTTTTCACTGTGTATCAGGATCCTGTCAGGTGTGTCTGGAGCTTTTGCAGTGTATCAGGAACCTGCCAGGTGTGTATTTGGGTTTCACAGTTTATCAGGCTCCTGCCAGGTGTGTACGGGGGTTTCACAGTTTATCAGGATCCTGCAAGGTTTGTATGGGGGTTTCACAGTTTATCAGGACCCTGCCAGGTGTGTATGTGGGTTTCACAGTTTATCAGGATCCTGCCAGATGTGTATGGGGTTTTCACAGTCCATCAGGCTCCTTACAGATGTGTATGGGTGCTTCACAGTGTTTCAGGATCCAGCATCGTGTGTATGGGGTTTCACAGTTTATCAGGATCCTGCCAGGTGTGTATGGGGGTTTCACAGTGTATCAGGATCCTATCAGGTGTGTATGGGGTTTTCACAATGTATCCGGAATCTTCCAGGTGTGTATGGGGTTTTCACAGTGGATCAGGATCCTGCCAGTTGTATATGGGGTTTCACAGTGTATCAGGATCCTGCCAGATGTGAATGGGGTTTCACTGCGTATCAGGACCCTGCCAGATGTGAATGGGGTTTCACAGTGGATCAGGATCCTGCCAGGTGTGTACCGGGTTTTCAAAGTGTATCAGCATCCTGCCAGATGTGTATGGAGATTTCACAGTGGATCAGGATCCTGCCAGATGTGAATGAGTTTTTCACAGTGCATCAGGATCCTGCCAGATGTGCTTGGGGTTTTCACAGTGCATCAGGGTCCTTCCAGATGTGTATGGGTGTGTCACAGTGTATCAGGATCCTGCATCGTGTGTATGGGGTTTCACAGTTAATCAGGTTCCTGCCAGGTGTGTTTGGGGTTTCATTGTGTATCAGGATCCTGCCAGGTGTGTATGGGTCTTTTACAGTGTATCAGCATCCTGCCAGGTGTGCATTTGGGTTTCACAGTTTATCAAGATCCTGCCAGATGTGTATGTGGGTTTCACAGTTTATCAGGATCCTGCCTGGTGTGTATGTGGTTTTCACAGTTTATCAGGATCATGCCTGGTGTGTATGGGGTTTCACAGTGGATCAGGATCCTGCCAGGTGTGCATGTGGGGTTCACAGTTTATCAGGATCCTGCCAGATGTGAATGGGGTTTCACAGAGGATCAGGATTCTGCCAGGTGTGTACGGGGTTTTCACAGAGTATCAGGATCTTGCCAGATGTGTATGGAGTTTTCACAGTGGATCAGGATCCTGCCAGGTGTGTATGGGGTTTTCACAGTGGATCAGGATCCTGCCTGGTGTGCCAGGGATTTCACAGATTATCAGGATCCTGCCAGGTGTGTATGTGGGTTTCACAGTTTATCAGGATCCTGCCAGATGTGAATGGAGCTTTCACAGTGCATCAGGATCCTGCCAGATGTGCATGGGGATTTCACAGTCAATCAGGATCCTTCCAGATGTGTAAGGGGGTTACACAGTGTATCAGGATCCTGCCAGGTGTGCATGAGCGTTTCAAATTGGATCAGGATACTGCCAGGTGTGTATGGGTTTTTCACAGTATATCAGGATCCTGCCAGATGTGTTTCGGGTTTTCACAGTCTATCAGGTCCTTCCAAGTGTGTATGGTGGTTTCACAGTGGATCAGGATCCTGCCAGGTGTGTATGGGGTTTCACAGTGTATCAGGATACTGCCAGATGTGTTTGGGGTTTTCACTGTGTATCAGGATCCTTCCAGGTGTGTATGAAGGTTTCACAGTGTATCTGGATCCTGCCAGGTGTGTATGGGGTTTCACAGTGTATCAGGATCCTCCCAGGTGTGTTTGGGGTTTTCACAGTGTATCAGGATCCTGCCAAATGTGAAGGGGGTTTCACAGTATAACAGGATCCTGCCAGGTGCGTATGGGGTTTTCACAGTGGATCAGGAACCTGCCAGGTGTGTATGGGGGTTTCACAGTGTATCAGGATCCTACCAGGTGTGTTTGGGTTTTCACAGTGGATCAGGATCCTGCCAGGTGTGTATGGGGTTTCACAGTGTATCAGGATCCTGCCAAATGTGAAGGGGGTTTCACAGTATAACAGGATCCTGCCAGGTGTGTATGGGGGTTTTCACAGTGTATCAGGATCCTTCCAGGTGTGCTTGGGGGTTTTCACAGTGTATCCGGATTCTTCCAGGTGTGTATGGGGTTTTCACAGTGGATCAGGATCCTGCCAGGTGTATATGGGGTTTCACAGTGTATCTGGATCCTGCCAGATGTGAATGGGGTTTCACTGCGTATCAGGATCCTGCCAGATGTGAATGGGGTTTCACAGTGGATCAGGATCCTGCCAGGTGTGTACAGGGTTTTCACAGTGTATCAGGATCCGGCCAAATGTGTATGGAGATTTCACAGTGGATCAGGATCCTGCCAGATGTGAATGAGATTTTCACAGTGCATCAGGATCCTGCCAGATGTGCATGGGGTTTTCACAGTGCATCAGGATCCTTCCAGATGTGTCTGGGTGTTTCACAGTGTATCAGAATCCTGCCAGGTGTGTATGGTGTTTCACAGTGTATCAGGATCCTGCCAGATGTGTTTCGGGTTTTCACAGTCTATCAGGTCCGTGCAGGTGTGTATGGTGGTTTCACAGTGGATCAGGATCCTGCCAGGTGTGTATGGGGTTTCACAGTGTATCAGGATCCTGCCAGATGTGTTTGGGGTTTTCACAGTGGATCAGGATCCTTCCAGGTGTGTATGTAGGTTTCACAGTGTATCAGGATCCTGCCAGGTGTGTATGGGGTTTCACAGTCTATCAGGATCCTCCCAGGTCTGTTTGGGGTTTTCACAGTGTATCAGGATCCTGCCAAATGTGAACGGGTTTTCACAGTGGATCAGGATCCTGCCAGGTGTGTAGGGGGTTTCACAGTGTTTCAGGATCCTGCCAAATGTGAAGGGGGTTTCACAGTATAACATAATCCTGCCAGGTGTGTATGGGGGTTTTCACAGTGTATCAGGATCCTTCCAGGTGTGCTTGGGGGTTTTCACAGTGCATCCGGATTCTTCCAGGTGTGTATTGGGTTCTCACAGTGGATCAGGATCCTGCCAGGTGTATATGGGGTTTCACAGTGTATCAGGATCCTGCCTGATGTGAATGGGGTTTCACTGCGTATCAGGATTCTGCCAGATGTGAATGGGGTTTCACAGTGGATCAGGAACCTGCCAGGTGTGTACCGGGTTTTCAAAGAGTATCAGGATCCTGCCAGATGTCTATGGAGATTTCACAGTGGATCAGGATCCTGCCAGATGTGAATGAGTTTTTCACAGTTCATCAGGATCCTGCCAGATGTGCATGGGGTTTTCACAGTGCATCAGGATCCTTCCAGATGTGTATGGGTGTTTCACAGTGTATCAGGATCCTGCATCGTGTGTATGGGGTTTCACAATTAATCAGGTTCCTGCCAGGTGTGTATGGGGTTTTCACTGTGTATCAGGATCCTGCCAGGTGTGTATGGGGCTTTTACAGTGTATCAGGATCCTGCCATGTGTGTATTTGGGTTTCACAGTGTTTCAGGATCCAGCATCGTGTGTATGGGGTTTCACAGTTTATCAGGATCCTGCCAGGTGTGCATGGGGTTTTCACAGTGGATCAAGATCCTGCCAGGTGTGTAAGGGGTTTTCACAGTGTATCAGGATCCTGCCAGGTGTGTATGTGGTTTTCACTGTTTATCATGATCCTGCCTGGTGTGTATGGGGTTTTCACAGTGTATCAGGGTCCTGCCAGGTGTGTATGTGTTTTTCACAGTTTATCAGGATCCTGCCAGGTGTGTATGGGGTTTCACAGTGGATCAGAATCCTGCCAGGTGTGGATGTGGGTTTCACAGTTTATCAGGATCCTGCCAGGTGTGAATGGGGTTTCACAGTGGATCAGGATCCTGCCAGGTGTGTACGGGGTTTTCACAGTGTATCAGGATCTTGCCAGATGTGTATGGAGTTTTCACAGTGGATCAGGATCCTGCCAGGTGTGTATGGGATTTTCACAGTGGATCAGGATCCTGCTTGGTGTGACAGGGATTTCACAGATTATCAGGATCCTGCCAGGTGTGTATGTGGGTTTCACAGTTTATCAGGATCCTGCCAGATGTGAATAGGGCTTTCACAGTGCATCAGGATCCTGTCAGATGTGCATGGCGTTTTCACAGTGCATCAGGATCCTTCCAGATGTGCATGAGGGTTACACAGTGTATCAGGATCCTGCCAGGTGCGTATGAGCGTTTCACATTGTATCAGGATCCTGCCAGGTGTGTATGGGTTTTTCACTGTGTATCAGGATCTGCCAGGTGTGTTTGGGGTTTTCACAGTGTATCAGGTCCTTCCAGGTGTGTATTGGGGTTTCAAAGTGGATCAGGATCCTGCCAGGTGTGTATGGGGTTTCACAGTGGATCGGCATTCTGCCAGATGTGTTTCGGGTTTTCACAGGCTATCAGGTACTTCCAGGTGTGTATGGTGGTTTCACAGTGTATCAGGATCCTGCCAGATGTGTTTGGGGTTTTCACAGTGTATCAGGATCCTTCCAGGTGTGTATGAAGGTTTCACAGTGTATCTGGATCCTGCCAGGTGTGTATGGGGTTTCACAGTGTATCAGGATCATGCTTGGTGTGACAGGGATTTCACAGATTATCAGGATCCTGCCATGTCTGTATGTGGGTTTCACAGTTTATCAGGATCCTGCCATATGTGAATGGGGTTTTCACAGTGCATCAGGAACCTGCCAGATGTGCATGGCGTTTTCACAGTGCATCAGGATCCTTCCAGATGTGCATGGGGGTTACACAGTGTATCAGGATCCTGCCAGGTGTGTATGAGCGTTTCACATTGTATCAGGATCCTGCCAGGTGTGTATGGGTTTTTCACAGTGCATCAGGATCTGCCAGGTGTGTAAGGTGTTTCACAGTGGATCAGGATCCTGCCAGATGTGTTTCGGGTTTTCACAGTGTATCAGGTCCTTCCAGGTGTGTATTGGGGTTTCACAGTGGATCAGGATCCTGCCAGGTGTGTATGGGGTTTCACAGTGTATCAGGATCCTGCCAGGTGTGTATGGGGTTTCACAGTGGATCGGCATTCTGCCAGATGTGTTTCGGGTTTTCACAGTCTATCAGGTCCTTCCAGGTGTGTATGGTGGTTTCACAGTGGATCAGGATCCTGCCAGGTGTGTATGGGGTTTCACAGTGTATCAGGATCCTGCCAGATGTGTTTGGGGTTTTCACAGTGTATCAGGATCCTTCCAGGTGTGTATGAAGGTTTCACAGTGTATCTGGATCCTGCCAGGTGTGTATGGGGTTTCACAGTGTATCAGGATCCTCCCAGGTGTGTTTGGGGTTTTCACAGTGTATCAGGATCCTGCCAAATGTGAAGGGGGTTTCACAGTATAACAGGATCCTGCCAGGTGTGTATGGGGTTTTCACAGTGGATCAGGATCCTGCCAGGTGTGTATGGGGGTTTCTCAGTGTATCAGGATCCTACCAGGTGTGTTTGGGGTTTTCACAGTGGATCAGGATCCTGCCAGGTGTGTATGGGGTTTCACAGTGTATCAGGATCCTGCCAAATGCGATGGGGGTTTCACAGTATAACAGGATCCTGCCAGGTGTGTATGGGGGTTTTCACAGTGTATCAGGATCCTTCCAGGTGTGCTTGGGGGTTTTCACAGTGTATCCGGATTCTTCCAGGTGTGTATCGGGTTTTCACAGTGGATCAGTATCCTGCCAGGTGTATATGGGGTTTCACAGTGTATCTGGATCCTGCCAGATGTGAATGGGGTATCACTGCGTATCAGGATCCTGCCAGATGTGAATGGTGTTTCACAGTGGATCAGGATCCTGCCAGGTGTGTGCAGGGTTTTCACAGTGTATCAGGATCCTGCCAAATGTGTTTGGAGATTTCACAGTGGATCAGGATCCTGCCAGATGTGAATGAGATTTTCACAGTGCATCAGGATCCTGCCAGATGTGCATGGGGTTTTCACAGTGCATCAGGATCCTTCCAGATGTGTATGGGTGTTTCACAGTCTATCAGGATCCTTCCAGATGTGTATGGGTGTTTCACAGTGTATCAGGATCCTGCCAAATGTGAACGGGTTTTCACAGTGGATCAGGATCCTGCCAGGTTTATAGGGGGCTTCACAGTGTATCAGGATCCTGCCAAATGTGAACGGGTTTCACAGTGGATCAGGATCCTGCCAGGTGTGTATGGGGTTTCACAGTGTATCAGGATCCTGCCAGATGTGTTTGGGGTTTTCACAGTGTATCAGGATCCTTCCAGGTGTGTATGAAGGTTTCACTGTGTATCAGGATCCTGCCAGGTGTGCATGGGGTTTCACAGTGTATCAGGATCCTCCCAGCTGTGTTTGGGGTTTTCACAGTGTATCAGGATCCTGCCAGGTGTATAGGGGGTTTCACAGTGTATCAGTATCCTGCCAAATGTGAAGGGGGTTTCACAGTGGATCAGGATCCTGCCAGGTGTGTATGGGGTTTTCACAGTGTTTCAGGATCCTGCAAAATGTGAAGGGGGTTTCACAGTATAACATAATCCAACCAGGTGTGTATGGGGTTTTCACAGTGGATCAGGATCCTGCCAGGGGTGTATGGGGTTTTCACAGTGTATCAGGATCCTATCAGGTGTGTATGGGGGTTTCACAGTGTATCAGGATCCTGCCAAATGTGAAGGGGGTTTCACAGTATGACAGGATCCTGCCAGGTGTGTATGGGGGTTTTCACAGTGTATCAGGATCCTTCCAGGTGTGCTTGGGGGTTTTCACAGTGTATCCGGATTCTTCCAGGTGTGTATGGGGTTTTCACAGTGGATCAGGATCCTGCCAGGTGTATATGGGGTTTCACAGTGTATCAGGATCCTGCCAGATGTGAATGGGGTTTCACTGCGTATCAGGATCCTGCCAGATGTGAATGGGGTTACACAGAGGATCAGGATCCTGCCAGATGTGTACCTGGTTTTCAAAGTGTATCAGGATCCTGCCAGATGTGTATGGAGATTTCACAGTGGATCAGGATCCTGCCAGATGTGAATGAGTTTTTCACAGTGCATCAGGATCCTGCCAGATGTGCATGGGGTTTTCACAGTGCATCAGGATCCTTCCAGATGTGTTTGGGTGTTTCACAGTGTATCCGGATCCTGCATCGTGTGTATGGGGCTTCACAGTTAATCAGGTTCCTGCCAGGTGTGTATGGGGTTTTCACTGTGTATCAGGATCCTGTCAGGTGTGTCTGGAGCTTTTGCAGTGTATCAGGATCCTGCCAGGTGTGTATTTGGGTTTCACAGTTTATCAGGCTCCTGCCAGGTGTGTACGGGGGTTTCACAGTTTATCAGGATCCTGCAAGGTTTGTATGGGGGTTTCACAGTTTATCAGGACCCTGCCAGGTATGTATGTGGGTTTCACAGTTTATCAGGATCCTGCCAGATGTGTATGGGGTTTTCACAGTCCATCAGGCTCCTTACAGATGTGTATGGGTGCTTCACAGTGTTTCAGGATCCAGCATCGTGTGTATGGGGTTTCACAGTTTATCAGGATCCTGCCAGGTGTGTATGGGGGTTTCACAGTGTATCAGGATCCTATCAGGTGTGTATGGGGTTTTCACAATGTATCAGGATCCTGCCAGGTGTGTATGGGGTTTCACATTGTATCAGGATCCTGCCAAATGTGAAGGGGGTTTCACAGTATAACAGGATCCTGCCAGGTGTGTATGGGGGTTTTCACAGTGTATCAGGATCCTTCCAGGTGTGCTTGGGGGTTTTCACAGTGTATCCGGATTCTTCCAGGTGTGTATGGGGTTTTCACAGTGGATCAGGATCCTGCCAAGTGTATATGGGGTTTCACAGTGTATCAGGATCCTGCCAGATGTGAATGGGGTTTCACTGCGTATCAGGACCCTGCCAGATGTGAATGGGGTTTCACAGTGGATCAGGATCCTGCCAGGTGTGTACCGGGTTTTCAAAGTGTATCAGCATCCTGCCAGATGTGTATGGAGATTTCACAGTGGATCAGGATCCTGCCAGATGTGAATGAGTTTTTCACAGTGCATCAGGATCCTGCCAGATGTGCTTGGGGTTTTCACAGTGCATCAGGGTCCTTCCAGATGTGTATGGGTGTGTCACAGTGTATCAGGATCCTGCATCGTGTGTATGGGGGTTCACAGTTAATCAGGTTCCTGCCAGGTGTGTTTGGGGTTTTCACTGTGTATCAGGATCCTGCCAGGTGTGTATGGGTCTTTTACAGTGTATCAGCATCCTGCCAGGTGTGCATTTGGGTTTCACAGTTTATCAGGATCCTGCCAGGTGTGTATGGGGGTTTCACAGTTTATCAGGATCCTGCAAGGTGTGTATGGGGGTTTCACAGTTTATCAGTATCCTGCCAGGTGTGTATGTGGGTTTCACAGTTTATCAGGATCCTGCCAGATGTGTATGGGGTTTTCACAGTCCATCAGGCTCCTTACAGATGTGTATGGGTGCTTCACAGTGTTTCAGGATCCAGCATCGTGTTTATGGGGTTTCACAGTTTATCAGGATCCTGCCAGGGTTGCATGGGGTTTTCACAGTGTATCAAGATCCTGCCAGGTGTGTAAGGGGTTTTCACAGTGTATCAGGATCCTGCCAGGTGTGTATGTGGGTTTCACAGTTTATCACGATCCTGCCTGGTGTGTATGAGGTTTTCACAGTGTATCAGGGTCCTGCCAGGTGTGCATGTGGTTTTCACTGTTTATCAGGATCCTGCCAGGTGTGTATGGGGTTTCACAGTGGATCAGGATCCTGCCAGGTGTGCATGTGGGTTTCACAGTGTATCAGAGTCCTGCCAGGTGTGAATGGGGTTTCACAGTGGATCAGGATCCTGCCAGGTGTGTACGGGGTTTTCACAGTGTATCAGGATCTTGCCAGATGTGTGTGCAGTTTTCACAGATTATCTGGATCCTGCCAGGTGTGTATGGGGTTTTCACAGTGGATCAGGATCCTGCTTGGTGTGACATGGATTTCACAGATTATCAGGATCCTGCCAGATGTGAATGGGGTTTTCACAGTGCAGCAGGATCCTGCCAGATGTGCATGGCGTTTTCACAGTTCATCAGGATCCTTCCAGATGTGTATGTGGTTTACACAGTGTATCAGGATCCTGCCAGGTGTGTATGAGCGTTTCACATTGTATCAGGATCCTGCCAGGTGTGTATGGGTTTTTCACAGTGTATCAGGATCTGCCAGGTGTGTATGGGGTTTCACAGTGGATAGGCAATCTGCCAGATGTGTTTGGGGTTTTCACAGTGGATCAGGATCCTGCCAGATGTGTTTCGTGTTTTCACAGTGTATCAGGTCCTTCCAGGTGTGTATTGGGGTTTCACAGTGGATCAGGATCCTGCCAGGTGTGTATGGGGTTTCACAGTGGATAGGCAATCTGCCAGATGTGTTTGGGGTTTTCACAGTGTATCAGGATCCTTCCAGGTGTGTATGAAGGTTTCACAGTGTATCAGGATCCTGCCAGGTGTGTTTGGGGTTTTACAGTGTATCAGGATCCTCCCAGCTGTGTTTGGGGTTTTCACAGTGCATCAGGATCCTGCCAAATGTGAACGGGGTTTCACAGTTTATCAGGTTCCTGCCAGATGTGAATGGGGTTTCACTGTGTATCAGGATCCTGCCAGATGTGAATGGGGTTTCACTGTGCATCAGGAACCTGCCAGGTGTGTACGGGGATTTCACAGTGCATCAGGCTCCTGCCAGGTGTGTATGGGGGTTTCACAGTATACCAGGATCCTGCCAGGTGTGTATGGGTTTTCACAGTATATCAGGATCCTGCCAGGTGTGTATGGGGGTTTCAGAGTTCATCAGGATCCCTCCAGGTGTGTATGGGAGTTTCACAGTTTATCAGCATCCGGCCAGGTGCGGATGGGGTATGTACAGTGGATCAGGATCCTGCCAGATGTGTATGGTGTTTTCACAGTGTATCAGGATCCTTCCAGGTGTGTATGGGGTTTTCACAGTGTAACTGGATCCTGCCAAGTGTGTATGGGTTTTTCACAGTGGATCAGGATCCTGCCGGGTGTTTGGGATTTCACAGTGGATCAAGATCCTGCGAGGTGAGTTTGGGGTTTTCACAGTGTATCAGGATCCTGCCAGGTGTGTATGGGGTTTTCACAGTGTATCAGGATCCTGCCAGATGTGAATGGGGTTTCACTGCGTATCAGGATCCTGCCAGATGTGAATGGTGTTTCACAGTGAGTCAGGATCCGGCCAGGTGTGTACGGGGTTTTCACAGTGTATCAGGATCCTGCCAGATGTGAATGAGGTTTTCACAGTGCATCAGGATCCTGCAAGATGTGTATGGGGTTTTCACAGTGCATCAAAATCCTGCCAGATGTGTATGTGTGTTTCACAGTGTATCAGGATCCTGCATCGTGTGTATGGGATTTCACAGTTTATCAGGATCCTGCCAGGTTTGTATGGGGTTTTCACAGTGTATCAGGATCCTGCCAGGTGTGTATGGGGTTTTCACAGTGGATCAGGATCCTGCCAGGTGTGTATGTGGGTTTCACAGATTATCAGCATCCTGCCTGGTGTGTATGGGGATTTCACAGTGAATCAGGATCCTGCCTTGTGTGTATGTGGGTTTCACAGTTTATCAGGATCCTGCCTGGTGTGTATGTGGTTTCACAGTGGATCAGTATCCTGCCAGGTGTGTATTTGGGTTTCACAGTTTATCAGCATCCTGCCAGATGTGAATGGGGTTTCACAGTGGATCAGGATCCTGCCAGGTGTGTACGGGGTTTTCACAGTGGATCAGGATCCTGCTAGATGTGTATGGAGTTTTCACAGTGGATCAGGATCCTGCCAGGTGTGTATGGGGTTTTCACAGTGGATCAGGATCCTGCCAGGTGTGTCAGGGATTTCACAGTGTATCAGGATCCTGCCAGGTGTGTATGGGGTGTTTACAGTTTATCAAGGTGCTGCCAGGCGTGTATGGAGTTTTCACAGTGGATCAGGATCCTGCCAGGTGTGTATGGGGGATTCACTGTGTATCAGGATCCTGCCAGGTGTGTATGGGATTTCAATGTGTATCAGGATTCTTTCAGGTGTGTATGGGGTTTCACAGTGTATCAGGATCCTGCCAGATGTGAGTGGGGATTCACTGTGGATCAGGATCCTGACAGATGTGAATGGATTTTCACTGTGCATCAGGAACCTGCCAGGTGTGCACGGGATTTCACAGTGCATCAGGCTCCTGCCAGGTGTGTATGGGGGTTTCACAGTGTATCAGGATCCTGCCAGGTGTGTATGGGGGTTCCACAGTTTATCAGGATCCTGCCAGGTGTGCATGTGGGTTTCACAGTTTATCAGGATACTGCCAGATGTGAATGGGGTTTTCACAGTGCATCAGGGTCCTGCCAGATGTGTATGGGGTTTTCACAGTCCATCAGGTTCCTTCCAGATGTGTATGGGTGTTTCATAGTGTATCAGGATCCTGCATCGTGTGTATGGGGTTTCACAGTTTATCAGGATCCTGCCTGGTGTGTATGGGGTTTTCACAGTGTATCAGGATCTGCCAGGTGTGTATGGGGTTTTCGCAGAGTATCAGGATCCTGCCAGGTGTGTATGTGGGTTTCACAGATTATCAGCATCCTGCCTGGTGTATATGGGGATTTCACAGTGTATCAGGATCCTGCCAGGTGTGTATGTGGGTTTCACAGTTTATCAGGATCCTACCATATGTGAATGGGGTTTTCACAGTGCATCAGGATCCTGCCAGGTGTGTATGTGGGTTTCACAGATTATCAGGATCCTGCCAGATGTGAATGGGGTTTCACGGTGGTTCAGGATCCTACCAGGTGTGTACGGTGTTTTCACAGTGGATCAGGATCCTGCCAGATGTGTATGGAGTTTTCACAGTGGATCAGGATCCTGCCATGTGTGTATGGGATTTTCACAGTATATCAGGATCCTGCCAGGAGTGTCAGGGATTTCACAGTGTATCAGGATCCTGCCAGGTGTGTATGGGGTTTCACAGTGTATCAGGATCATGCCAGGTGTGTATGGGGTTTCACAGTGTACCAGGATCCTGCCAGGTGTGTATGGGGTTTCACAGTGTATCAGGATCCTGCCAGGTGTGTATGGGGTTTCACAGTGAATCAGGATCCAGCCAGATGTGAATGGGGTTTCACTGTGTATCAGGATCCTGCCAGATGTGAATGGGGTTACACTGTGCATCAGGAACCTGCCAGGTGTTTACGGGGATTTCACAGTGCATCAGGCTCCTGCCAGGTGAGTATGGGGTTTCACAGTATATCAGGATCCTGCCAGGTGTGTATGGGTTTTCAAAGTATATCAGGATCCTGCCAGGTGTGTATGGGGGTTTCACAGTTTATAAGGATCCCGCCAGGTGTGTGTGGTTGTTTCACAGTTTATCAGCATCCTGCCAGGTGCGTATGGGGTATATACAGTGGATCAGGATCCTGCCAGGTGTGTATGGTGTTTTCACAGTGGATCAGGATCCTGCCAGGTGTGTATGGGGTTTTCACAGTGTATCAGGATCCTGCCAAGTTTGTATGGGGTTTTCACAGTGGATCAGGATCCTGCCAGGTGTGTATGGGTTTTTCGCAGTGGATCAGGATCCTGCCAGGTGTGTGTGGGGTTTTCACAGTGTATCAGGATCCTGCCAGGTGTGTATGGGGTTTTCACAGTGTATCAGAATCCTGCCAGATGTGAATGAGGTTTCACTGCGTATCAGGATCCTGCCAGATGTGAATGGTGTTTCACAACGGATCAGGATCCTGCCAGGTGTGTACGGGTTTTTCACAGTGTATCAGGATCCTGCCAGATGTGAATGAGGTTTTCACCGTGCATTAGGATCCTGCCAGATATCTATGGGGTTTTCACAGTGCATCAGTATCCTTCCAGATGTGTATGGGTGTTTCACAGTGTATCAGGATCCTGCATCGTGTGTATGGGGTTTCACAGTTTATCAGGTTCCTGCCAGGTGTGTATGAGGTTTTCACAATGTATCAGGATCCTGCCAGGTGTGTATGTGGGTTTCACAGATTATCAGGATCCTTCCAGGTGTGTCTGGGATATTCACAGTATATCAGGATCCTGCCAGTTGTGTATGTGGGCTTCACAGTTTATCAGGATCCTGCCAGGTGTGTATGTGCGTTTCACAGTTTATCAGGAACCTGCCAGATGTGAATGGGGTTTCACTGTGCATCAGGAACCTGCCAGGTGTGTACCGGGATTTCACAGTGCATCAGGCTCCTGCCAGGTGTGTATGGGGGTTTCACAGTATAACAGGATCCTGCCAGATGTGAATGGGGTATCACTGTGCATCAGGAAGCTGCCAGGTGTGTACCGGGATTTCACAGTGCATCAGGATCCCGCCAGGTGTGTATGGGGGTTTCACAGTTTATCAGCATCCTGCCAGGTGCGTATGGGGTATATACAGTGGATCAGGATCCTGCCAGGTGTGCATGGGGTTTTCACAGTGGATCAGGATCCTGCCGGTTGTGTATGGGGTTTTCACAGTGTATCAGGATCCTGGCAGATGTGAATGGGGTTTCACTGCGTATCAGGATCCAGCCAGATGTGAATGGTGTTCCACAGTGGATCAGGATCCTGCCAGATGTGTATGGGTGTTTCACAGTGTATCAGGATCCTGCATCGTGTGTATGGGGTTTCACAGTTTATCTGTTTCCTGCCAGGTGTGTATGGGGTTTTCACAGTGTATCAGGATCCTGCCAGGTGTGTATGGGGGTTTCACAGTTTATCAGGATCCTGCCTGGTGTGCATGTGGGTTTCACAGTTTATCAGGATCCTGCCAGATGTGAATGGGGTTTTCACAGTGCATCAGGATCCTGTCAGATGTGTATGGGGTTTTCACAGTCCATCAGTTTGCTTCCAGATGTGTATGGGGTATATATACAGTGGATCAGGATCCTGCCAGGTGTGTATGGGGTTGCACAGTTTATCAGGATCCTGCCAGGGGTGTATGGGGTTTTCACAGTGTATCAGGATCCTGCCAGGTGTGTCTGGGGTTTTCACAGTGTATCAGGATCCTGCCAGGTTTGTATGTGGGTTTCACAGTTTATCAGCATCCTGCCTGGTGTGTATGGGTATTTCAGAGTGTATCAGGATCCTGCCAGGTGTGTATGTGGGATTCACAGTTTATCAGGATCCTGGTTGGTGTGTATGGGTTTTCACAGTGGATGAGGATCCTGCCAGGTGTGTATGTGGGTTTCACAGTTTATCAGGATCCTGCCAGATGTGAATGGGGTTTCACAGTGGATCAGGCTCCTGCCAGGTGTGTCCGGGTTTTCACAGTGGATCAGGATCCTGCCAGATGTGTATGGAGATTTCACAGTGGATCAGGATACTGCCAGGTGTGTATGGGTGTTTCACAGTGTATCTGGATCCTGCATCGTCTGTATGGGGTTTCACAGTTTATCTGGTTCCTGGCAGGTGTGTATGGGGTTTTCACAGTGTATCAGGATCCTGCCAGGTGTGTATGGGGTTTCACAGTGTATCAGGATCCTGCCAGGTGTGTATGTGGGTTTCACAGTTTATCAGGACACTGCCAGGTGTGTCTGGGGTTTTCACAGATTTTCAGGATCCTGCCAGGTGTGTATGGGGGTTTCACAGTTTATCAGGATCCTGCCTGGTGTGTATGTGGGTTTCACAGTTTATCAGGATCCTGCCAGATGTGAATGGGGTTTTCACAGTGCATCAGAATCTTGTCAGATGAATGTGGGGTTTTCACAGTCCATCACTTTGCTTCCAGATGTGTATGGGGTCTATTTATAGTGGATCAGGATCCTGCCAGGTGTGTATGGGGTTTCACAGTTTATCAGGATCCTGCCAGGAGTTTATGGGGTTTTCACAGTGTATCAGGATCCTGCCAGGTGTGTATGGGGTTTTCACAGTGTATCAGGATCCTGCCAGGTGTGTATCTGGGTTTCACAGTTTATCAGCATCCTGCCTGGTGTGTATGGGGATTTCACAGTGTATCAGGATCCTGCCAGGTGTGTATGTGGGTTTCACAGTTTATCAGGATCCTGCTTGGTGTGTATGGGTTTTCACAGTGGATCAGGATCCTGCCAGGTGTGTATGTGGGTTTCACAGTTTATCAGGATCCTGCCAGATGTGAATGGGGTTTCACAGTGGATCAGGATCCTGCCAGGTGTGTACGGGTTTTCACAGTGGATCAGGATCCTGCCAGATGTGTATGGAGATTTCACAGTGGATCAGGATACTGCCAGGTGTGTATGGGGTTTTCACAGTGGATCAGGATCCTGCCTGGTGTGTCAGGGATTTCACAGTGGATCAGGATCCTGCCAGGTGTGTGCGGGGTGTTCACAGTTTATCAAGGTCCTGCCAGGCTTGTATGGGGTTTTCACAGTGGATCAGGATCCTGCCAGGTGTGCATGGGGGTTTCACTGTGTATCAGGATCCTGCCATGTGTGTATGGGGTTTCTCAGTGTATCAGGATCCTGCCAGGTGTGTATGGGGTTTCACGGTGTCTCAGGATCCTGCCAGATGTGAATGGGGTTTCACAGTGTATCAGGATCCTGCCAGATGTGAATGGGGTTTCACTGTGCATCAGGAACCTGCCAGGTGTGCACGGGGATTTCACAGTGCATCAGGCTCCTGCCAGGTGTGTATGGGGGTTTCACAGTATATCAGGATCCTGCCAGGTGTGTATGGGGGTTTCACAGTTTATGAGGATCCTGCCAGGTGTGTATGGGGTATTTACAGTTTATCAGCATCCTGCCAGGTGCGTATGGGGTAGATGTACAGTGGATCAGAATCCTGCCAGGTGTGTATGGTGTTTTCACAGTGTATCAGGATCCTGCCAGGTGTGTATGCGGTTTACACAGTGTATCAGGATCATGCCAAGTGTGTATGGGGTTTTCGCAGTGGAGCACGATCCTGCCAGGTGTGTATGGGGTTTTCTCAGTGGATCAGGATCCTGCCAGGTGTGTGTGGGGTTTTCACAGTGTATCAAGATCCTGCCAGGTGTGTTTGGGGTTTTCACAGTCCATCAGGATCCTGCCAGGTGTGTCTGGGGTTTTCACAGTTTATCAGGATCCTGACAGGTGTGTATGGGGGTTTAACGGTTTATCAGGATCCTGCCAGGTGTGACTGGGGTTTCACTGTGTATCAGGATCCTGCCAGATGTGAACGGGGTTTCACTGTGCATCAGGAATCTGCCAGGTGTGTACGGGGATTTCACAGTGCATCAGGCTCCAGCCAGGTGTGTATGGGGGTTTGGCAGTATATCAGGATACTGCCAGGTGTGTATGGGTTTTCACAGTATATCAGGATCCTGCCAGGTGTGTATGGGGGTTTCACAGTTTATCAGCATCCTGCCAGGTGCGTATGGGGTCTTTACAGTCGATCAAGATCCTGCCAGATGTGTATGGTGTTTTCACTGTGTATCAGGATCCTGCCAGGTGTGTATGGGGTTTTCACAGTGTATCAGGATTCTGCCAGGTGTGTATGGGGTTTTCGCAGTGTATCAGGATCCTGCCAGATGTATATGTGGGTTTCACAGTTTATCAGGACACTGCCAGGTGTGTCTGGGGTTTTCACAGATTATCAGGATCCTGCCAGGTATGTATGGGGGTTTCACAGTTTATCAGGATCCTGCCTGGTGTGTATGTGGGTTTCACAGTTTATCAGGATCCTGCCAGATGTGAATGGGGTTTTCACAGTGCATCAGGATCCTGTCAGGTGTGTATGGGGTTTTCACAGTCCATCAGTTTGCTTCCAGATGTGTATGGGGTATATATACAGTGGATCAGGATCCTGCCAGGTGTGTATGGGGTTGCACAGTTTATCAGAATCCTGCCAGGGGTGTATGGGGTTTTCACAGTGTATCAGGATCCTGCCAGGTGTGTCTGGGGTTTTCACAGTGTATCAGGATCCTGTCAGATGTGTATGTGGGTTTCACAGTGGATCAGGATCCTGCCAGATGTGTATGGGGTTTCACAGTGGATCAGGATCCTGCCAGGTGTGTGTGGGGTTTTCACAATGTATCCGGATCCTGCCAGGTGTCTTTGGGGTTTTCACAGTGTATCAGGATCCTGCCAGATGTGAATGGGATTTCACTGCGTATCAGGAACCTGCCAGATGTGAATTGTGTTTCACTGTAGATCAGGATCCTGCCAGGTGTGTACGGGGTGTTCACAGTGTATCAGGATCCTGCCAGATGTGTATGGAGATTTTACAGTGGATCAGGATCCTGCCAGATGTGAATGAGGTTTTCACAGTGCATCAGGATCCTGCCAGATGTGTATGGGGTTTTCACAGTGCATCAGGATCCTTCCAGATGTGCATGTGGGTTTCACAGTGTATCAGGATCCTGCATCGTATGTATGGGGTTTCACAGTTTATCAGGATCCTGCCAGGTGTGTATGGGGTTTTCACAGTGTATCAGGATCCTGCCAGGTGTGTATGGGGTTTTCGCAGTGTATCAGGATCCTGCCAGGTGCATATGTGGCTTTCACAGTTTATCAGGACACTGCCAGGTGTGTCTGGGGTTTTCAGAGATTATCAAGATCCTGCCAGGTGTGTATGGAGTTATCACAGTGCATCAGGATCCTGTCAGATGTGTATGGGGTTTTCACAGTCCATCAGTTTGCTTCCAGATGTGTATGGGGTATATATACAGTGGATCAGGATCCTGCCAGATGTGAATGGGGTTTCACTGTGCATCAGGAACCTGCCAGGTGTGCACGGGGATTTCACAGTGCATCAGGCTCCTGCCAGGTGTGTATGGGGGTTTCACAGTATATCAGGATCCTGCCAGGTGTGTATGGGGGTTTCACAGTTTATGAGGATCCTGCCAGGTGTGTATGGGGTATTTACAGTTTATCAGCATCCTGCCAGGTGCGTATGGGGTAGATGTACAGTGGATCAGAATCCTGCCAGGTGTGTATGGTGTTTTCACAGTGTATCAGGATCCTGCCAGGTGTGTATGCGGTTTACACAGTGTATCAGGATCATGCCAAGTGTGTATGGGGTTTTCGCAGTGGATCACGATCCTGCCAGGTGTGTATGGGGTTTTCTCAGTGGATCAGGATCCTGCCAGGTGTGTGTGGGGTTTTCACAGTGTATCAAGATCCTGCCAGGTGTGTTTGGGGTTTTCACAGTCCATCAGGATCCTGCCAGGTGTGTCTGGGGTTTTCACAGTTTATCAGGATCCTGACAGGTGTGTATGGGGGTTTAACGGTTTATCAGGATCCTGCCAGGTGTGACTGGGGTTTCACTGTGTATCAGGATCCTGCCAGATGTGAACGGGGTTTCACTGTGCATCAGGAATCTGCCAGGTGTGTACGGGGATTTCACAGTGCATCAGGCTCCAGCCAGGTGTGTATGGGGGTTTGGCAGTATATCAGGATACTGCCAGGTGTGTATGGGTTTTCACAGTATATCAGGATCCTGCCAGGTGTGTATGGGGGTTTCACAGTATATCAGCATCCTGCCAGGTGCGTATGGGGTCTTTACAGTCGATCAAGATCCTGCCAGATGTGTATGGTGTTTTCACAGTGTATCAGGATCCTGCCAGGTGTGTATGGGGTTTTCACAGTGTATCAGGATTCTGCCAGGTGTGTATGGGGTTTTCGCAGTGTATCAGGATCCTGCCAGGTGTATATGTGGGTTTCACAGTTTATCAGGACACTGCCAGGTGTGTCTGGGGTTTTCACAGATTATCAGGATCCTGCCAGGTATGTATGGGGGTTTCACAGTTTATCAGGATCCTGCCTGGTGTGTATGTGGGTTTCACAGTTTATCAGGATCCTGCCAGATGTGAATGGGGTTTTCACAGTGCATCAGGATCCTGTCAGGTGTGTATGGGGTTTTCACAGTCCATCAGTTTGCTTCCAGATGTGTATGGGGTATATATACAGTGGATCAGGATCCTGCCAGGTGTGTATGGGGTTGCACAGTTTATCAGAATCCTGCCAGGGGTGTATGGGGTTTTCACAGTGTATCAGGATCCTGCCAGGTGTGTCTGGGGTTTTCACAGTGTATCAGGATCCTGTCAGATGTGTATGTGGGTTTCACAGTGGATCAGGATCCTGCCAGATGTGTATGGGGTTTCACAGTGGATCAGGATCCTGCCAGGTGTGTGTGGGGTTTTCACAATGTATCCGGATCCTGCCAGGTGTCTTTGGGGTTTTCACAGTGTATCAGGATCCTGCCAGATGTGAATGGGATTTCACTGCGTATCAGGAACCTGCCAGATGTGAATGGTGTTTCACTGTAGATCAGGATCCTGCCAGGTGTGTACGGGGTGTTCACAGTGTATCAGGATCCTGCCAGATGTGTATGGAGATTTTACAGTGGATCAGGATCCTGCCAGATGTGAATGAGGTTTTCACAGTGCATCAGGATCCTGCCAGATGTGTATGGGGTTTTCACAGTGCATCAGGATCCTTCCAGATGTGCATGTGGGTTTCACAGTATATCAGGATCCTGCATCGTGTGTATGGGGTTTCACAGTTTATCAGGATCCTGCCAGGTGTGTATGGGGTTTTCACAGTGTATCAGGATCCTGCCAGGTGTGTATGGGGTTTTCGCAGTGTATCAGGATCCTGCCAGGTGCATATGTGGCTTTCACAGTTTATCAGGACACTGCCAGGTGTGTCTGGGGTTTTCACAGATTATCAAGATCCTGCCAGGTGTGTATGGAGTTATCACAGTGCATCAGGATCCTGTCAGATGTGTATGGGGTTTTCACAGTCCATCAGTTTGCTTCCAGATGTGTATGGGGTATATATACAGTGGATCAGGATCCTGCCAGGTGTGTATGGGGTTTCACAGTTTATCAGGATCCTGCCAGGGGTGTATGGGGTTTTCACAGTGTATCAGGATCCTGCCAGATTTGAATGGGATTTCACTGCGTATCAGGATCCTGCCAGATGTGAATGGTGTTTCACAGTGGATCAGGTTCCTGCCAGGTGTGTACGGGGTTTTCACAGTGTATCAGGATCCTGCCAGATGTGTATCGAGATTTCACAGTGGATCAGGATTCTGCCAGATGTGAATGAGCTTTTCACAGTGCATCAGGATCCTGCCAGATGTGTATGGGGTTTTCACAGTGCATCAGGATCCTTCCAGACGTGCATGTGTGTTTCACAGTGTATCAGGATCCTGCATCGTGTGTATGGGGTTTCACAGTTTATCAGGATCCTGCCAGGTGTGTATGGGGTTTTCACAGTGTATCAGGACCCTGCCAGGTGTGTATGGGGTTTTCACAGTGTATCAGGATCCTGCCAGGTGTATATGTGGGTTTCACAGTTTATCAGGACACTGCCAGGTGTGTCTGGGCTTTTCACAGATTATCAGGATACTGCCAGGTGTGTATGGGGGTTTCACAGTTTATCAGGATCCTGCCTGGTGTGTCTGTGGGTTTCACAGTTTATCAGGATCCTGCCATATGTGAATGGGGTTTTCACAGTGCATCAGGATCCTGTCTGATGTGTATGGGTTTTTCACAGTCCATCAGTTTGCTTCCAGATGTGTATGGGGTATATATACAGTGGATCAGGATCCAGCCAGGTGTGTATGGGGTTTCACAGTTTATCAGGATCCTGCCAGGCATGCATGGGGTATTCACAGTGTATCAGGATCCTGCCAGGTGTGTATGGGGTTTTCACAGTGTATCAGGATCCTGCCAGGTGTGTATGTGGGTTTCACAGTTTATCAGCATCCTGCCTGGTGTGTTTGGGGATTTCACAGTGTATCAGGATCCTGCCAGGTGTGTATGTGGGTTTCACAGTTTATCTGGATCCTAGTTGGTCTGTATGGGTTTTCACAGTGGATCAGGATCCTGCCAGGTGTGTATGTGGGTTTCACAGTTTATCAGGATCCTGCCAGATGGGAATGGGGCTTCACAGTGGATCAGGATACTGCCAGGTGTGTATGGGTGTTTCACAGTGTATCAGGATCCTGCATCGTCTGTATGGGGTTTCACAGTTTATCTGGTTCCTGCCAGGTGTGTATGGGGTTTTCACAGTGTATCAGGATCCTGCCAGGTGTGTATGGGGTTTTCACAGTGTATCAGGATCCTGCCAGGTGTGTATGTGGGTTTCACAGTTTATCAGGACACTGCCAGGTGTGTCTGGGGTTTTCACAGATTATCAGGATCCTGTCCGGTGTGTTTGGGGGTTTCACAGCTTATCAGGATTCTGCCTGGTGTGTATGTGCGTTTCACAGTTTATCAGGATTCTGCCAGGTGTGTATGTGGGTTTCACAGTTTATCCGGATCCTAGTTGGTGTGTATGGGTTTTCACAGTGGATCAGGATCCTGCCAGGTGTGTATGTGGGTTTCACAGTTTATCAGGATCCTGCCAGATGGGAATGGGGCTTCACAGTGGATCAGGATACTGCCAGGTGTGTATGGGTGTTTCACAGTGTATCAGGATCCTGCATCGTCTGTATGGGGTTTCACAGTTTATCTGGTTCCTGCCAGGTGTGTATGGGGTTTTCACAGTGTATCAGGATCCTGCCAGGTGTGTATGGGGTTTTCACAGTGTATCAGGATCCTGCCAGGTGTGTATGTGGGTTTCACAGTTTATCAGGACACTGCCAGGTGTGTCTGGGGTTTTCACACATTATCAGGATCCTGTCCGGTGTGTTTGGGGGTTTCACAGCTTATCAGGATTCTGCCTGGTGTGTATGTGGGTTTCACAGTTTATCAGGATTCTGCCAGATGTGAATGGGGTTTTCACAGTGCATCAGAATCCTGTCAGATGTCTATGGGGTTTTCACAGTCCATCAGTTTGCTTCCAGATGTGTATGGGGTATATTTACAGTGGATCAGGATCCTGCCAGGTGTGTATGGGGTTTCACAGTTTATCAGGATCCTGCCAGGGGTTTATGGGGTTTTCACAGTGTATCAGGATCCTGCCAGGTGTGTATGGGGTTTTCACAGTGTATCAGGATCCTGCCAGGGGTGTATCTGGGTTTCACAGTTTATCAGCATCCTGCCTGGTGTGTATGGGGATTTGACAGTGTATCAGGATCCTGCCAGGTGTGTATGTGGGTTTCACAGTTTATCAGGATCCTGCTTGGTGTGTATGGGTTTTCACAGTGGATCAGGATCCTGCCAGGTGTGTATGTGGGTTTCACAGTTTATCAGGATCCTGCCAGATGTGAATGGGGTTTCACAGTGGATCAGGATCCTGCCAGGTGTGTACGGGTTTTCACAGTGGATCAGGATCCTGCCAGATGTGTATGGACATTTCACAGTGGATCAGGATACTGCCAGGTGTGTATGGGGTTTTAACAGTGGATCAGGATCCTGCCAGGTGTGTCAGGGATTTCACAGTGGATCAGGATCCTGCCAGTTGTGTGTGGGGTGTTCACAGTTTATCAAGGTCCTGCCAGGCGTGTATGGGGTTTTCACAGTGGATCAGGATCCTGCCAGATGTGCATGGGGGTTAAACTGTGTATCAGGATCCTGCCAGGTGTGTATGGGGTTTCTCAGTGTATCAGGATCCTGCCAGGTGTGTATGGGGTTTCACAGTGTCTCAGGATCCTGCCAGATGTAAATGGGGTTTCACTGTGTATCAGGATACTGCCAGACGTGAATGGGGTTTCACTGTGCATCAGGAACCTGCCAGGTATGCACGGGGATTTCACAGTGCATCAGGCTCCTGCCAGGTGTGTATGGGGGCTTCACAGTATATCAGGATCCTGCCAGGTGTGTATGGGGTTTCACAGTATATCAGGATCCTGCCAGGTGTGTATGGGGGTTTCACAGTTAATGAGGATTCTGCCAAGTGTGTATGGGGGATTTACAGTTTATCAGCATCCTGCCAGGTGCGTATGGGGTATATGTACAGTGTTTCAGGATCCTACCAGGTGTGTATGGTGTTTTCACAGTGTATCAGGATCCTGCCAGGTGTGTATGCGGTTTACACAGTGTATCAGGATCCTGCCAAGTGTGTATGGGGTTTTCAGAGTGGATCACGATCCTGCCAGGTGGTATGGGGTTTTCTCAGTGGATCAGGATCCTGCCAGGTGTGTGTGGGGTTTTCACAGTGTATCAGGATCCTGCCAGGTGTGTTTGGGGTTTTCACAGTCCATCAGGATCCTGCCAGGATTGTCTGGGGTTTTCACAGTTTATCAGGATCCTGACAGGTGTGTATGGGGGTTTAACGGTTTATCAGGATCCTGCCAGGTGTGTATATGAGTTTCACAGATTATCAGGATCCTGCCAGATGTGACTGGGGTTTCACTGTGTATCAGGTTCCTGCCAGATGTGAACGGGGTTTCACTGTGCATCAGGAATCTGCCAGGTGTGTACGGGGATTTCACAGTGCATCAGGCTCCTGCCAGGTGTGTATGGGGGTTTCACAGTATATCAGGATCCTGCCAGGTGTGTATGGGTTTTCACAGTATATCAGGATCCTGCCAGGTGTGTATGGGGGTTTCACAGTTTATCAGGATCCCGCCAGGTGTGTATGGGGGTTTCACAGTTTATCAGCATCCTGCCAGGTGCGTATGGGATATATACAGTGGATCAAGATCCTGCCAGATGTGTATGGTGTTTTCACAGTGTATCAGGATCCTGCCAGGTGTGTATGCGGTTTTCACAGTGCAACAGGATCCTGCCAAGTGTGTATGGTGTTTTCACAGTGGATCAGGATCCTGCCAGGTGTGTATGGGGTTTTCACAGTGTATCAGGATCCTGCCAGGTGTGTATGGGGTTTCACAGTGTATCAGGATCCTGCCAGGAGTGTATGGGGTTTCACAGTATATCAGGATCCTGCCAGGTGTGTATGGGGGTTTCACAGTTTATGAGGATCCTGCTAGGGGTGTATGGGGGTTTCACATTTCATCAGGATCCTGCCTGATGTGTTTGGGGGTTTCACAGTTTATCAGAATCCTGCCACGTGTGTATTGGGATTTCACAGTGTATCAGGATCCTGCCAGGTGTGTATGGGGGTTTCACAGTTTATCAGGATCCTGCCAGCAGTGTATGTGTGTTTCACAGTTTATCAGGATCCTGCCAGGGGTGTATGGGGGTTTCGCATTTCATCAGGATCCTGCCTGATGTGTTTGGGGGTTTCACAGTTTATCAGAATCCTGCCTGGTGAGTCTGGGTGTTTCACAGTTTATCAGGAACCTGCCAGATGTGAATGTGGTTTTCACAGTGATTCAGTATCCTGCCAGATGTATATGGGGTTTTCACAGTGTATCATGCATCGTGTGTATGGGGTTTCACAGTTTATCAGGATCCTGCCAGGTGTGTATGGGGTTTTCACAGTGTATCAGGATCCTGCCAGGTGTGCATGGGGTTTTCAAAGTGTATCAGGATCCTGCCAGGTGTGTATGTGGGTTTCACAGTTTATCAGGATCCTGCCTGGTGTGTATGGGGTTTTCACAGTGCATCAGGATCCTGCCACGTGTGTATGGGGTTTTCACAGTGCATCAGGATCCTGCCAGATGTGCATGGGGGTTTCACAGTGTATCAGGATCCTGCATCGTGTGTATGGGGTTTCAAAGTTTATCAGGATCTTGCCAGGTGTGTATGGGGTTTTCACAGTGGATCAGGATCCTGCCAGGTGTGTCAGGGATTTCACAGTGGATCAGGATCCGGCCAGGTGTGTGTGGGGTTTTCACAGTTTATCAAGGTCCTGCCAGGCGTGTATGGGGTTTTCACAGTGGATCAGGATCCTGCCAGGTGTGCATGGGTGTTTCACTGTGTATCAGGATCCTGCCAGGTGTGTATGGGGTTTCTCAGTGTATCAGGATCCTGCCAGGTGTGTATGGGGTTTCACGGTGTCTCAGGATCCTGCCAGATGTGAATGGGGTTTCACTGTGTATCAGGATCCTGCCAGATGTGAATGGGGTTTCACTGTGCATCAGGAACCTGCCAGGTGTGCACGGGGATTTCACAGTGCATCAGGCTCCTGCCAGGTGTGTATGGGGGTTTCACAGTATATCAGGATCCTGCCAGGTGTTTATGGGGTTTCACAGTATATCAGGATCCTGCCAGGTGTGTATGGGGGTTTCACAGTTTATGAGGATCCTGCCAGGTGTGTATGGGGGATTTACAGTTTATCAGCATCCTGCCAGGTGCGTATGGGGTATATGTACAGTGGATCAGGATCCTGCCAGGTGTGTATGGTGTTTTCACAGTGTATCAGGATCCTGCCAGGTGTGTATGCGGTTTACACAGTGTATCAGGATCCTGCCAAGTGTGTATGCGGTTTACACAGTGTATCAGGATCCTGCCAAGTGTGTATGGGGTTTTCACAGTGGATCACGAACCTGCCAGGTGTGTATGGGGTTTTCTCAGTGGATCAGGATCCTGCCAGGTGTGTGTGGGGTTTTCACAGTGTGTCAGGATCCTGCCAGGTGTGTTTGGGGTTTTCACAGTCCATCAGGATCCTGCCAGGTGTGTCTGGGGTTTTCACAGTTTATCAGGATCCTGACAGGTGTGTATGGGGGTTTAACGGTTAATCAGGATCCTGCCAGGCGTGTATGTGAGTTTCACAGATTATCAGTATCCTGCCAGATGTGACTGGGGTTTCACTGTGTATCAGGATCCTGCCAGATGTGAACGGGGTTTCACTGTGCATCAGGAATCTGCCAGGTGTGTACGGGGATTTCACAGTGCATCAGGCTCCGGCCAGGTGTGTATGGGGGTTTCACAGTATATCAGGATCCTGCCAGGTGTGTATGGGTTTTCACAGTATATCAGGATCCTGCCAGGTGTGTATGGGGGTTTCACAGTTTATCAGGATCCCGCCAGGTGTGTATGGGGGTTTCACAGTTTATCAGCATCCTGCCAGGTGCGTATGGGGTATAGACAGTGGATCAAGATCCTGCCAGATGTGTATGGTGTTTTCACAGTGTATCAGGATCCTGCCAGGTGTGTA
The DNA here is from genome assembly GCF_036365525.1 of Heterodontus francisci. Classification (NCBI taxonomy): domain Eukaryota; kingdom Metazoa; phylum Chordata; class Chondrichthyes; order Heterodontiformes; family Heterodontidae; genus Heterodontus; species Heterodontus francisci. Next base: position 493,003 of record NW_027142246.1, read on the forward strand.
TGGGGTTTTCACAGTGCAACAGGATCCTGCCAAGTGTGTATGGTGTTTTCACAGTGGATCAGGATCCTGCCAGGTGTGTATGGGGTTTCACAGTGGATCAAGATCCTGCCAGGTGTGTGTGGGGTCTTCACAATGTATCAGGATCCTGCCAGGTTTCTCTGGGGTTTTCACAGTGTATCAGGATCCTGCCAGATGTGAATGGGATTTCACTGCGTATCAGGAACCTGCCAGATGTGAATGGTGTTTCACTGTGGATCAGGATCCTGCCAGGTGTGTACGGGGTGTTCACAGTGTATCAGGATCCTGCCAGATGTGTATGGATATTTCACAGTGGATCAGGATCCTGCCAGATGTGAATGAGGTTTTCACAGTGCATCAGGATCCTGCCAGATGTGTATGGGGTTTTCACAGTGCATCAGGATCCTTCCAGATGTGCATGTGTGTTTCACTGTGTATCACGATCCTGCCAGATGTGAATGGGGTTTCACTGTGCATCAGGAACCTGCCAGGTGTGCACGGGGATTTCACAGTGCATCAGGCTCCTGCCAGGTGTGTATGGGGGTTTCACAGTATATCAGGATCCTGCCAGGTGTGTCTGGGGTTTCACAGTATATCAGGATCCTGCCAGGTGTGTATGGGGGTTTCACAGTTTATGAGGATCCTGCCAGGTGTGTATGGGGGATTTACAGTTTATCGGCATCCTGCCAGGTGCGTATGGGGTAGATGTACAGTGGATCAGAATACTGCCAGGTGTGTATGGTGTTTTCACAGTGTATCAGGATCCTGCCAGGTGTGTATGCGGTTTACACAGTGTATCAGGATCCTGCCAAGTGTGTATGGGGTTTTCGCAGTGGATCACGATCCTGCCAGGTGTGTGTGGGGTTTTCACAGTGTATCAGGAACCTGCCAGGTGTGTTTGGGGTTTTCACAGTCCATCAGGATCCTGCCAGGTGTGTCTGGGGTTTTCACAGTTTATCAGGATCCTGACAGGTGTGTATGGGGGTTTAACGGTTTATCAGGATCCTGCCAGATGTGAACGGGGTTTCACTGTGCATCAGGAATCTGCCAGGTGTGTACGGGGATTTCACAGTGCATCAGGCTCCTGCCAGGTGTGTATGGGGGTTTCGCAGTATATCAGGATCCTGCCAGGTGTATATGGGGGTTTCACAGTTTATCAGGATGCCGCCAGGTGTGTATGGTGGTTTCACAGTTTATCAGCATCCTGCCAGGTGCGTATGGGGTATATACAGTCGATCAAGATCCTGCCAGATGTGTATGGTGTTTTCACAGTATATTAGGATCCTGCCAGGTGTGTACGGGGGTTTCACAGTTTATCAGGATCCCGCCAGGTGTGTATGGGGGTTTCACAGTTTATCAGCATCCTGCCAGGTGCGTATGGGGTATATACAGTGGATCAAGATCCTGCCAGATGTGTATGGTGTTTTCACAGTGTATCAGGATCCTGCCAGGTGTGTATGGGGTTTTCACAGTGCAACAGGATCCTGCCAAGTGTGTATGGTGTTTTCACAGTGGATCAGGATCCTGCCAGATGTGTATGGGGTTTCACAGTGGATCAAGATCCTGCCAGGTGTGTGTGGGGTTTTCACAATGTATCCGGATCCTGCCAGGTGTCTTTGGGGTTTTCACAGTGTATCAGGATCCTGCCAGATGTGAATGGGATTTCACTGCGTATCAGGATCCTGCCAGATGTGTATGGAGATTTCACAGTGGATCAGGATCCTGCCAGATGTGAATGAGGTTTTCACAGTGCATCAGGATCCTGCCAGATGAGTATGGGGTTTTCACAGTGCATCAGGATCCTTCCAGATGTGCATGTGTGTTTCACAGTGTATCAGGATCCTGCATCGTGTGTATGGGGTTTCGCAGTTTATCAGGATCCTGCCAGGTGTGTATGGGGTTTTCACAGTGTATCAGGATCCTGCCAGGTGTGTATGGGGTTTTCACAGTGTATCAGGATCCTGCCAGGTGCATATGTGGGTTTCACAGTTTATCAGGACACTGCCAGGTGTGTCTGGGTTTTTCACAGATTATCAGGATCCTGCCAGGTGTGTATGGAGTTATCACAGTGCATCAGGATCCTGTCAGATGTGTATGGGGTTTTCACAGTCCATCAGTTTGCTTCCAGATGTGTATGGAGTATATATACAGTGGATCAGGATCCTGCCAGGTGTGTATGGAGATATCACAGTTTATCAGGATCCTGCCAGGTGTGTATGGGGTTTTCACAGTGTATCAGGATCCTGCCAGGTGTGTATGGGGTTTTCACAGTTTATCAGGACACTGCCAGGTGTGTCTGGGGTTTTCACAGATTATCAGGATCCTGCCAGGTGTGTATGGGGGATTCACAGTTTATCAGGATCCTGCCTGGTGTGTCTGTGGGTTTCACAGTTTATCAGGATCCTGCCATATGTGAATGGGGTTTTCACAGTGCATCAGGATCCTGTCAGATGTGTATGGGGTTTTCACAGTCCATCAGTTTGCTTCCAGATGTGTATGGGGTATATATACAGTGGATCAGGATCCAGCCAGGTGTGTATGGGGTTTCACAGTTTATCAGGATCCTGCCAGGCATGCATGGGGTTTTCACAGTGTATCAGGATCCTGCCAGGTGTGTATGGGGTTTTCACAGTGTATCAGGATCCTGCCAGGTGTGTATGTGGGTTTCACAGTTTATCAGCATCCTGCCTGGTGTGTTTGGGGATTTCACAGTGTATCAGGATCCTGCCAGGTGTGTATGTGGGTTTCACAGTTTATCTGGATCCTGGTTGGTGTGTATGGGTTTTCACAGTGGATCAGGATCCTGCCAGGTGTGTATGTGGGTTTCACAGTTTATCAGGATCCTGCCAGATGTGAATGGGGCTTCACAGTGGATCAGGATCCTGCCAGGTGTGTACGGGTTTTCACAGTGGATCAGGATCCTACCAGGTGTGTCTGGGGTTTCACAGTATATCAGGATCCTGCCAGGTGTGTATGGGGGTTTCACAGTTTATGAGGATCCTGCCAGGTGTGTATGGGGGATTTACAGTTTATCGGCATCCTGCCAGGTGCGTATGGGGTAGATGTACAGTGGATCAGAATCCTGCCAGGTGTGTATGGTGTTTTCACAGTGTATCAGGATCCTGCCAGGTGTGTATGCGGTTTACACAGTGTATCAGGATCCTGCCAAGTGTGTATGGGGTTTTCGCAGTGGATCACGATCCTGCCAGGTGTGTGTGGGGTTTTCACAGTGTATCAGGAACCTGCCAGGTGTGTTTGGGGTTTTCACAGTCCATCAGGATCCTGCCAGGTGTGTCTGGGGTTTTCACAGTTTATCAGGATCCTGACAGGTGTGTATGGGGGTTTAACGGTTTATCAGGATCCTGCCAGGTGTGACTGGGGTTTCACTGTGTATCAGGATCCTGCCAGATGTGAACGGGGTTTCACTGTGCATCAGGAATCTGCCAGGTGTGTACGGGGATTTCACAGTGCATCAGTCTCCTGCCAGGTGTGTATGGGGGTTTCGCAGTATATCAGGATCCTGCCAGGTGTGTATGGGGGTTTCACAGTTTATCAGGATGCCGCCAGGTGTGTATGGTGGTTTCACAGTTTATCAGCATCCTGCCAGGTGCGTATGGGGTATATACAGTGGATCAAGATCCTGCCAGATGTGTATGGTGTTTTCACAGTATATTAGGATCCTGCCAGGTGTGTATGGGGGTTTCACAGTTTATCAGGATCCCGCCAGGTGTGTATGGGGGTTTCACAGTTTATCAGCATCCTGCCAGGTGCGTATGGGGTATATACAGTGGATCAAGATCCTGCCAGATGTGTATGGTGTTTTCACAGTGTATCAGGATCCTGCCAGGTGTGTATGGGGTTTTCACAGTGCAACAGGATCCTGCCAAGTGTGTATGGTGTTTTCACAGTGGATCAGGATCCTGCCAGATGTGTATGGGGTTTCACAGTGGATCAAGATCCTGCCAGGTGTGTGTGGGGTTTTCACAATGTATCCGGATCCTGCTAGGTGTCTTTGGGGTTTTCACAGTGTATCAGGATCCTGCCAGATGTGAATGGGATTTCACTGCGTATCAGGAACCTGCCAGATGTGAATGGTGTTTCACTGTAGATCAGGATCCTGCCAGGTGTGTACGGGGTGTTCACAGTGTATCGGGATCCTGCCAGATGTGTATGGAGATTTCACAGTGGATCAGGATCCTGCCAGATGTGAATGAGGTTTTCACAGTGCATCAGGATCCTGCCAGATGTGTATGGGGTTTTCACAGTGCATCAGGATCCTTCCAGATGTGCATGTGTGTTTCACAGTGTATCAGGATCCTGCATCGTGTGTATGGGGTTTCGCAGTTTATCAGGATCCTGCCAGGTGTGTATGGGGTTTTCACAGTGTATCAGGATCCTGCCAGGTGTGTATGGGGTTTTCACAGTGTATCAGGATCCTGCCAGGTGCATATGTGGGTTTCACAGTTTATCAGGACACTGCCAGGTGTGTCTGGGTTTTTCACAGATTATCAGGATCCTGCCAGGTGTGTATGGAGTTATCACAGTGCATCAGGATCCTGTCAGATGTGTATGGGATTTTCACAGTCCATCAGTTTGCTTCCAGATGTGTATGGAGTATATATACAGTGGATCAGGATCCTGCCAGGTGTGTATGGAGATATCACAGTTTATCAGGATCCTGCCAGGTGTGTATGGGGTTTTCACAGTGTATCAGGATCCTGCCAGGTGTGTATGGGGTTTTCACAGTTTATCAGGACACTGCCAGGTGTGTCTGGGGTTTTCACAGATTATCAGGATCCTGCCAGGTGTGTATGGGGGATTCACAGTTTATCAGGATCCTGCCTGGTGTTTCTGTGGGTTTCACAGTTTATCAGGATCCTGCCATATGTGAATGGGGTTTTCACAGTGCATCAGGATCCTGTCAGATGTGTATGGGGTTTTCACAGTCCATCAGTTTGCTTCCAGATGTGTATGGGGTATATATACAGTGGATCAGGATCCAGCCAGGTGTGTATGGGGTTTCACAGTTTATCAGGATCCTTCCAAGCATGCATGGGGTTTTCACAGTGTATCAGGATCCTGCCAGGTGTGTATGGGGTTTTCACAGTGTATCAGGATCCTGCCAGGTGTGTATGTGGGTTTCACAGTTTATCAGCATCCTGCCTGGTGTGTTTGGGGATTTCACAGTGTATCAGGATCCTGCCAGGTGTGTATGTGGGTTTCACAGTTTATCTGGATCCTGGTTGGTGTGTATGGGTTTTCACAGTGGATCAGGATCCTGCCAGGTGTGTATGTGGGTTTCACAGTTTATCAGGATCCTGCCAGATGTGAATGGGGCTTCACAGTGGATCAGGATCCTGCCAGGTGTGTACGGGTTTTCACAGTGGATCAGGATCCTGCCAGATGTGTATGGAGATTTCACAGTGGATCAGGATACTGCCAGGTGTGTATGGGTGTTTCACAGTGTATCAGGATCCTGCATCGTCTGTATGGGGTTTCACAGTTTATCTGGTTCCTGCCAGGTGTGTATGGGGTTTTCACAGTGTATCAGGATCCTGAAAGGTGTGTATGGGGTTTTCACAGTGTATCAGGATCCTGCCAGGTGTGTATGTGGGTTTCACATTTTATCAGGACACTGCCAGGTGTGTCTGGGGTTTTCACAGATTATCAGGATCCTGCCAGGTGTGTTTGGGGGTTTCACAGTTTATCAGGATCCTGCCTGGTGTGTATGTGGGTTTCACAGTTTATCAGGATTCTGCCAGATGTGAATGGGGTTTTCACAGTGCATCAGAATCCTGTCAGATGTCTATGGGGTTTTCACAGTCCATCAGTTTGCTTCCAGATGTGTATGGGGTATATTTACAGTGGATCAGGATCCTGCCAGGGGTTTATGGGGTTTTCACAGTGTATCAGGATCCTGCCAGGTGTATATGGGGTTTTCACAGTGTATCAGGATCCTGCCAGGTGTGTATCTGGGTTTCACAGTTTATCAGCATCCTGCCTGGTGTGTATGGGGATTTCGCAGTGTATCAGGATCCTGCCAGGTGTGTATGTGGGTTTCACAGTTTATCAGGATCCTGCTTGGTGTGTACGGGTTTTCACAGTGGATCAGGATCCTGCCAGATGTATATGGAGATTTCACAGTGGATCAGGATACTGCCAGGTGTGTATGGGGTTTTCAAAGTGGATCAGGATCCTGCCAGGTGTGTCAGGGATTTCACAGTGGATCAGGATCCTGCCAGGTGTGTGTGGGGTGTTCACAGTTTATCAAGGTCCTGCCAGGCGTGTATGGGGTTTTCACAGTGGATCAGGATCCTGCCAGGTGTGCATGGGTGTTTCACTGTGTATCAGGATCCTGCCAGGTGTGTATGGGGTTTCTCAGCGTATCAGGATCCTGCCAGGTGTGTCTGGGGTTTCACAGTGTCTCAGGATCCTGCCAGATGTGAATGGGGTTTCACTGTGTATCAGGATCCTGCCAGATGTGAATGGGGTTTCACTGTGCATCAGGAACCTGCCAAGTGTGCACGGGGATTTCACAGTGCACCAGGCTCCTGCCAGGTGTGTATGGGGGCTTCACAGTGTATCAGGATCCTGCCAGGTGTGTATGGGGTTTCACAGTATATCAGGATCCTGCCAGGTGTCTATGGGGGTTTCACAGTTTATGAGGATCCTGCCAGGTGTGTATGGGGGATTTACAGTTTATCAGCATCCTGCCAGGTGCGTATGGGGTATATGTACAGTGGATCAGGATCCTGCCAGGTGTGTATGGTGTTTTCACAGTGCATCAGGATCCTGCCAAGTGTGTATGGGGTTTTCACAGTGGATCACGATCCTGCCAGGTGTGTATGGGGTTTTCTCAGTGGATCAGGATCCTGCCAGATGTGTGTGGGGTTTTCACAGTTTATCAGGATCCTGCCAGGTGTGTTTGGGGTTTTCACAGTCCATCTGGATCCTGCCAGGTGTGTCTGGGGTTTTCACAGTTTATCAGGATCCTGACAGGTGTGTATGGGGGTTTAACGGTTTATCAGGATCCTGCCAGGTGTGTATGTGAGTTTCACAGATGATCAGGATCCTGCCAGATGTGACTGGGGTTTCACTGTGTATCAGGATCCTGCCAGATGTGAACGGGGTTTCACTGTGCATCAGGAACCTGCCAGGTGTGCACGGGGATTTCACAGTGCATCAGGCTCCTGCCAGGTGTGTATGGGGGCTTCACAGTATATCAGGATCCTGCCAGGTGTGTCTGGTGTTTCACAGTATATCAGGATCCTGCCAGGTGTGTATGGGGGTTTCACAGTTTATGAGGATCCTGCCAGGTGTGTATGGGGGATTTACAGTTTATCAGCATCCTGCCAGGTGCGTATGGGGTATATGTACAGTGGATCAGGATCCTGCCAGGTGTGTATGGTGTATTCACAGTGTATCAGGATCCTGCCAGGTGTGTATGCGGTTTACACAGTGTATCAGGATACTGCCAAGTGTGTATGGGGTTTTCACAGTCCATCAGTTTGCTTCCAGATGTGTATGGGGTATATTTACAGTGGATCAGGATCCTGCCAGGTGTGTATGGGGTTTCACAGTTTATCAGGATCCTGCCAGGTGTTTATGGGGTTTTCACAGTGTATCAGGATCCTGCCAGGTGTGTATGGGGTTTTCACAGTGTATCAGGATCCTGCCAGGTGTGTATCTGGGTTTCACAGTTTATCAGCATCCTGCCTGGTGTGTATGGGGATTTCGCAGTGTATCAGGATCCTGCCAGGTGTGTATGTGGGTTTCACAGTTTATCAGGATCCTGCTTGGTGTGTACGGGTTTTCACAGTGGATCAGGATCCTGCCAGATGTATATGGAGATTTCACAGTGGATCAGGATACTGCCAGGTGTGTATGGGGTTTTCACAGTGGATCAGGATCCTGCCAGGTGTGTCAGGGATTTCACAGTGGATCAGGATCCTGCCAGGTGTGTGTGGGGTGTTCACAGTTTATCAAGGTCCTGCCAGGCGTGTATGGGGTTTTCACAGTGGATCAGGATCCTGCCAGGTGTGCATGGGTGTTTCACTGTGTATCAGGATCCTGCCAGGTGTGTATGGGGTTTCTCAGTGTATCAGGATCCTGCCAGGTGTGTATGGGGTTTCACAGTGTCTCAGGATCCTGCCAGATGTGAATGGGGTTTCACTGTGTATCAGGATCCTGCCAGATGTGAATGGGGTTTCACTGTGCATCAGGAACCTGCCAGGTGTGCACGGGGATTTCACAGTGCACCAGGCTCCTGCCAGGTGTGTATGGGGGCTTCACAGTATATCAGGATCCTGCCAGGTGTGTATGGGGTTTCACAGTATATCAGGATCCTGCCAGGTGTCTATGGGGGTTTCACAGTTTATGAGGATCCTGCCAGGTGTGTATGGGGGATTTACAGTTTATCAGCATCCTGCCAGGTGCGTATGGGGTATATGTACAGTGGATCAGGATCCTGCCAGGTGTGTATGGTGTTTTCACAGTGCATCAGGATCCTGCCAAGTGTGTATGGGGTTTTCACAGTGGATCACGATCCTGCCAGGTGTGTATGGGGTTTTCTCAGTGGATCAGGATCCTGCCAGATGTGTGTGGGGTTTTCACAGTTTATCAGGATCCTGCCAGGTGTGTTTGGGGTTTTCACAGTCCATCTGGATCCTGCCAGGTGTGTCTGGGGTTTTCACAGTTTATCAGGATCCTGACAGGTGTGTATGGGGGTTTAACGGTTTATCAGGATCCTGCCAGGTGTGTATGTGAGTTTCACAGATGATCAGGATCCTGCCAGATGTGACTGGGGTTTCACTGTGTATCAGGATCCTGCCAGATGTGAACGGGGTTTCACTGTGCATCAGGAACCTGCCAGGTGTGCACGGGGATTTCACAGTGCATCAGGCTCCTGCCAGGTGTGTATGGGGGCTTCACAGTATATCAGGATCCTGCCAGGTGTGTCTGGTGTTTCACAGTATATCAGGATCCTGCCAGGTGTGTATGGGGGTTTCACAGTTTATGAGGATCCTGCCAGGTGTGTATGGGGGATTTACAGTTTATCAGCATCCTGCCAGGTGCGTATGGGGTATATGTACAGTGGATCAGGATCCTGCCAGGTGTGTATGGTGTATTCACAGTGTATCAGGATCCTGCCAGGTGTGTATGCGGTTTACACAGTGTATCAGGATACTGCCAAGTGTGTATGGGGTTTTCACAGTGGATCACGATCCTGCCAGGTGTGTATGGGGTTTTCTCAGTGGATCAGGATCCTGCCAGGTGTGTGTGGGGTTTTCACAGTGTATCAGGATCCTGCCAGGTGTGTTTGGGGTTTTCACAGTCCATCAGGATCCTGCCAGGTGTGTCTGGGGTTTTCACAGTTTATCAGGATCCTGACAGGTGTGTATGGGGGTTTAACGGTTTATCAGGATCCTGCCAGGTGTGTATGTGAGTTTCACAGTTTATCAGTATCCTGCCAGATGTGACTGGGGTTTCACTGTGTATCAGGATCCTGCCAGATGTGAACGGGGTTTCACTGTGCATCAGGAATCTGCCAGGTGTGTACGGGGATTTCACAGTGCATCAGGCTCCTGCCAGGTGTGTATGGGGGTTTCACAGTATATCAGGATCCTGCCAGGTGTGTCTGGGTTTTCACAGTATATCAGGATCCTGCCAGGTGTGTATGGGGGTTTCACAGTTTATCAGGATCCCGCCAGGTGTGTATGGGGGTTTCACAGTTTATCAGCATCCTGCCAGGTGCGTATGGGGTATATACAGTGGATCAAGATCCTGCCAGATGTGTATGGTGTTTTCACAGTGTATCAGGATCCTGCCAGGTGTGTATGCGGTTTTCACAGTGCAACAGGTTCCTGCCAAGTGTGTATGGTGTTTTCACAGTGGATCAGGATCCTGCCAGGTGTGTATGGGGTTTTCACAGTGTATCAGGATCCTGCCAGGTGTGTATGGGGTTTTCACAGTGTATCAGGATCCTGCCAGGAGTGTATCTGGGTTTCACAGTTTTTCAGCTTCCTGCCTGGTGTGTATGGGGATTTCACAGTGTATCAGGATCCTGCCAGGTGTGTATGTGGGTTTCACAGTTTATCAGGATCCTGCTTGGTGTGTATGGGTTTTCACAGTGGATCGGGATCCTGCCAGGTGTGTATGTGGGTTTCACAGTTTATCAGGATCCTGCCAGATGTGAATGGGGTTTCACAGTGTATCAGGATACTGCCAAGTGTGTATGGGGTTTTCACAGTGGATCACGATCCTGCCAGGTGTGTATGGGGTTTTCTCAGTGGATCAGGATCCTGCCAGGTGTGTGTGGGGTTTTCACAGTGTATCAGGATCCTGCCAGGTGTGTTTGGGGTTTTCACAGTCCTTCAGGATCCTGCCAGGTGTGTCTGGGGTTTTCACAATTTATCAGGATCCTGACAGGTGTGTATGGGGGTTTAACGGTTTATCAGGATCCTCCCAGTTGTGTATGTGAGTTTCACAGATTATCAGGATCCTGCCAGATGTGACTGGGGTTTCACTGTGTATCAGGATCCTGCCAGATGTGAACGGGGTTTCACTGTGCATCAGGAATCTGCCAGGTGTGTACGGGGATTTCACAGTGCATCAGGCTCCTGCCAGGTGTGTATGGGGGTTTCACAGTATATCAGGATCCTGCCAGGTGTGTATGGGATTTCACAGTATATCAGGATCCTGCCAGGTGTGTATGGGGGTTTCACAGTTTATCAGGATCCCGCCAGGTGTGTATGGGGGTTTCACAGTTTATCAGCATCCTGCCAGGTGCGTATGGGGTATATACAGTGGATCAAGATCCTGCCAGATGTGTATGGTGTTTTCACAGTGTATCAGGATCCTGCCAGGTGTGTATGCGGTTTTCACAGTGCAACAGGATCCTGCCAAGTGTGTATGGTGTTTTCACAGTGGATCAGGATCCTGCCAGGTGTGTATGGGGTTTTCACAGTGTATCAGGATCCTGCCAGGTGTGTATGGGGTTTTCACAGTGTATCAGGATCCTGCCAGGACTGTATCTGGTTTTCACAGTTTATCAGCTTCCTGCCTGGTGTGTATGGGGATTTCACAGTGTATCAGGATCCTGCCAGGTGTGTATGTGGGTTTCACAGTTTATCAGGATCCTGCTTGGTGTGTATGGGTTTTCACAGTGGATCAGGATCCTGCCAGGTGTGTATGTGGGTTTCACAGTTTATCAGGATCCTGCCAGATGTGAATGGGGTTTCACAGTGGATCAGGATCCTGCCAGGTGTGTACGGGTTTTCACAGTGGATCAGGATCCTGCCAGATGTGTATGGAGATTTCACAGTGGATCAGGATACTGCCAGGTGTGTATGGGGTTTTCACAGTGGATCAGGATCCTGCCAGGTGTGTCAGGGATTTCACAGTGGATCAGGATCCGGCCAGGTGTGTGTGGGGTGTTCACAGTTTATCAAGGTCCTGCCAGGCGTGTATGGGGTTTTCACAGTGGATCAGGATCCTGCCAGGTGTGCATGGGGGTTTCACTGTGTATCAGGATCCTGCCAGGTGTGTATGGGGTTTCTCAGCGTATCAGGATCCTGCCAGGTGTGTATGGGGTTTCACAGTGTCTCAGGATCCTGCCAGATGTGAATGGGGTTTCACTGTGTATCAGGATCCTGCCAGATGTGAATGGGGTTTCACTGTGCATCAGGAACCTCCAAGGTGTGCACGGGGATTTCACAGTGCATCAGTCTCCTGCCAGGTGTGTATGGGGGTTTCACAGTATATCAGGATCCTGCCAGGTGTGTATGGGGCTCCACAGTGTATCAGGATCCTGCCAGGTGTGTATGGGGGTTTCACAGTTTATGAGGATCCTGCCAGGTGTGTATGGGGGATTTACAGTTTATCAGCATCCTGCAAGGTGCGTATGGGTTTTCACAGTATATCAGGATCCTGCCAGGTGTGTATGGGGGTTTCACAGTTTATCTGGATCCCGCCAGGTGTGTATGGGGGTTTCACAGTTTATCAGCATCCTGCCAGGTGCGTATGGCGTATATACAGTGGATCAAGATCCTGCCAGATGTGTATGGTGTTTTCACAGTGTATCAGGATCCTGCCAAGTGTGTATGGTGTTTTCACAGTGGATCAGGATCCTGCCAGATGTGTATGGGGTTTCACAGTGGATCAAGATCCTGCCAGGTGTCTTTGGGGTTTTCACAGTGTATCAGGATCCTGCCAGATGTGAATGGGATTTCACTGCGTATCAGGAACCTGCCAGATGTGAATGGTGTTTCACTGCGGATCAGGATCCTGCCAGGTGTGTACGGGGTGTTCACAGTGTATCAGGATCCTGCCAGATGTGTATGGAGATTTCACAGTGGATCAGGATCCTGCCAGATGTGAATGAGGTTTTCACAGTGCATCAGGATCCTGCCAGATGTGTATGGGGTTTTCACAGTGCATCAGGATCCTTCCAGATGTGCATGTGTGTTTCACTGTGTATCAGGATCCTGCCAGGTGTGTATGGGGTTTTCACAGTGTATCAGGATCCTGCCAGGTGTGTATGGGGTTTTCACAGTGTATCAGGATCCTGCCAGGTGCATATGTGGGTTTCACAGTTTATCAGGACACTGCCATGTGTGTCTGGGGTTTTCACAGATTATCAGGATCCTGCCAGGTGTGTATGGAGTTATCACAGTGCATCAGGATCCTGTCAGATGTGTATGGGGTTTTCACAGTCCATCAGTTTGCTTCCAGATGTGTATGGGGTATATATACAGTGGATCAGGATCCTGCCAGGAGTGTATGGGGTTTCACAGTTTATCAGGATCCTGCCAGGGGTGTATGGGGTTTTCACAGTGTATCAGGATCCTGCCAGATGTGAATGGGATTTCACTGCGTATCAGGATCCTGCCAGATGTGAATGAGGTTATCACAGTGCATCAGGATCCTGCCAGATGTGTATGGGGTTTTCACAGTGCATCAGGATCCTTCCAGATGTGCATGTGTGTTTCAATGTGTATCAGGATCCTGCATCGTGTGTATGGGGTTTCACAGTTTATCAGGATCCTGCCAGGTGTGTATGGGGTTTTCACAGTGTATCAGGATCCTGCCAGGTGTGTATGGGGTTTTCACAGTGTATCAGGATGCTGCCAGGTGTATATGTGGTTTTCACAGTTTATCAGGACACTGCCAGGTGTGTCTGGGGTTTTCACAGATTATCAGGATCCTACCAGGTGTGTATGGGGGTTTCACAGTTTATCAGGATCCTGCCTGTTGTGTCTGTGGGTTTCACACTTTATCAGGATCCTGCCATATGTGAATGGGGTTTTCGCAGTGCATCAGGATCCTGTCAGATGTGTATGGGGTTTTCACAGTCCATCTGTTTGCTTCCAGATGTGTATGGGGTATATATACAGTGGATCAGGATCCAGCCAGGTGTGTATGTGGGTTTCACAGTTTATCAGGATCCTGCCAGATGTGAATGGGGCTTCACAGTGGATCATGATCCTGCCAGGTGTGTACGGGTTTTCACAGTGGATCAGGATCCTGCCAGATGTGTATGGAGATTTCACAGTGGATCAGGATACTGCCAGGTGTGTATGGGTGTTTCACAGTGTATCAGGATCCTGCATCGTCTGTATGGGGTTTCACAGTTTATCTGGTTCCTGCCAGGTGTGTATGGGGTTTTCACAGTGTATCAGGATCCTGCCAGGTGTGTATGGGGTTTTCACAGTGTATCAGGTTCCTGCCAGGTGTGTATGTGGGTTTCACAGTTTATCAGGACACTGCCAGGTGTGTCTGGGGTTTTCACAGATTATCAGGATCCTGCCAGGTGTGTTTGGGGGTTTCACAGTTTATCAGGATCCTGCCTGGTGTGTATGTGGGTTTCACAGTTTATCAGGATCCTGCTTGGTGTGTATGGGTTTTCACAGTGGATCAGGATCCTGCCAGGTTTGTATGTGGGTTTCACAGTTTATCAGGATCTTGCCAGATGTGAATGGGGTTTCACAGTGGATCAGGATCCTGCCAGGTGTGTACGGGTTTTCACAGTGGATCAGGTACCTGCCAGATGTGCATGGAGATTTCACAGTGGATCAGGATACTACCTGGTGTGTATGTGGGTTTCACAGTTTATCAGGATCCTGCCAGATGTGAATGGGGTTTTCACAGTGCATCAGGATCCTGTCAGATGTGTATGGGGTTTTCACAGTCCATCAGTTTGCTTCCAGATGTGTATGGGGTATATACACAGTGGATCAGATTCCAGCCAGGTGTGTATGGGGTTTCACAGTTTATCAGGATCCTGCCAGGGGTGTATGGGGTTTTCACAGTGTATCAGGATCCTGCCAGGTGTGTATGGGGTTTTCACAGTGTATCAGCATCCTGCCAGGTGTGCATGTGGGTTTCACAGTTTATCAGCATCCTGCCTGGTGTGTATGGGGATTTCACAGTGTATCAGGATCCTGCCAGGGGTGTATGTGGGTTTCACAGTTTATCAGGATCCTGCTTGGTGTGTATGGGGATTTCACAGTGTATCAGGATCCTGCCAGGTGTGTATGTGGGTTTCACAGTTTATCAGGATCCTGCCAGATGTGAATGGGGTTTCACAGTGGATCAGGATCCTGCCAGGTGTGTACGGGTTTTCACAGTGGATCAGGATCCTGCCAGATGTGTATGGAGCTTTCACAGTGGATCAGGATACTGCCAGGTGTGTATGGGTTTTTCACAGTGGATCAGGATCCTGACAGGTGAGTCAGGGATTTCACAGTGTATGAGGATCCTGCCAGGTGTGTATGGGGTGTTCACAGTTTATCAAGGTCCTGAAAGGCGTGTATGGGGTTTTCACAGTGGATCAGGATCCTGCCATGTGTGCATGGGGGTTTCACTGTGTATCAGGATCCTGCCAGGTGTGTATGGGGTTTCTCAGTGTATCAGTATCCTGCCAGGTGTGTATGGGGTTTCACTGCGTATCAGGATCCTGCCAGATGTGAATGGTGTTTCACAGTGGATCAGGATCCTGCCAGGTGTGTACAGGGTTTTCACAGTGTATCAGGATCCTGCCAGATGTGTATGGAGATTTCACAGTGGATCAGGATACTGGCAGATGTGAATGAAGTTTTCACAGTGCATCGGGATCCTGCCAGATGTGTATGGGGTTTTCACAGTGCATCAGGATCCTTCCAGATGTGCATGTGTGTTTCACAGTGTATCAGGATCCTGCATCGTGTGTATGGGGTTTCACAGTTTATCAGGATCCTGCCAGGTGTGTATGGGGTTTTCGCAGTGTATCAGGATCCTGCCAGGTGTATATGTGGGTTTCACAGTTTATCAGGACACTGCCAGGTGTGTCTGGGGTTTTCACAGATTATCAGGAACCTGCCTGGTGTGTATGGGGATTTCACAGTGTATCAGGATCCTGCCAGGTGTGTATGTGGGTTTCACAGTTTATCAGGATCCTGCTTGGTGTGTATGGGTTTTCACAGTGGATGAGGATCCTGCCAGGTGTGTATGTGGGTTTCACAGTTTATCAGGATCCTGCGAGATGTGAATGAGGTTTTCACAGTGCATCAGGATCCTGCCAGATGTGTATGGGGTTTTCACAGTGCATCAGGATCCTTCCAGATGTGCATGTGTGTTTCACTGTGTATCAGGATCCTGCCAGGTGTGTATGGGGTTTTCACAGTGTATCAGGATCCTGCCAGGTGTGTATGGGGTTTTCACAGTGTATCAGGATCCTGCCAGGTGCATATGTGGGTTTCACAGTTTATCAGGACACTGCCAGGTGTGTCTGGGGTTTTCACAGATTATCAGGATCCTGCCAGGTGTGTATGGAGTTATCACAGTGCATCAGGATCCTGTCAGATGTGTATGGGGTTTTCACAGTCCATCGGTTTGCTTCCAGATGTGTATGGGGTATATATACAGTGGATCAGGATCCTGCCAGGTGTGTATGGGGTTTCACAGTTTATCAGGATCCTGCCAGGGGTGTATGGGGTTTTCACAGTGTATCAGGATCCTGCCAGATGTGAATGGGATTTCACTGCGTATCAGGATCCTGCCAGATGTGAATGAGGTTATCACAGTGCATCAGGATCCTGCCAGATGTGTATGGGGTTTTCACAGTGCATCAGGATCCTTCCAGATGTGCATGTGTGTTTCACAGTGTATCAGGATCCTGCATCGTGTGTATGGGGTTTCACAGTTTATCAGGATCCTGCCAGGAGTGTATGGGGTTTTCACAGTGTATCAGGATCCTGCCAGGTGTGTATGGGGTTTTCGCAGTGTATCAGGATCCTGCCAGGTGTATATGTGGGTTTCACAGTTTATCAGGACACTGCCAGGTGTGTCTGGGGTTTTCACAGATTATCAGGAACCTGCCTGGTGTGTATGGGGATTTCACAGTGTATCAGGATCCTGCCAGGTGTGTATGTGGGTTTCACAGTTTATCAGGATCCTGCTTGGTGTGTATGGGTTTTCACAGTGGATGAGGATCCTGCCAGGTGTGTATGTGGGTTTCACAGTTTATCAGGATCCTGCGAGATGTGAATGAGGTTTTCACAGTGCATCAGGATCCTGCCAGATGTGTATGGGGTTTTCACAGTGCATCAGGATCCTTCCAGATGTGCATGTGTGTTTCACTGTGTATCAGGATCCTGCCAGGTGTGTATGGGGTTTTCACAGTGTATCAGGATCCTGCCAGGTGTGTATGGGGTTTTCACAGTGTATCAGGATCCTGCCAGGTGCATATGTGGGTTTCACAGTTTATCAGGACACTGCCAGGTGTGTCTGGGGTTTTCACAGATTATCAGGATCCTGCCAGGTGTGTATGGAGTTATCACAGTGCATCAGGATCCTGTCAGATGTGTATGGGGTTTTCACAGTCCATCGGTTTGCTTCCAGATGTGTATGGGGTATATATACAGTGGATCAGGATCCTGCCAGGTGTGTATGGGGTTTCACAGTTTATCAGGATCCTGCCAGGGGTGTATGGGGTTTTCACAGTGTATCAGGATCCTGCCAGATGTGAATGGGATTTCACTGCGTATCAGGATCCTGCCAGATGTGAATGAGGTTATCACAGTGCATCAGGATCCTGCCAGATGTGTATGGGGTTTTCACAGTGCATCAGGATCCTTCCAGATGTGCATGTATGTTTCACTGTGTATCAGGATCCTGCATCGTGTGTATTGGGTTTCACAGTTTATCAGGATCCTGCCAGGTGTGTATGGGGTTTTCACAGTGTATCAGGATCCTGCCAGGTGTGTATGGGGTTTTCACAGTGTATCAGGATGCTGCCAGGTGTATATGTGGTTTTCACAGTTTATCAGGACACTGCCAGGTGTGTCTGGGGTTTTCACAGATTATCAGGATCCTGCCAGGTGTGTATGGGGGTTTCACAGTTTATCAGGATCCTGCCTAGTGTGTCTGTGGGTTTCACAGTTTATCAGGATCCTGCCATATGTGAATGGGGTTTTCGCAGTGCATCAGGATCCTGTCAGATGTGTATGGGGTTTTCACAGTCCATCTGTTTGCTTCCAGATGTGTATGGGGTATATATACAGTGGATCACGATCCAGCCAGGTGTGTATGTGGGTTTCACAGTTTATCAGGATCCTGCCAGATGTGAATGGGGCTTCACAGTGGATCAGGCTCCTGCCAGGTGTGTACGGGTTTTCACAGTGGATCAGGATCCTGCCAGATGTGTATGGAGATTTCACAGTGGATCAGGATACTGCCAGGTGTGTATGGGTGTTTCACAGTGTATCAGGATCCTGCATCGTCTGTATGGGGTTTCACAGTTTATCTGGTTCCTGCCAGGTGTGTATGGGGTTTTCACAGTGTATCAGGATCCTGCCAGGTGTGTATGGGGTTTTCACAGTGTATCAGGTTCCTGCCAGGTGTGTATGTGGGTTTCACAGTTTATCAGGACACTGCCAGGTGTGTCTGGGGTTTTCACAGATTATCAGGATCCTGCCAGGTGTGTTTGGGGGTTTCACAGTTTATCAGGATCCTGCCTGGTGTGTATGTGGGTTTCACAGTTTATCAGGATCCTGCTTGGTGTGTATGGGTTTTCACAGTGGATCAGGATCCTGCCAGGTTTGTATGTGGGTTTCACAGTTTATCAGGATCTTGCCAGATGTGAATGGGGTTTCACAGTGGATCAGGATCCTGCCAGGTGTGTACGGGTTTTCACAGTGGATCAGGATCCTGCCAGATGTGTATGGAGCTTTCACAGTGGATCAGGATACTGCCAGGTGTGTATGGGTTTTTCACAGTGGATCAGGATCCTGACAGGTGAGTCAGGGATTTCACAGTGTATGAGGATCCTGCCAGGTGTGTATGGGGTGTTCACAGTTTATCAAGGTCCTGAAAGGCGTGTATGGGGTTTTCACAGTGGATCAGGATCCTGCCATGTGTGCATGGGGGTTTCACTGTGTATCAGGATCCTGCCAGGTGTGTATGGGGTTTCTCAGTGTATCAGGATCCTGCCAGGTGTGTATGGGGTTTCACAGAGTCTCAGGATCCTGCCAGATGTGAATGGGGTTTCACTGCATATCAGGATCCTGCCAGATGTGAATGGTGTTTCACAGTGGATCAGGATCCTGCCAGGTGTGTACAGGGTTTTCACAGTGTATCAGGATCCTGCCAGATGTGTATGGAGATTTCACAGTGGATCAGGATCCTGCCAGATGTGAATGAAGTTTTCACAGTGCATCAGGATCCTGCCAGATGTGTATGGGGTTTTCACAGTGCATCAGGATCCTTCCAGATGTGCATGTGTGTTTCACAGTGTATCAGGATCCTGCATCGTGTGTATGGGGTTTCACAGTTTATCAGGATCCTGCCAGGAGTGTATGGGGTTTTCACAGTGTATCAGGATCCTGCCAGGTGTGTATGGGGTTTTCGCAGTGTATCAGGATCCTGCCAGGTGTATATGTGGGTTTCACAGTTTATCAGGACACTGCCAGGTGTGTCTGGGGTTTTCACAGATTATCAGGAACCTGCCTGGTGTGTATGGGGATTTCACAGTGTATCAGGATCCTGCCAGGTGTGTATGTGGGTTTCACAGTTTATCAGGATCCTGCTTGGTGTGTATGGGTTTTCACAGTGGATGAGGATCCTGCCAGGTGTGTATGTGGGTTTCACAGTTTATCAGGATCCTGCGAGATGTGAATGAGGTTTTCACAGTGCATCAGGATCCTGCCAGATGTGTATGGGGTTTTCACAGTGCATCAGGATCCTTCCAGATGTGCATGTGTGTTTCACTGTGTATCAGGATCCTGCCAGGTGTGTATGGGGTTTTCACAGTGTATCAGGATCCTGCCAGGTGTGTATGGGGTTTTCACAGTGTATCAGGATCCTGCCAGGTGCATATGTGGGTTTCACAGTTTATCAGGACACTGCCAGGTGTGTCTGGGGTTTTCACAGATTATCAGGATCCTGCCAGGTGTGTATGGAGTTATCACAGTGCATCAGGATCCTGTCAGATGTGTATGGGGTTTTCACAGTCCATCGGTTTGCTTCCAGATGTGTATGGGGTATATATACAGTGGATCAGGATCCTGCCAGGTGTGTATGGGGTTTCACAGTTTATCAGGATCCTGCCAGGGGTGTATGGGGTTTTCACAGTGTATCAGGATCCTGCCAGATGTGAATGGGATTTCACTGCGTATCAGGATCCTGCCAGATGTGAATGAGGTTATCACAGTGCATCAGGATCCTGCCAGATGTGTATGGGGTTTTCACAGTGCATCAGGATCCTTCCAGATGTGCATGTGTGTTTCACTGTGTATCAGGATCCTGCATCGTGTGTATTGGGTTTCACAGTTTATCAGGATCCTGCCAGGTGTGTATGGGGTTTTCACAGTGTATCAGGATCCTGCCAGGTGTGTATGGGGTTTTCACAGTGTATCAGGATGCTGCCAGGTGTATATGTGGTTTTCACAGTTTATCAGGACACTGCCAGGTGTGTCTGGGGTTTTCACAGATTATCAGGATCCTGCCAGGTGTGTATGGGGGTTTCACAGTTTATCAGGATCCTGCCTGGTGTGTCTGTGGGTTTCACAGTTTATCAGGATCCTGCCATATGTGAATGGGGTTTTCGCAGTGCATCAGGATCCTGTCAGATGTGTATGGGGTTTTCACAGTCCATCTGTTTGCTTCCAGATGTGTATGGGGTATATATACAGTGGATCACGATCCAGCCAGGTGTGTATGTGGGTTTCACAGTTTATCAGGATCCTGCCAGATGTGAATGGGGCTTCACAGTGGATCAGGCTCCTGCCAGGTGTGTACGGGTTTTCACAGTGGATCAGGATCCTGCCAGATGTGTATGGAGATTTCACAGTGGATCAGGATACTGCCAGGTGTGTATGGGTGTTTCACAGTGTATCAGGATCCTGCATCGTCTGTATGGGGTTTCACAGTTTATCTGGTACCTGCCAGGTGTGTATGGGGTTTTCACAGTGTATCAGGATCCTGCCAGGTGTGTATGGGGTTTTCACAGTGTATCAGGTTCCTGCCAGGTGTGTATGTGGGTTTCACAGTTTATCAGGACACTGCCAGGTGTGTCTGGGGTTTTCACAGATTATCAGGATCCTGCCAGGTGTGTTTGGGGGTTTCACAGTTTATCAGGATCCTGCCTGGTGTGTATGTGGGTTTCACAGTTTATCAGGATCCTGCTTGGTGTGTATGGGTTTTCACAGTGGATCAGGATCCTGCCAGGTTTGTATGTGGGTTTCACAGTTTATCAGGATCTTGCCAGATGTGAATGGGGTTTCACAGTGGATCAGGATCCTGCCAGGTGTGTACGGGTTTTCACAGTGGATCAGGATCCTGCCAGATGTGTATGGAGCTTTCACAGTGGATCAGGATACTGCCAGGTGTGTATGGGTTTTTCACAGTGGATCAGGATCCTGACAGGTGAGTCAGGGATTTCACAGTGTATGAGGATCCTGCCAGGTGTGTATGGGGTGTTCACAGTTTATCAAGGTCCTGAAAGGCGTGTATGGGGTTTTCACAGTGGATCAGGATCCTGCCATGTGTGCATGGGGGTTTCACTGTGTATCAGGATCCTGCCAGGTGTGTATGGGGTTTCTCAGTGTATCAGGATCCTGCCAGGTGTGTATGGGGTTTCACAGAGTCTCAGGATCCTGCCAGATGTGAATGGGGTTTCACTGCGTATCAGGATCCTGCCAGATGTGAATGGTGTTTCACAGTGGATCAGGATCCTGCCAGGTGTGTACAGGGTTTTCACAGTGTATCAGGATCCTGCCAGATGTGTATGGAGATTTCACAGTGGATCAGGATCCTGCCAGATGTGAATGAAGTTTTCACAGTGCATCAGGATCCTGCCAGATGTGTATGGGGTTTTCACAGTGCATCAGGATCCTTCCAGATGTGCATGTGTGTTTCACAGTGTATCAGGATCCTGCATCGTGTGTATGGGGTTTCACAGTTTATCAGGATCCTGCCAGGAGTGTATGGGGTTTTCACAGTGTATCAGGATCCTGCCAGGTGTGTATGGGGTTTTCGCAGTGTATCAGGATCCTGCCAGGTGTATATGTGGGTTTCACAGTTTATCAGGACACTGCCAGGTGTGTCTGGGGTTTTCACAGATTATCAGGAACCTGCCTGGTGTGTATGGGGATTTCACAGTGTATCAGGATCCTGCCAGGTGTGTATGTGGGTTTCACAGTTTATCAGGATCCTGCTTGGTGTGTATGGGTTTTCACAGTGGATGAGGATCCTGCCAGGTGTGTATGTGGGTTTCACAGTTTATCAGGATCCTGCGAGATGTGAATGAGGTTTTCACAGTGCATCAGGATCCTGCCAGATGTGTATGGGGTTTTCACAGTGCATCAGGATCCTTCCAGATGTGCATGTGTGTTTCACTGTGTATCAGGATCCTGCCAGGTGTGTATGGGGTTTTCACAGTGTATCAGGATCCTGCCAGGTGTGTATGGGGTTTTCACAGTGTATCAGGATCCTGCCAGGTACATATGTGGGTTTCACAGTTTATCAGGACACTGCCAGGTGTGTCTGGGGTTTTCACAGATTATCAGGATCCTGCCAGGTGTGTATGGAGTTATCACAGTGCATCAGGATCCTGTCAGATGTGTATGGGGTTTTCACAGTCCATCGGTTTGCTTCCAGATGTGTATGGGGTATATATACAGTGGATCAGGATCCTGCCAGGAGTGTATGGGGTTTCACAGTTTATCACGATCCTGCCAGGGGTGTATGGGGTTTTCACAGTGTATCACGATCCTGCCAGATGTGAATGGGATTTCACTGCGTATCGGGATCCTGCCAGATGTGAATGAGGTTATCACAGTGCATCAGGATCCTGCCAGATGTGTATGGGGTTTTCACAGTGCATCAGGATCCTTCCAGATGTGCATGTGTGTTTCACTGTGTATCAGGATCCTGCATCGTGTGTATTGGGTTTCACAGTTTATCAGGATCCTGCCAGGTGTGTATGGGGTTTTCACAGTGTATCAGGATCCTGCCAGGTGTGTATGGGGTTTTCACAGTGTATCAGGATGCTGCCAGGTGTATATGTGGTTTTCACAGTTTATCAGGACACTGCCAGGTGTGTCTGGGGTTTTCACAGATTATCAGGATCCTGCCAGGTGTGTTTGGGGGTTTCACAGTTTATCAGGATCCTGCCTGGTGTGTATGTGGGTTTCACAGTTTATCAGGATCCTGCTTGGTGTGTATGGGTTTTCACAGTGGATCAGGATCCTGCCAGGTTTGTATGTGGGTTTCACAGTTTATCAGGATCTTGCCAGATGTGAATGGGGTTTCACAGTGGATCAGGATCCTGCCAGGTGTGTACGGGTTTTCACAGTGGATCAGGAACCTGCCAGATGTGCATGGAGATTTCACAGTGGATCAGGATACTACCTGGTGTGTATGTGGGTTTCACAGTTAATCAGGATCCTGCAAGATGTGAATGGGGTTTTCACAGTGCATCAGGATCCTGTCAGATGTGTATGGGGTTTTCACAGTCCATCAGTTTGCTTCCAGATGTGTATGGGGTATATATACAGTGGATCAGATTCCAGCCAGGTGTGTATGGGGTTTCACAGTTTATCAGGATCCTGCCAGGGGTGTATGGGGTTTTCACAGTGTATCAGGATCCTGCCAGGTGTGTATGGGGTTTTCACAGTGTATCAGGATCCTGCCAGGTGTGCATGTGGGTTTCACAGTTTATCAGCATCCTGCCTGGTGTGTATGGGGATTTCACAGTGTATCAGGATCCTGCCAGGTGTGTATGTGGGTTTCACAGTTTATCAGGATCCTGCTTGGTGTGTATGGGTATTCACAGTGGATGAGGATCCTGCCAGGTGTGTATGTGGGTTTCACAGTTTATCAGGATCCTGCCAGATGTGAATGGGGTTTCACAGTGGATCAGGATCCTGCCAGGTGTGTACGGGTTTTCACAGTGGATCAGGATCCTGCCAGATGTGTATGGAGCTTTCACAGTGGATCAGGATACTGCCAGGTGTGTATGGGTTTTTCACAGTGGATCAGGATCCTGACAGGTGAGTCAGGGATTTCACAGTGTATGAGGATCCTGCCAGGTGTGTATGGGGTGTTCACAGTTTATCAAGGTCCTGAAAGGCGTGTATGGGGTTTTCACAGTGGATCAGGATCCTGCCATGTGTGCATGGGGGTTTCACTGTGTATCAGTATCCTGCCAGGTGTGTATGGGGTTTCTCAGTGTATCAGGATCCTGCCAGGTGTGTATGGGGTTTCACAGTGTCTCAGGATCCTGCCAGATGTGAATGGGGTTTCACTGCGTATCAGGATCCTGCCAGATGTGAATGGTGTTTCACAGTGGATCAGGATCCTGCCAGGTGTGTACAGGGTTTTCACAGTGTATCAGGATCCTGCCAGATGTGTATGGAGATTTCACAGTGGATCAGGATCCTGCCAGATGTGAATGAAGTTTTCACAGTGCATCAGGATCCTGCCAGATGTGTATGGGGTTTTCACAGTGCATCAGGATCCTTCCAGATGTGCATGTGTGTTTCACAGTGTATCAGGATCCTGCATCGTGTGTATGGGGTTTCACAGTTTATCAGGATCCTGCCAGGTGTGTATGGGGTTTTCACAGTGTATCAGGATCCTGCCAGGTGTGTATGGGGTTTTCGCAGTGTATCAGGATCCTGCCAGGTGTATATGTGGGTTTCACAGTTTATCAGGACACTGCCAGGTGTGTCTGGGGTTTTCACAGATTATCAGGAACCTGCCTGGTGTGTATGGGGATTTCACAGTGTATCAGGATCCTGCCAGGTGTGTATGTGGGTTTCACAGTTTATCAGGATCCTGCTTGGTGTGTATGGGTTTTCACAGTGGATGAGGATCCTGCCAGGTGTGTATGTGGGTTTCACAGTTTATCAGGATCCTGCGAGATGTGAATGAGGTTTTCACAGTGCATCAGGATCCTGCCAGATGTGTATGGGGTTTTCACAGTGCATCAGGATCCTTCCAGATGTGCATGTGTGTTTCACTGTGTATCAGGATCCTGCCAGGTGTGTATGGGGTTTTCACAGTGTATCAGGATCCTGCCAGGTGTGTATGGGGTTTTCACAGTGTATCAGGATCCTGCCAGGTGCATATGTGGGTTTCACAGTTTATCAGGACACTGCCAGGTGTGTCTGGGGTTTTCACAGATTATCAGGATCCTGCCAGGTGTGTATGGAGTTATCACAGTGCATCAGGATCCTGTCAGATGTGTATGGGGTTTTCACAGTCCATCAGTTTGCTTCCAGATGTGTATGGGGTATATATACAGTGGATCAGGACCTGCCAGGAGTGTATGGGGTTTCACAGTTTATCAGGATCCTGCCAGGGGTGTATGGGGTTTTCACAGTGTATCAGGATCCTGCCAGATGTGAATGGGATTTCACTGCGTATCAGGATCCTGCCAGATGTGAATGAGGTTATCACAGTGCATCAGGATCCTGCCAGATGTGTATGGGGTTTTCACAGTGCATCAGGATCCTTCCAGATGTGCATGTGTGTTTCACTGTGTATCAGGATCCTGCATCGTGTGTATGGGGTTTCACAGTTTATCACGATCCTGCCAGGGGTGTATGGGGTTTTCACAGTGTATCACGATCCTGCCAGATGTGAATGGGATTTCACTGCGTATCGGGATCCTGCCAGATGTGAATGAGGTTATCACAGTGCATCAGGATCCTGCCAGATGTGTATGGGGTTTTCACAGTGCATCAGGATCCTTCCAGATGTGCATGTGTGTTTCACTGTGTATCAGGATCCTGCATCGTGTGTATTGGGTTTCACAGTTTATCAGGATCCTGCCAGGTGTGTATGGGGTTTTCACAGTGTATCAGGATCCTGCCAGGTGTGTATGGGGTTTTCACAGTGTATCAGGATGCTGCCAGGTGTATATGTGGTTTTCACAGTTTATCAGGACACTGCCAGGTGTGTCTGGGGTTTTCACAGATTATCAGGATCCTGCCAGGTGTGTTTGGGGGTTTCACAGTTTATCAGGATCCTGCCTGGTGTGTATGTGGGTTTCACAGTTTATCAGGATCCTGCTTGGTGTGTATGGGTTTTCACAGTGGATCAGGATCCTGCCAGGTTTGTATGTGGGTTTCACAGTTTATCAGGATCTTGCCAGATGTGAATGGGGTTTCACAGTGGATCAGGATCCTGCCAGGTGTGTACGGGTTTTCACAGTGGATCAGGAACCTGCCAGATGTGCATGGAGATTTCACAGTGGATCAGGATACTACCTGGTGTGTATGTGGGTTTCACAGTTAATCAGGATCCTGCAAGATGTGAATGGGGTTTTCACAGTGCATCAGGATCCTGTCAGATGTGTATGGGGTTTTCACAGTCCATCAGTTTGCTTCCAGATGTGTATGGGGTATATATACAGTGGATCAGATTCCAGCCAGGTGTGTATGGGGTTTCACAGTTTATCAGGATCCTGCCAGGGGTGTATGGGGTTTTCACAGTGTATCAGGATCCTGCCAGGTGTGTATGGGGTTTTCACAGTGTATCAGGATCCTGCCAGGTGTGCATGTGGGTTTCACAGTTTATCAGCATCCTGCCTGGTGTGTATGGGGATTTCACAGTGTATCAGGATCCTGCCAGGTGTGTATGTGGGTTTCACAGTTTATCAGGATCCTGCTTGGTGTGTATGGGTATTCACAGTGGATGAGGATCCTGCCAGGTGTGTATGTGGGTTTCACAGTTTATCAGGATCCTGCCAGATGTGAATGGGGTTTCACAGTGGATCAGGATCCTGCCAGGTGTGTACGGGTTTTCACAGTGGATCAGGATCCTGCCAGATGTGTATGGAGCTTTCACAGTGGATCAGGATACTGCCAGGTGTGTATGGGTTTTTCACAGTGGATCAGGATCCTGACAGGTGAGTCAGGGATTTCACAGTGTATGAGGATCCTGCCAGGTGTGTATGGGGTGTTCACAGTTTATCAAGGTCCTGAAAGGCGTGTATGGGGTTTTCACAGTGGATCAGGATCCTGCCATGTGTGCATGGGGGTTTCACTGTGTATCAGTATCCTGCCAGGTGTGTATGGGGTTTCTCAGTGTATCAGGATCCTGCCAGGTGTGTATGGGGTTTCACAGTGTCTCAGGATCCTGCCAGATGTGAATGGGGTTTCACTGCGTATCAGGATCCTGCCAGATGTGAATGGTGTTTCACAGTGGATCAGGATCCTGCCAGGTGTGTACAGGGTTTTCACAGTGTATCAGGATCCTGCCAGATGTGTATGGAGATTTCACAGTGGATCAGGATCCTGCCAGATGTGAATGAAGTTTTCACAGTGCATCAGGATCCTGCCAGATGTGTATGGGGTTTTCACAGTGCATCAGGATCCTTCCAGATGTGCATGTGTGTTTCACAGTGTATCAGGATCCTGCATCGTGTGTATGGGGTTTCACAGTTTATCAGGATCCTGCCAGGTGTGTATGGGGTTTTCACAGTGTATCAGGATCCTGCCAGGTGTGTATGGGGTTTTCGCAGTGTATCAGGATCCTGCCAGGTGTATATGTGGGTTTCACAGTTTATCAGGACACTGCCAGGTGTGTCTGGGGTTTTCACAGATTATCAGGAACCTGCCTGGTGTGTATGGGGATTTCACAGTGTATCAGGATCCTGCCAGGTGTGTATGTGGGTTTCACAGTTTATCAGGATCCTGCTTGGTGTGTATGGGTTTTCACAGTGGATGAGGATCCTGCCAGGTGTGTATGTGGGTTTCACAGTTTATCAGGATCCTGCGAGATGTGAATGAGGTTTTCACAGTGCATCAGGATCCTGCCAGATGTGTATGGGGTTTTCACAGTGCATCAGGATCCTTCCAGATGTGCATGTGTGTTTCACTGTGTATCAGGATCCTGCCAGGTGTGTATGGGGTTTTCACAGTGTATCAGGATCCTGCCAGGTGTGTATGGGGTTTTCACAGTGTATCAGGATCCTGCCAGGTGCATATGTGGGTTTCACAGTTTATCAGGACACTGCCAGGTGTGTCTGGGGTTTTCACAGATTATCAGGATCCTGCCAGGTGTGTATGGAGTTATCACAGTGCATCAGGATCCTGTCAGATGTGTATGGGGTTTTCACAGTCCATCAGTTTGCTTCCAGATGTGTATGGGGTATATATACAGTGGATCAGGACCTGCCAGGAGTGTATGGGGTTTCACAGTTTATCAGGATCCTGCCAGGGGTGTATGGGGTTTTCACAGTGTATCAGGATCCTGCCAGATGTGAATGGGATTTCACTGCGTATCAGGATCCTGCCAGATGTGAATGAGGTTATCACAGTGCATCAGGATCCTGCCAGATGTGTATGGGGTTTTCACAGTGCATCAGGATCCTTCCAGATGTGCATGTGTGTTTCACTGTGTATCAGGATCCTGCATCGTGTGTATGGGGTTTCACTGTTTATCAGGATCCTGCCAGGTGTGTATGGGGTTTTCACAGTGTATCAGGATCCTGCCAGGTGTGTATGGGGTTTTCACAGTGTATCAGGATGCTGCCAGGTGTGTATGGGGGTTTCACAGTTTATCAGGATCCTGCCTGGTGTGTCTGTGGGTTTCACAGTTTATCAGGATCCTGCCATATGTGAATGGGGTTTTCGCAGTGCATCAGGATCCTGTCAGATGTGTATGGGGTTTTCACAGTCCATCTGTTTGCTTCCAGATGTGTATGGGGTATATATACAGTGGATCAGGATCCAGCCAGGTGTGTATGTGGGTTTCACAGTTTATCAGGATCCTGCCAGATGTGAATGGGGCTTCACAGTGGATCAGGATCCTGCCAGGTGTGTACGGGTTTTCACAGTGGATCAGGATCCTGCCAGATGTGTATGGAGATTTCACAGTGGATCAGGATACTGCCAGGTGTGTATGGGTGTTTCACAGTGTATCAGGATCCTGCATCGTCTGTATGGGGTTTCACAGTTTATCTGGTTCCTGCCAGGTGTGTATGGGGTTTTCACAGTGCATCAGGATCCTGCCAGGTGTGTATGGGGTTTTCACAGTGTATCAGGTTCCTGCCAGGTGTGTATGTGGGTTTCACAGTTTATCAGGACACTGCCAGGTGTGTCTGGGGTTTTCACAGATTATCAGGATCCTGCCAGGTGTGTTTGGGGGTTTCACAGTTTATCAGGATCCTGCCTGGTGTGTATGTGGGTTTCACTGTTTATCAGGATCCTGCTTGGTGTGTATGGGTTTTCACAGTGGATCAGGATCCTGCCAGGTTTGTATGTGGGTTTCACAGTTTATCAGGATCTTGCCAGATGTGAATGGGGTTTCACAGTGGATCAGGATCCTGCCAGGTGTGTACGTGTTTTCACAGTGGATCAGGAACCTGCCAGATGTGCATGGAGATTTCACAGTGGATCAGGATACTACCTGGTGTGTATGTGGGTTTCACAGTTTATCAGGATCCTGCCAGATGTGAATGGGGTTTTCACAGTGCATCAGGATCCTGTCAGATGTGTATGGGGTTTTCACAGTCCATCAGTTTGCTTCCAGATGTGTATGGGGTATATATACAGTGGATCAGATTCCAGCCAGGTGTGTATGGGGTTTCACAGTTTATCAGGATCCTGCCAGGGGTGTATGGGGTTTTCACAGTGTATCAGGATCCTGCCAGGTGTGTATGGGGTTTTCACAGTGTATCAGGATCCTGCCAGGTGTGCATGTGGGTTTCACAGTTTATCAGCATCCTGCCTGGTGTGTATGGGGATTTCACAGTGTATCAGGATCCTGCCAGGTGTGTATGTGGGTTTCACAGTTTATCAGGATCCTGCTTGGTGTGTATGGGTATTCACAGTGGATGAGGATCCTGCCAGGTGTGTATGTGGGTTTCACAGTTTATCAGGATCCTGCCAGATGTGAATGGGGTTTCACAGTGGATCAGGATCCTGCCAGGTGTGTACGGGTTTTCACAGTGGATCAGGATCCTGCCAGATGTGTATGGAGCTTTCACAGTGGATCAGGATACTGCCAGGTGTGTATGGGTTTTTCACAGTGGATCAGGATCCTGACAGGTGAGTCAGGGATTTCACAGTGTATGAGGATCCTGCCAGGTGTGTATGGGGTGTTCACAGTTTATCAAGGTCCTGAAAGGCGTGTATGGGGTTTTCACAGTGGATCAGGATCCTGCCATGTGTGCATGGGGGTTTCACTGTGTATCAGGATCCTGCCAGGTGTGTATGGGGTTTCTCAGTGTATCAGGATCCTGCCAGGTGTGTATGGGGTTTCACAGTGTCTCAGGATCCTGCCAGATGTGAAAGGGGTTTCACTGCGTATCAGGATCCTGCCAGATGTGAATGGTGTTTCACAGTGGATCAGGATCCTGCCAGGTGTGTACAGGGTTTTCACAGTGTATTAGGATCCTGCCAGATGTGTATGGAGATTTCACAGTGGATCAGGATCCTGCCAGATGTGAATGAAGTTTTCACAGTGCATCAGGATCCTGCCAGATGTGTATGGGGTTTTCACAGTGCATCAGGATCCTTCCAGATGTGCATGTGTGTTTCACAGTGTATCAGGATCCTGCATCGTGTGTATGGGGTTTCACAGTTTATCAGGATCCTGCCAGGTGTGTATGGGGTTTTCACAGTGTATCAGGATCCTGCCAGGTGTGTATGGGGTTTTCGCAGTGTATCAGGATCCTGCCAGGTGTATATGTGGGTTTCACAGTTTGTCAGGACACTGCCAGGTGTGTCTGGGGTTTTCACAGATTATCAGGAACCTGCCTGGTGTGTATGGGGATTTCACAGTGTATCAGGATCCTGCCAGGTGTGTATGTGGGTTTCACAGTTTATCAGGATCCTGCTTGGTGTGTATGGGTTCTCACAGTGGATGAGGATCCTGCCAGGTGTGTATGTGGGTTTCACAGTTTATCAGGATCCTGCGAGATGTGAATGGGGTTTCACAGTGGATCAGGATCCTGCCAGGTGTGAACGGGTTTTCACAGTGGATCAGGATCCTGCCAGATGTGTATGGAGCTTTCACAGTGGATCAGGATACTGCCAGGTGTGTATGGGGTTTCCCAGTGGATCAGGATCCTGACAGGTGTGTCAGGGATTTCACAGTGTATCAGGATCCTGCCAGGTGTGTATGGGGTGTTCACAGTTTATCAAGGTCCTGCCAGGCGTGTATGGGGTTTTCACAGTGGATCAGATCCTGCCAGGTGTGCATGGGGGTTTCACTGTGTATCAGGATCCTGCCAGGTGTGTATGGGGTTTCTCAGTGTATCAGTATCCTGCCAGGTGTGTATGGGGTTTCACAGTGTCTCAGGATCCTGCCAGATGTGAATGGTGTTTCACAGTGGATCAGGATCCTGCCAGGTGTGTGCGGGGTTTTCACAGTGTATCAGGATCCTGCCAGATGTGTATGGAGATTTCACAGTGGATCAGGATCCTGCCAGATGTGAATGAGGTTTTCACAGTGCATCAGGATCCTGCCAGATGTGCATGGTGTTTTCACAGTGCATCAGGATCCTTCCAGATGTGCATGTGTGTTTCACAGTGTATCAGGATCCTGCATCGTGTGTATGGGGTTTCACAGTATATCAGGATCCTGCCAGGTGTGTATGGGGGTTTCACAGTTTATCATCATTCTGCCAGGTGCGTATGGGGTATATACAGTGGATCAAGATCCTGCCAGATGTGTATGGTGTTTTCACAGTGTATCAGAATCCTGCCAGGTGTGTATGCGGTTTTCACAGTGCAACAGGATCCTGCCAAGTGTGTATGGTGTTTTCACAGTGGATCAGGATCCTGCCAGGTGTGTATGGGGTTTTCACAGTGTATCAGGATCCTGCCAGGTGTGTATGGGGTTTTCACAGTGTATCAGGATCCTGCCAGGAGTGTATCTGGGTTTCACAGTTTATCAGCTTCCTGCCTGGTGTGTATGGGGATTTCACAGTGTATCAGGATCCTGCCAGGTGTGTATGTGGGTTTCACAGTTTATCAGGATCCTGCTTGGTGTGTATGGGTTTTCACAGTGGATCAGGATCCTGCCAGGTGTGTATGTGGGTTTCACAGTTTATCAGGATCCTGCCAGATGTGAATGGGGTTTCACAGTGGATCAGGATCCTGCCAGGTGTGTACGGGTTTTCACAGTGGATCAGGATCCTGCCAGATGTGTATGGAGATTTCACAGTGGATCAGGATACTGCCAGGTGTGTATGGGGTTTTCACAGTGGATCAGGATCCTGCCAGGTGTGTCAGGGATTTCACAGTGGATCAGGATCCTGCCAGGTGTGTGTGGGGTGTTCACAGTTTATCAAGGTCCTGCCAGGCGTGTATGGGGTTTTCACAGTGGATCAGGATCCTGCCAGGTGTGCATGGGGGTTTCACTGTGTATCAGGATCCTGCCAGGTGTGTATGGGGTTTCTCAGCGTATCAGGATCCTGCCAGGTGTGTATAGGGTTTCACAGTGTCTCAGGATCCTGCCAGATGTGAATGGGGTTTCACTGTGTATCAGGATCCTGCCAGATGTGAATGGGGTTTCACTGTGCATCAGGAACCTCCCAGGTGTGCACGGGGATTTCACAGTGCATCAGGCTCCTGCCAGGTGTGTATGGGGGTTTCACAGTATATCAGGATCCTGCCAGGTGTGTATGGGGTTTCACAGTATATCAGGATCCTGCCAGGTGTGTATGGGGGTTTCACAGTTTATGAGGATCCTGCCAGGTGTGTATGGGGGATTTACAGTTTATCAGCATCATGCCAGGTGCGTATGGGGTAGATGTACAGTGTATCAGGATCCTGCCAGGTGTGTATGCGGTTTACACAGTGTATCAGGATCCTGCCAAGTGTGTATGGGGTTTTCACAGTGGATCACGATCCTGCCAGGTGTGTATGGGGTTTTCTCAGTGGATCAGGATCCTGCCAGTTGTGTGTGGGGTTTTCACAGTGTATCAGGATCCTGCCAGGTGTGTTTGGGGTTTTCACAGTCCATCAGGATCCTGCCTGGTGTGTCTGGGGTTTTCACAGTTTATCAGGATCCTGACAGGTGTGTATGGGGGTTTAACGGTTTATCAGGATCCTGCCAGGTGTGTATGTGAGTTTCACAGATTATCAGGATCCTGCCAGATGTGACTGGGGTTTCACTGTGTAGCAGGATCCTGCCAGATGTGAACGGGGTTTCACTGTGCATCAGGAATCTGCCAGGCGTGTACGGGGATTTCACAGTGCATCAGGCTCCTGCCAGGTGTGTATGGGGGTTTCACAGTATATCAGGATCCTGCCAGGTGTGTATGGGTTTTCACAGTATATCAGGATCCTGCCAGGTGTGTATGGGGGTTTCACAGTTTATCAGGATCCCGCCAGGTGTGTATGGGGGTTTCACAGTTTATCAGCATCCTGCCAGGTGCGTATGGGGTATATACAGTGGATCAAGATCCTGCCAGATGTGTATGGTGTTTTCACAGTGTATCAGGATCCTGCCAAGTGTGTATGGTGTTTTCACAGTGGATCAGGATCCTGCCAGGTGTGTATGGGGTTTCACAGTGGATCAAGATCCTGCCAGGTGTGTGTGGGGTTTTCACAATGTATCAGGATCCTGCCAGGTGTCTTTGGGGTTTTCACAGTGTATCAGGATCCTGCCAGATGTGAATGGGATTTCACTGCGTATCAGGAACCTGCCAGATGTGAATGGTGTTTCACTGTGGATCAGGATCCTGCCAGGTGGGTACGGGGTGTTCACAGTGTATCAGGATCCTGCCAGATGTGTATGGAGATTTCACAGTGGATCAGGATCCTGCCAGATGTGAATGAGTTTTTCACAGTGCAACAGGATCCTGCCAGATGTGTATGGGGTTTTCACAGTGCATCAGGATCCTTCCAGATTTGCATGTGTGTTTCACAGTGTATCAGGATCCTGCCAGGTGTGTATGGGGTTTTCACAGTGTATCAGGATCCTGCCAGGAGTGTATCTGGGTTTCACAGTTTATCAGCTTCCTGCCTGGTGTGTATGGGGATTTCACAGTGTATCAGGATCCTGCCAGGTGTGTATGTGGGTTTCACAGTTTATCAGGATCCTGCTTGGTGTGTATGGGTTTTCACAGTGGATCAGGATCCTGCCAGGTGTGTATGTGGGTTTCACAGTTTATCAGGATCCTGCCAGATGTGAATGGGGTTTCACAGTGGATCAGGATCCTGCCAGGTGTGTACGGGTTTTCACAGTGGATCTGGATCCTGCCAGATGTGTATGGAGATTTCACAGTTTATCAGGACACTGCCAGGTGTGTCTGGGGTTTTCACAGATTATCAGGATCCTGCCAGGTGTGTATGGAGTTATGACAGTGCATCAGGATCCTGTCAGATGTGTATGGGGTTTTCACAGTCCATCAGTTTGCTTCCAGATGTGTATGGGGTATATATACAGTGGATCAGGATCCTGCCAGGAGTGTATGGGGTTTCACAGTTTATCAGGATCCTGCCAGGGGTGTATGGGGTTTTCACAGTGTATCAGGATCCTGCCAGATGTGAATGGGATTTCACTGCGTATCAGGATCCTGCCAGATGTGAATGGTGTTTCACAGTGGATCAGGATCCTGCCAGGTGTGTACAGGGTTTTCACAGTGTATCAGAATCCTGCCAGATGTGTATGGAGATTTCACAGTGGATCAGGATCCTGCCAGATGTGATTGAGGTTTTCACAGTGCATCAGGATCCTGCCAGATGTGTATGGGGTTTTCACAGTGCTTCAGGATCCTTCCAGATGTGCATGTGTGTTTCACAGTTTATCAGGATCCTGCCAGGTGTGTATGGGGTTTTCACAGTGTATCAGGATCCTGCCAGGTGTGTATGGGGTTTTCACAGTGTATCAGGATGCTGCCAGGTGTACATGTGGTTTTCACAGTTT
This sequence comes from Heterodontus francisci, assembly GCF_036365525.1. NCBI lineage: Eukaryota > Metazoa > Chordata > Chondrichthyes > Heterodontiformes > Heterodontidae > Heterodontus > Heterodontus francisci. The sequence goes on from NW_027142246.1 coordinate 527,389, forward strand.
ATCAGGACACTGCCAGGTGTGTCTGGGGTTTACACAGATTATCAGGATCCTGCCATATGTGAATGGGGTTTTCGCAGTGCATCAGGATCCTGTCAGATGTGTATGGGGTTTTCACAGTCCATCTGTTTGCTTCCAGATGTGTATGGGGTATATATACAGTGGATCAGGATCCAGCCAGGTGTGTATGTGGGTTTCACAGTTTATCAGGATCCTGCCAGATGTGAATGGGGCTTCACAGTGGATCAGGATCCTGCCAGGTGTGTACGGGTTTTCACAGTGGATCAGGATCCTGCCAGATGTGTATGGAGATTTCACAGTGGATCAGGATACTGCCAGGTGTGTATGGGTGTTTCACAGTGTATCAGGATCCTGCATCGTCTGTATGGGGTTTCACAGTTTATCTGGTTCCTGCCAGGTGTGTATGGAGTTTTCACAGTGTATCAGGATCCTGCCAGGTGTGTATGGGGTTTTCACAGTGTATCAGGTTCCTGCCAGGTGTGTATGTGGGTTTCACAGTTTATCAGGACACTGCCAGGTGTGTCTGGGGTTTTTACAGATTATCAGGATCCTGCCAGGTGTGTTTGGGGGTTTCACAGTTTATCAGGATCCTGCCTGGTGTGTATGTGGGTTTCACAGTTTATCAGGATCCTGCTTGGTGTGTATGGGGTTTCACAGTGGATCAGGATCCTGCCAGGTTTGTATGTGGGTTTCACAGTTTATCAGGATCCTGCCAGATGTGAATGGGGTTTCACAGTGGATCAGGATCCTGCCAGGTGTGTACGGGTTTTCACAGTGGATCAGGAACCTGCCAGATGTGCATGGAGATTTCACAGTGGATCAGGATACTACCTGGTGTGTATGTGGGTTTCACAGTTTATCAGGATCCTGCCAGATGTGAATGGGGTTTTCACAGTGCATCAGGATCCTGTCAGATGTGTATGGGGTTTTCACAGTCCATCAGTTTGCTTCCAGATGTGTATGGGGTATATATACAGTGGATCAGATTCCAGCCAGGTGTGTATGGGGTTTCACAGTTTATCAGGATCCTGCCAGGGGTGTATGGGGTTTTCACAGTGTATCAGGATCCTGCCAGGTGTGTATGGGGTTTTCACAGTGTATCAGGATCCTGCCAGGTGTGCATGTGGGTTTCACAGTTTATCAGCATCCTGCCTGGTGTGTATGGGGATTTCACAGTGTATCAGGATCCTGCCAGGTGTGTATGTGGGTTTCACAGTTTATCAGGATCCTGCTTGGTGTGTATGGGTATTCACAGTGGATGAGGATCCTGCCAGGTGTGTATGTGGGTTTCACAGTTTATCAGGATCCTGCCAGATGTGAATGGGGTTTCACAGTGGATCAGGATCCTGCCAGGTGTGTACGGGTTTTCACAGTGGATCAGGATCCTGCCAGATGTGTATGGAGCTTTCACAGTGGATCAGGATACTGCCAGGTGTGTATGGGTTTTTCACAGTGGATCAGGATCCTGACAGGTGAGTCAGGGATTTCACAGTGTATGAGGATCCTGCCAGGTGTGTATGGGGTGTTCACAGTTTACCAAGGTCCTGAAAGGCGTGTATGGGGTTTTCACAGTGGATCAGGATCCTGCCATGTGTGCATGGGGGTTTCACTGTGTATCAGGATCCTGCCAGGTGTGTATGGGGTTTCTCAGTGTATCAGGATCCTGCCAGGTGTGTATGGGGTTTCACAGTGTCTTAGGATCCTGCCAGATGTGAATGGGGTTTCACTGCGTATCAGGATCCTGCCAGATGTGAATGGTGTTTCACAGTGGATCAGGATCCTGCCAGGTGTGTACGGGGTTTTCACAGTGTATCAGGATCCTGCCAGATGTGTATGGAGATTTCACAGTGGATCAGAATCCTGCCAGATGTGAATGAGGTTTTCACAGTGCATCAGGATCCTGCCAGATGTGTATGGGGTTTTCACAGTGCATCAGGATCCTTCCAGATGTGCATGTGTGTTTCACAGTGTATCAGGATCCTGCATCGTGTGTATGGGGTTTCACAGTTTATCAGGATCCTGCCAGGTGTGTATGGGGTTTTCACAGTGTATCAGGATCCTGCCAGGTGTGTATGGGGTTTTCGCAGTGTATCAGGATCCTGCCAGGTGTATATGTGGGTTTCACAGTTTATCAGGACACTGCCAGGTGTGTCTGGGGTTTTCACAGATTATCAGGAACCTGCCTGGTGTCTATGGGGATTTCACAGTGTATCAGGATCCTGCCAGGTGTGTATGTGGGTTTCACAGTTTATCAGGATCCTGCTTGGTGTGTATGGGTTTTCACAGTGGATGAGGATCCTGCCAGGGGTTCCAGCTCTCAAAGCGCCCTGGCCTTGGCATTGGACCCCTGCCCTTTATGCTCCCTGATCTAGATTACTGGGCTCGCGCTCTTACTGTCACCCAGTGTTTCTCACAGGGCCCTGGCTCTCACTGTTCACCACATTTGGTTACTGGGCTCCATCTCTTGCCACCTCCAGACCTCTGTTACTGGGTTCTGGCTCTCGCAACATTCCACTGTAGGTTACTGGGCTCCAGATCTCGCTTCTCCCTGGTTTGCGTGAGTGTACTCTGGCTCTCACTGCCCCCTGGACTCGTTTACATGGCTCTGGCTCCAGTAGCGTCCTGACCTCGGTTACTGGGCTCCCAGTCACGCTGATCCCCGGCCTAAGTTACTTGGCTATGGATCGTAGTCTTCCCCGTTGTTGGTTACAGGGCTCCACCTCACCAGCCTTGGTTACTGGGCTGCGGCACTTGCTGTCCTTAGGATATGTTACTGGTATCTGGTCCCCACTGCTCCCCGTCTTGTTTATTGGTCCGCAGCCCTTGCTGATCCCTTGTCTTCGTTAATCGACTCCAGCTCTCACTGCTCCCTGCTATTGATTACTAGGCTCTGGCTGTTGCTGCTCACTGGCCTCAATTACTAGACTCCACCTCTAACTGCTCCCAGCCTCAGTTTGTGGATCGTAGCTCTCGTTACCATGGCCTCTTTTAATGGTCTCTGGTTCTCACTGCTGCAACACTTCAATTACTGGGCTCCAGCTCTCACTGCTCTTGATCATCAGTTACTGCTCTGCGGCATCCCACCAACTTCTGTTGCCAAAAGAGGGCAACGGGTGATGACATGATGGCACAGTTGGTAAATAGGGTAGATCGGAGGGCTGTTTGTTTGGGAGGGCTTTGAATGTAGTAAGAACAGCAAGGCAAGAGGAAATGTGTGGGCATGGAAGGGATGGAATGGGAGATGGGGATTTTTCGGGAGAAGGGGTATGATGGGTATGCGTTGGGACTGATATGAAAGGGATTAAACGAATAGGATGGGTATGGTATGAGAGGGATAGCATTGGAAGGTTGAAGGGGATGTCGATTTAAAGATATACTGATACAATAAATATAGTAATGTCACTGAAAATATTTTCCAGCTCTCTTCTAGTATGCAAGAAACAGTAGTGGTCCTAGTATGGAACCCTGAGGAACACCACTGCCTACCTCACTCCATTCTGAAATTAGCCTTTCACCACAATGTTGATAAAAGTACTCCTGAACTTTCCTCATCAATATGTACTGGGTGCTAATTTATTATTAACCTTTTATTGCGCATGTTTAATGTAATTCTCTGATTTTATTTACATCTCAGTCCCCCTCTGTTTTCAACTGAAATTCCACTTTAATGCTGCATTTGTAAATCCAATCATGATTATTTAACTTATTCCATATCTCCAGCAGAAAGTCTGCCAAAGATACAATGAATAGATCCGTGCTGAATGTCATAACAAATGAACAAATGTCAGCCTGAACTCCTCAAAAACTGTTGATTTTACTCCCAACCTGATGTATAGTTTCCCTGATAATTGCCCTTGTCAGTAGTTAACCTAGTAAAGATTAGAATTATTTTTCTCGTTGATTTTTACAGTGGACTCATTTCCAATCATATGTTTTGAAATAATTTATTTCCTTGCTGCGTGATACAGATGAGGGAATCTCACAGTCAGTCCAACAAATACCTTTCTCTCCAAGATCAAAATACTGCAGATGCAATAAATATGAATTTTAACAGAAAGCACTGGAAATACTCAGCAGGTCTGGCAACATCTGTGGGATGAGAAGCATAGTTAACATTTCAAGTCGATGACCCTTCGTCAGAACAGGGAGTGCTTAGAGATGGAACAGTTTATTTTTTTAGCCAGACATGGAAAGGAGTGAAGGGCAGAATTATTATCAACATTAAGTTCAACAATTTCAGCATCATCCTTAATTTGTTTAATCACTCCGGCCTTCCAGCGTATCACAGACCTTCCTGTTTGTTCGTTCAGGTCCAAGCATTTCAATACAGATCTGGATACATTATATATTTGTAAATATTCATAAATCCTGAATCAAATGTTTAACTTTGCTCCCAGTTGATGTATAATTTGTCTGTTCATTTCCCTTCCTCACAGTTAACTTGCTGACGATTGGGATCCTGTCTCGGGGAAAGTGTGGTCTCTCCAAATGTGCCACTCGCTCCTTCGTGGCGATGGCAGTGGCAGGTTTACTGGTTGTTAGCCTCGACCTGATATTGAGGCAGATTCCCGTGGTTTATCGAGAACAGTTTATTTTCCTGCGGTCCATCCAGATATGTAATATCCACGCCATCCTGCTTTACACAACCACAGACTGTTCTGTCTGGTTCACCGTCATTTTCACCTTTGATCGATGTGTGGTCATTTGTTGCCAGAAGCTGAAAACCAAATATTGCAGTGAGAAAACGGCAGCTGTGGTTCTGGCAACAGTGACTGCGCTGAGCTGCTTAAAGAAAATGTTGTGGTATTTTATATTAACAGGTAGGTATTCACTGATGAACGCTCCCTCGTTTTGCATTGTCACAGCGGATGTTCAGGAATCTCTGGTCTGGGTAACAATTGGGTCCTGCCATCACATTCTAACCCCGGGGTCTCATTTGTAGTGATTCTGCTGCTCAATGCTCTCTCTAACCGTCAGACACATTTTAATGAGCAGCAGATTACGCAGGAGACTCCGGATTCACCAAAGTGGGGTGAATCGCAGAGACCCAGAGATGGAGAGCCGAAGTATATCCATCATATTACTTTTAGTTGTCTCAGCCAACTTCATACTGTTGTGGGCAGTCTTTATGCTGTATTCAATATGGCAGCGAATGTGGGATTTGGGGTCTGTGCCTGGAATTCTACCATATTTTGTGCTGTAACTGGCCTTCATGTTGCAGTTCCTGAGTTTGCTGCATAAATACTATTTATGCTGTGAAACAAAATCAGTTCAGAGAGCAGTTGAAGAATGTGCTTAAATATACCTTGACTTCAATTATTAAATTAAATTATTAAATGATGAAAGGAAATTAATCACTGACTATTTCCAGCAGCCTGCAGGCGGGGCCTGTCACTATGATGACAAGGTGGGAGCGGAACTTGTCGCTATCATGCTGGAATGGAGAACGGGGCTTGTCACTTTGGAGACAGGGCAGGGGTAGGGCCGGTACCCATGGTGACAGGGAGTGGGAGCGGAATCTGCCTCGCAAGGTGACGATACAATAAACAGGGACGTGTCCAGACGTCGGCCGGCCCCGCCCCACGACACTCGCGAATTAGAGTGGACAGAGAAAAGCGTGTGTGCAGGTCTGGGCTCCAGGTACGATATATGTAGAGGGAGGAAGGAAGGCTGGATAATTAGTGTGCACAGCTCTGCAGTCCAGATACAATATATATAGAGAGAAAGAGAGGCTGGGAAACTCTATCTTGCACTTACTTAGTGACTGCAGATACCTGGAGCCAAGCGATAGCCTCCTCATTTGCTGATAATGTGATTAAACTGCCACTTAGTCTCTAGAGGGGACACTCCTTGGTAATGTGCAACATTGTTTGGGTCCTTCCGCAAATTCATAACGGGTTTACACTGAGGCCCCAGCAATGAAGGTTGGGTGCACAGAGGTCCTGGCTTGTCCTGAACCTGTTTAGCAAGGACCACTCTCCCTATAGTTGCTCAAAGACTGCTATTCGACAGAGGGGGTTTATCACAAGCAACTTGTTATTGACTTCTCCTTTTCCCTATTCCTTGATCCAAAGGATGTCTGCTGGTAGATCTTGCTGGGAAGTTTTCTCCATTAGGGGCGCCGAGATGGAAGGTGGGCAGTATATGGATTGAACATGTCATTATGGAGCGGTAAGTGAGGTTCAAAACGCATGGTTTAAATCAGCTTGTAGGTTTTGGACAGTCAACAGATGTGCAGGGGAGTGGTGTTTGCGAGGAAAGGAAGCTAGGCCAGGGGGGTTGAGATAGGGCAAGAACTGAGGTCCGGACTGTTGTTGCAGCAGGAGGCTGGATAAGGTGTACATCCAGCTCTGGATTTCAGATACTAGCTATATAGAGAGAGGGAGAATGACTGGATAAAAAGTGTGCACAGCTCTGTGATCCAGATACTAGACAAATAGAAGGAGGAAAGGAGATTGATAAAGGATGTGGAACGTTCTGGTCTCCACTTACTAGATATATAGAGAGAAGGAGTGAATGAGGCTGGATAAGGAGTGTGCACAGCTCTGGGCTCTATTTCCTATATATAGAGAGGGAGATAGAGGGGAGGAGTGAGGAAAGTTAACAAATGTGCACAGCTCTTGGCTCCAGATAGTAGATACAGAGAGGGAGGGAGGGAGGCTGGTTAAGGAGTGTGAACACTGAACACACCATACTGCATATATAGAGGGAGGGGGATGCTGCATAAGGTGTGCGCACAGCTCTGCTCTCTGGATACTAGGTATAGAGAGGAATGGATGCTGGATAAGGCGGTTGTAGAACTCCGGGCTTCAGATTCTTCATAATTAGAGGGAGTAGGGGAGGCTGCATAAGGAATGTGCACAGCTCTGAGCTCCAGATACTAGATATATGGATGGAGGGAGGCAGTCTTGAGAAGGAGTATGTGCATCTCTGGGCTCCAGCGATAAGATACATAACGGCATCTAGAGAGGCTGGATAAGGAGTGTGCACAGGTCTGGCCTGCAGATACTAGATGTATAGAGAGAGGGATGGGAGGAATGGATAATGAGGGAGACATTATAAAGATTGTGCGCAACTCTGGGATCCTGATAATAGACATAGAGAGGGAGATAAGGAGGCTGGATCAGGAGTGTATTTAGCTCTGGGCTCCAGATACCTGATATATAGATGGAATGGGGCTGGATAAGTAGTGTTTGGAGCTCTAGAACCAGATACTAAATATATATAGAGGGATGGAGGGAGGCGGATTAGGGATGTGTACAGCTCTGGGTTCCAGTAACTAGATAGATAGAGGGAAGGAAGGAGCCTGTATATGGAGCATGTGTAGCACTGGCATTCCACTGCTAGATATATAGAGGGAGGGAGGGAGCCTGGATAAGGCAAGTGCACACTTTTGGACTCGTAATATTAGCTATATAGAGGGATGAAGGCTGGAAATGGAGTGCTCAGCTCTGGCCTCCCGCTACTCGATATGTAGAGGGAAGGAGGGAGTCTGGATAAGGAAAGTGAACAGTTCTGGACTCACAATACTAGATCTATAGAGGGAGGGCAGCTGGATAAGGAATCTGTACAGCCAGACTTTAATAGTTAATGATATTAAAGGTAAATGGTTAATTATGTTAAAGGTAAATAGTTGAAGGGCTTTGTTTAATTAAGGATCGGAATTGAATATAAAGTGAACCTGCTGGACAAAGTGCGGTTGCTGAACAGAAGGCAAAGCTATGTAATGCGGTATTCTTTGAATAAACGGAGCAGGCAGGAAAGAATCTGCAACGAGCTTCATTCTTCACTGTTTGTCCTGGATCCATTTGACGTAGCAGCAGAGGATGGTTGCTTAAAGCTGAAGATTGGAAAGTGAATTTTCTTCAGCTATATGTTTGTAATCTGGATTACTTCCGAGACGAATGTCTGAATCCAAGCGTAAAGTGTCAGGATATGATTCCTACTGATACTCTCTGAATATGAACCTTATGACCAATGGAAAAATGACTTAGATATGTGGACACAGAGAGAAAACAAAAGAAAGCCTTGCCTCTGTCAATCCAGCAAAAGCAAGATAGGGTGCAAAGTATTTTGTGAGCTGGATCCTGGCCATTTGCACACTGAGGCAGGTTTCAAACGTCTATTAAGCTTGATGGACACAATTTATAAGAAAGCTGATCTATTAAACACATTCCAGCCATGGTCAGATTGTGTTAAGTAGTGAAATATAGATGGGCATATCATAGATAAGGTATTGTATAATGTAATGCACAATATAACAGAGCGCATAAATTCAAATTGGACATTCCTTGTTCAGTGCATGTTTTTAAACTGTTTGGTTGTGCTAAATTGTCACACATGGTTTAGGCTCCTCGTGTTAACTGGAGTGAGATTCTCAGACAGAGACACAAGTTTGGATCAGATGTCTGATGTTTAAACAAAATCCTGAGAAAACAGTCATTTCCATCAGCATTCATGGTAAAAGTGGGAAATTCGGTGGTGTCACAGAGGATGGAAAACTGAATGGTTGCTGCATTTCGAAATTGTTCAGATACGGGGCGCTGGTGCCACTACAGTAGAGGAATCACAGACAAAGGTCATGAGGACGCATATATTTTTGGCAGATCTGACAGACAATAAGAATAGAGTAACAACAACGCACGTATGAACCCCAGGAATGCCCACCGAATTTGGAGCTGCTGTTTCAGATGTGATTCAAAATATCATTATGTAGTAAACTGTCCAAAATGGAACAACACCGATTTCGAGGCGTGACTTGACAAAGAAGTGGAAGATAATGATAGTGATCAGGTTGAGGGAATTGTACTGGTCGGAAGAAATTTCACTCCGGTTATATGTGTACTAGTTGATGATTAATTTCATTGCACCATGTTGGAGAGTTGTTATACATCTGCAGTATGTGGAGCAGATTGGTTGAAATGCTGTTTAGATTTGTTAGGTAGTAAGGACTGAAGTACGGTCAGAGAGGATGAAAGTTCTACTTGCTTCAGGGTCGGAGATGACAACACATTAAAGGGTGGTGATTCCATGCAAAATATCTAGAGCAAGCCACTTTATATATGTTATATCCAGCGCGATAACTTGCTGCTGAGAAAACATTTCTTGAAAAAGGCCAAATTAAATTGAACATAAAACATGATAAAGCACCAGATCCAGCGCTGCCACATTTCTAGTTGGACTGAGAACATACTGATCAAGGAATTTTCCGTGGACACATTTCAGAAATTCATCACCCTACTTACCCGTTTTGTACCTCAACTCTTAACAAATAAGTTATGTCCTTTCCCCTTCAAGGACACCCTCCCCTTTCAACACTGCAATGTCTTCCCGAATCAGTACTGTCACTCCACCTCTTTTTTTTCTCCTTCCCAATCTGTACATCATTGCACGTTATGCAATCAGGCCTCACTATGTTTAAGCCACGTTTCCGTTATTGCCATTACATCTTACTCCCTTACTACCATTTGTGCTTGTAGCTCACCAACCTTATTCAGCACACTTTGCATACACACTCATACATTGTAATCCAGTCTTTACATTCCTCGTAGTCTCTGTCAATCTATGCCCATCGGATACGGAACTATTCCATTCTTTGGTACTGTTTAACACTCTCACAGTATGCACCTTATTCGGATTTTCTACTTTTATATGCTGGTGCCAATCCCCTTGCCAATTTAGTTTATACACTCCACAAGCATACCGGTGAATCTCCCCATGAGGACATTGTACCTTGTCCTGCTGATCCACAACCTGTCTCTTTTGAATAGGTGCCTCCTGCCCAGATCTGGTCCAATGCCCGAAGAATCTGAAGCCCTACCTCCACCGCCATGCTTCAAGGCATACACTGATCCTCTCTATCTTCCTAGTTCTACTCTCGCTAGCGCGTAGTATGTAGCTCTTTATCTCCCTCCCGAGTTCCTGAATATCTGACTGAAGGAACTCAATGCATGCCATTTCTGTGCTACCGGTCGCAAATGGAGGAGTTCGCAGAGACAGGAAGGGTTGCAAAGGCTGGAGGGGTTTTAAGAAACATGGAAAATCCAGGGGCTGGAGGATGCTACAGAGATAGGGAGTGTTTTCGGGGCTGGGGGAGGCGAAAGGCAATAGCGTGGGTTGTAATGCTGCAGGAGGTTACAGCGATAGAGAAGTATGTAGTCGCTGGAGGAGGGTAGAGAGTTAGAGAGGCTTGTAACGGTTGGATGATGTTACTAACACAGGTGTGTTGTAGGAGTTGAAAGACGTTACAGAGGTAGGACGGGTTGTTGGAGCCATATGAGTATACAGTGTCAGGGAGTATGGGAGAGACTGCAGGGGTTTACAGGGATAGGGATGTTTGTAGGCGCTGAAGGAGGTTGCAAACGTAAGGAGACGTGTAGGGGTTGGAGGTGGTAACAGAGATATGGAGGTCTGTCATCCAGTAAGAGATGACACGGAAAGCGAGTGCTGTCGAGGGTGGAGGAGGTTACAGAGATAGGGAGGGCTGTAAAAGCTGGAGGAGTTTACCGTGATAGGGAGTATTGTAAAGGCTGGAAGCGTTTGCAGAGTTAGGGATGTTTGTGGGCAGTAGAATGTTACAGTTATAAGGAGTGCTGTAGGGGTTGGAGGCGGTTACAGAGATAGGGAAGGTGGTAGGGTCTGGGAGACGTTACAGAGCATTAGAGGATTGTAGAAGCTGGAGGAGTATACTATGATAGGGAGTATGTGAGAGTCTGGAGAGGATTATAGAGATAGGGAAGTTCGAAAGAGCTGGAGGATTTTAAATAGATAGGGAAGATTGCATATACTGCAGCCTTTTTACATAGAAACGGAAGGGTGTTGGACTGGAGGAGGTTACAGAGAGTTGGAGTGTTGAAGTGGCTGGAGGATGTTACAGAGAAATGGAGTGTCGTAGGGGATGGAAGTGGTTACAGGCTTATGGAGGGATGTACAGGATGGAGAATGTTATGGAGATAGTAAATAGTGTTTACATTGGATGAGGTTAGAGGGATATGTGGTGTTGAATGGGCTGGAGGAGGTTGCCAGAATGAGGAGGGTTGTCCTGGCTGGAGGAGGTTAGAGAGGTAGGGAAGGTTGTAGTGTCTGACGAACGTTATAGAGATAGGGAGCGTTGGTGGCGGATGGAGGATGTTACAGAGACAGGGTGCGTTGCAGTGGTCACAGGAGCTGGCAGTCATAGGGATGTTTGTAGGGCCACAGAGAGTGAGAATTGAAGCGGCAATAGGAGTGCACAGGAAGATGGAGTGTTGCAGAAACTAGAAGATGTAATATAAATATGGAGGGTGTAGGTGGAGAGCGCTTGAGGAGTTTAAATAAAGTGGGAATTTTGAAAGGACCAGAGAAGTTTCAAGAGCTAGGGAGGGGTGTAGGAGCTGGAGGAGTTTACAAAGGCAGGGATGTTTTTTGAACTGAAGGAGTTTACATAAATAGGGAGTGGTGTAAGGAATGGTGGACGTTACAGAAAAAAGGAAGGGTTGTAGTGGTCGGAGGAGGTTACAATCATAGGGAGCATTGTAGTACTGGAAAAAGGCTGCACAGCGAGTGGGAATTGAAGGGGATATCGGACGGAACAGAGATCTGGAGCGTTGTAGTTCTGGACAATATTGCAGAGATAGAGAGGGTTTCAGAGACTGGAGGAGTGATTTTTTCTTATTCATTCATGGTATGCGCGCATCGCTGGCTAGGCCAGCATTTATTGCCCATCACGAATTGCGATTCTTGAACTGCTGCAGTCCATGTGGGGTAGGTACACCCACAGTGGTGTTAGGAAGGGAGTTCCAAGATTTTGACTATGCAGCAGTGAAGGAACGGCAATATAGTTCCAAGTCAGGATGGTGTGTGACTTGGAGGGGAACTTGCAGTTGGTGACTTTCCCAGGCATTTGCTGCCCTTGTCCATCTAGGTGGTAGAGGTCGCGGGGTTAGAAAGTGCTGTCAAGGTTATACAGGGTTGTAGGGTCTGAGGAAGGTTACAGCACAGGAAGGATTGCAGGGTCTGGAGATATTACAGTGATTGAGAGACTTGAATCACTTCTGAAGTTTACACAGAAAGGGAATTCTGATAGAACGAGATGAGTTTATAGAGGCAGGGAGGGGTGTCGGACCTGGAGGTACATACAGAGAAAGGGAGTTTTTTTCGCGCTGGAGGAGTTTGCAGGAATAGGGAGAGGTGTAGGGGCTGGAGGAAGTTAGAGAGACAACAAGGGTAGTAGTGGCCAGAGGAGGTTCCAATCATCGCGAGATTTGTAGGCCTGGAGGAGGTTACACAATCAGCGAGAAGTGAAGAGACTGTCAGAGGCTACAGAGATGTGGAGGCTTGTGGTGCTGGGAAAGATTGCAGGGAAAGGAAGGGTTGCAGTGGCCGTGGAACGTTATAGCGATACGGATGGTTGTACAGGCTAAGGAGGTTCCCAAGGCAGGAAGGATTACAGGAGCTGGAAGATGTTACAGAGATAGGGAGTGTTGAAGGGACTTGAGGAGTTTATAGTGATAAAATGCGTTATAGACTCTTTAATAGGTTGCATAGATAGGGAGGGTAGTAGTTGCTCGCGGATGTTACAGAAGTAAGAAGCGTGATAGGGGCTGGAGGAGATTGTGGTGAATGGCGGATTGTCGTGGCTGGAAGAGTTTGCAGAGCATGGAATTATTCTAGAGGCTGATGGAAGTTACAACCACAGGGAGCTTTGTAGGGACTGGAGCATGTTACACATATAGGGATGGGTGGAGGGCCCGGAGGATCTTACAGAAGTAGGGAGGGTTGTAGTGCTGTGGGAGGATACATAGAAAAGGAGGGCTTACGTGGTGTAGGAGGTTTCAGTGATAGTGAGGGATATAGGGGTTGGAGGAAGTTGCAGATAAACTGAAGGTAGTAGAGTATGCCGGTCGTTATGGTAATAAGAAGGGTTGAAGGGTCTGGAGGAGTTACAAAGATAGGGAGGGTTCTCGTGCCTGGAGGATGTTACAGAGGTAAGGATTGTGTCGGCCTGGATATGATAGAAGTTTATGCGGATTATGAAGAGAACTGGGTATGGTTGATGGAGGGAAACATTTTCCTGCTGGTGGTGGATTCAAGGCCAATGGGACAGACCCGTCAATCAGGAGTGAATTTAAGAAACTGTTCTTTGCACACAGGATGGCAGGTTTGTGGAACTGTCTTCCAGAAAAATGCAATGAATGCTGGTGTTCAATTAATCATTTTAAATCTGAGCTGGATGGATTTTTGATCGCCAAGGGAACTAACTGGTATGGGGAACTGTGTTCGGATACCAGACAGTTCTGATTGCACTGAATAGCAGAACAGGCTCAAGAGGCTGAAAGGCTTCCTGGTGTTTCTATATATATAAGTATTCATCACACTAAACAGAGCAGGTTGGCTCCGGTTATTCTGTATATTGAATGATTTTCATTCATTTTTGGATGTATTTGCAGACTCACGGTAGATGTGCCTGCCATCCAGGATTATCACAATAACACCAACATCTTCATCTACCCGCTTCTAACCTTCAATTCTCCTCCACATACGGGAAATGGTTCCACTACACAACGGGGTAAATGGATACTGGTTTGTTAGTGTGCGTTTGTGAGATTGCGAGTGTGTGCATGCGTGTGTGTGAGAGCAAGAGAGAAAGAGAGCACGGGTTTGAGCATGAGAGCCTGTCTGAAAGTGTACATATATGAGTGTGAATGTGTGTGTGAGTGCGTGTCTCCGAGAGTGTGTGTACAGATTGTGAATGTGTGTGTAATAGGGAGTGTATGTTTGTGTGTGAGTGTATGTTTGTGAGTGTATAGATTGTGAATATGTGTGTGAGAGATAGTTTATGTTTGTGTGTCAGTGTATGTTTCTGTGTGACGGAGTGTGTGTATGTGTGTGTATGTGAGGCTATGTTTTTGTGTGAGTGACTATGTGTATGTGAGTGTATGTTTTTGTGTGAGTGACTATGTGTATATGAGTGCATGTTTGCGTATGGATGACTGTGTGTATGTGAGTGTATGCTTATGTGTGTGTGTATGTTTTCACAAGCACTACTGTGCAAAATTATGATTTTTTTTATTCCACCAGCTGGAAAAATTTTTTTTAAATGGAACTGATAAAAAGTGACTGCTAGCAGGCAAAATTGCCACTGCAATTAGCATCACAACTCCATTGCATCAGGTGGAGACGAATTGTCTGACCAGTCCCTCCAGAAACAATGCCCTGGGAATATGGAGTGAATTAATTATCCATTCCCCATTAACAAGACATTAAAGTCAATCCCTTTGGAATTGAGTTGCAAGAGGGAATACACACTAAACCATAATGTTGAATGAGTGGGCAATGGGCAATGAGGCCGCATGATGTGCTTGTTTAAGTGACTTTTTTCTCACTGTAGAAACCAAACAAGCAACTAGACACCAGCTAGGTAAGGCCCATGTGGGATCTCTCTCTCTCTCTCCCTCTTTCTGTCTCTCTTTCATTCTGCTTCTCTCTCAACCTGATCCAGCTTACAAGCTTCGAACCCTGCCTGCTGACAATACCCATCTCGGCCAATCATTGCTGCAGATCGGCACCCGGTGACTGAACTGTCTCTGTCGCTGTTCTACAGGAAAATCCGAAACTTGTGGTGTGGGCGGGTCGGGGGGGAGTGGGGTGGGATACAGAGTGGAGGTGCAGTAGGGGTGATGCACAGTGAAATATGCAAGGGAAGCTGAGACAATCTGGAAGGCAGATCAGAGATAGACAGGTTAAGGCAAAAGTGAACAATGAAAGGCTGTATTGCATCTGTTCTAACGCAAGGAGTCTTACTAGCAAGGGAAATGAATTGAGGGCGTCGTTTTACAAATGGGAATTTGTTATTATTGCTATCACAGCAAGATGGTGGAGGGAAGGGCAGCTCAATATTACGGGTATAGAACCTTCAGGCGTGACCGGCGAGGGTGTTAATGAGGAGGTGGTGTTGCACTGTTGATCAAGTAGTCAATCACTGCTGTAAGGAGGGATGATATCTTGGAATGTTGCTCAAATGAGGCCAAATGGATAGAAGTTCAAAACAAAAATAGGGCAATCACTTGGCTGGGAGTGCACTACAGGCTTCCAAACAGTCAGGGAGAGATCGAGGAGCAGATGTGCAGGCAAATCACAGAGAGGTTTACAAAGAATGGGGCAATAATAGTAGAGGATTTCAACTTCCTCAATATCAACTGGGATAGTCATAATGCAAAAAGATTAAAGGGGGCAGAATTCGTAAATTGCATACAGGAGAGCTTTTGGAGTCAACACGTAGAAATGCCGACAAGAGAATGGGCGGAACTGGACCTAATCCGAGGGAATGAAGCCGGACAAGTGGTACAAGTGTCAGTGGGGGAGCATTTCTGGGATCATGACCATAACTCTGCACGATTTAAGTTATTTATGAAAAAAGACAAAGAGGGACAGAAATTAAAATTCCTGAATTGGGGGAAGGCTGATTTCAATATGATAAAACAGTATCTGGCAGTAGTACGCTTGGAACAGCTACTTGTAAGAAAGTTTACATCAGACGAATGGGAGTCATTCAAAAAGGAAATAGTGATAGCTCAGGACCCACATGTTCCAATAAAGATGAAGGGTAAGACCAACTAGCCTAGGGAACCCTGGGTGCCAAGAGAGATAGAAGGTTGGATAAGGAAGAAAAAGGAGGCTTATGGCAGATTCCAAGCCTGCAAAAAGCGGAGGCCCGAGAGAAGTTTAGAGAGTGTAGGGGGTACTTATAGAAGTAATAAGAAGTGTGAAGAGTGGGCAAAAACAACACTGGCGGGCAAGATAAAGGAAAATCCCAAGGCCTTTTATAAGTATATTAAGGGCAAGAGGATAACCAGGGAAAGAGTAGGGCCCATTAGGGATCAGAGTGGCAATCTGTGTGTGGAGCTGGAGACATAGGTGGGATTTTAGATGGTTACTTTTCCTCTGTGTTCACTATGGAGAAGGACGATGTAGGTGAAGAGATCGGGGGTCTTGGGGGGCGGTGCTTGGTGGGGGAGATATACTTGAACAAATTACCATTGAAATGGAGGAAGTATTTTCTGTTTCAGCGGGCTTAAAATTGGATAAATCCTCAGGCCCAGATGAGATGTATCCCAGGCTGTTATGTGAGGCAAGGGTGGAGATATCACGGGCTCTGAAACAAATTTGCAAGTCCTCTATTGCCACCAGAGGACTGGAGGATAGCGAATGTGAGACCATTATTAGGCCAGTGAGTCTCACATCAGTGGTTGGGAAACTATGGGAAAAAAATCTGAGGGACAGAATTAATCTCCACTTGGATAGGCAACGAGTAATCAAGGATAGCTCGCATGATTTGGTCAGGGGGATTTCGTGCCTAACCTACATGATTGAATTTTTAGAGGAGGTGACTAGATGTTTAGGTGAGGGTAAAGCAGTTGATGTTGTCTCCCTGTACTTCAGTAAGGCTTTTGATAAAGTCCCACATGGAAGATTGGGTAAGAAGGTCAGAACCAAAGTGATCCAGGGCAATTTGGCAAATTGGATCCAAAGTTGGCTTCGTGGAAGGAGGCAGAGGATGATAGTCGAGGGTTGTTCCTGCGAGTGGAAGACTGCGTCCAGTGCTGCAAGGTAGGAATCGGTGCTGGGGCCCTTGCTGCTTGTCGTGTACAATAATAACTTAGATGTGGATATAGGAGGTATGATCAGTAAGTTCGCAGATGACACAAATGGTGTCGTAAATAGTGAGGAGGAAAGCTTGAGCTTACAGGATGATATAGATGGGCTGGTAAAATGGGCAGAGCAGTGGCAAATGGAATTTAATCCTGAGAAGTGTGAAGTGATGCTTTTTGGGAGGACTAACAAGGCAAGTTAATATACAATGGGTAGCAGGACCCTAGGAAGTACAGAGGGTCAGAGGGACCTTGGTATACTTGTCCTTAGATCACTGAAGGCAGAAGCACAACAAGATAATGTGGTTAAGAAGGCTTATGGGATACGTGTCTTTATTAGCTGAGACATAGAATATAAGAGCAGGGAAGTTATGATGGAGCTGCATAAAAGACAAGTTTGCCCACAGCTGGAGTACAGTGTACAGTTCTGGTCACCACACTATCGGAAGGATGTGATTGTAATGGAGAGGGTGCAAAGGAGATTCACCAGGATGTTGCCTGTGCTGGAGCATTTCAGTTATGAAAAGAGTCTGAAAAGACAAGTGTTATTTTTCATACAGCACAGAAGGCTGGTGGGGGGGGGAGGTGGGAGGGGGAGCCTGAATAAGATATACAAAATTATGAGGGGCATTGATAGTATAGATAGGAATCAACTTTTTCCCCCTTAGCCAGGGGGCACAGATTTAAAGTAAGGGGAAGGCGTTTTAGTGGGGATTTGAGGGGGGTTGGAATCTGGAATATAATGTCTGAAGGTATGGTAGAGGCAGCAGCCCTCACAGCACTTAAGAAATATTTAGATGAGCACTTGAAACGCCATAGCAGACAAGGCTAAGAGCCAAGTGCTGGAAAATGGAATTGGAATAAATAGGTGCTTTACACGAATGGCCTGTTACTGTGCTGTATATGTCTATGGCTCTAGGGCACTATACTATCCACATCTGCAAGCTAGAAGCCTCAGGATTACCAAGTTCATCCGGGAAGAGCACTAAGTCTCCAAACCAGGACACTTTATACCCCAGTTTATTGCTCAAGACTCCACTTAGATCAGTCCAACCCTCCCAATTACGTGACATATTTGTCTTTGTGCGTGTGTGTGCATGTGTGTGTGTATAGGTGCGTGTTTATATGTGTTCTTGTGTGTGAGCTTCCTGGGGTATTCAGTATTTAGGAAGGATGGACAAAAAGCAAAAGGCGGTGTAGTTGCATTGCTGGTTAAAGAGGAAATCAACGCAATATTGAGGAAAGATATTAGCTCTGACGATGAGGAATCTGTATGGGTAGAGCTGAGAAACACTAAGAGGCAAAAACACGATAGTGGGGGTTCTATATAGACCCCTGAACTGCAGTGGTGATGTTAGGAATGGCATTAAACAGGAAATTAGAGACGCATGCGATACAAGAACATCTGTAATGATGGATGACTTTAATCTGCATATCGATTGGGCAAATCAAACTAGTCAAAACAACGAACAGGAGGAAATCTTTGATTGTATACGGGATGGCTTTCTGGACCAATATGTTGAGGAACCAACTAGAGAACAGGCCATCCTAGACTGGGTACTGTGTCGTGAGAAAGGAATATTTGACAATCTAGTTGTGCGAGACCCCTTGGGGATGAGCGACCATAATATGATAAAAATCTTCATCAAGATGGAGAGTGACGTAGCTGATCCCTAAAGGACATTAGTGAACCAGATGGCCTTTGACAACAATCGACAATTGCTTCATGGTCACACTAGACTAGCTTTTCAATTCCTGAATTGAATTCAAATTTCACCATCTGCTGTGGTGGGATTCTAACCCACGTCCCCAGAGCATTAGCCTGGGCCTCTGGGCTACCAGTCCAGTGACATTACCACTACGCTACCGCCTCCCCGTCACTTAAATGAATGAGAGTGGAAAGGCAGTGGCAAACATTCAAAGAGCGCATGGATGAACTGCAACAATTGTTTATCCCTGTATGGCACAAAAGTAAAATGGGAAAGGTAGCCAATCCATGGCTTACAAGGGGAATCAGAGATGCCAAGGAAGAGGCATATAAATTCGCCAGAAAAAAACATACCTGAGGATTGGGAGAATTTTAGATTTCGGCAAAGGAGGACGAAGGGATTGATTAAGAAGGGGAAAATACGAGAGAAAGCTTGCCGGGAACATAAAAACTGACTGTAAACATCTGTATAGGTTTGCGAAGAGAAAACGATTAGTGAGGACAAATGTAGGTCCCTTCCAGTCAGAAACAGGGGAATTTATTATGGGGTACAAAGAAATAGCTGACCAACTAAATGCCTACTTTGATTCTGTCTTCACCAAAGAGGAAGCAAATATCACACCAGAAATGTTGGGTAACACAGGGATTGGTGAGAGGGAGGAGCTGAAATAAATCAGCATGAGTAGAGAAATGGTGTTGGGGAAATTGATGGGATTGAATGCCGATAAATCCCCAGCGCCTGATGGTCTGCATCCTAGAGTACTTAAGGAAGTGGCCCTAGAAATATTGGATGCATTGGTGGTCATCTTCCAGATTCTTTCGATTCTGGAACAGTTCCCACAGATTGGAGGGTAGCTAATGTAACCCCACTATTTAAAAAGGGAGGTAGAGAGAAAGCAGGGAATTATAGACAAGTCAGCCTGACGTCGGTAGTGGGGAAAATTCAAAAGTCCATTATCAAAGATTTTATAGAAGAGCAGTTGGAGAACAGTGGTCGAATCGGACAGAGGCAACATGGATTTATGAAAGGGAAATCACGCTTGACAAATCTGCTAGAATTATTCGAGGATGTAACTAATAGAGTTAAGGAGGGGGAGCCAGTGTATGTGGTTTATTTGGACTTTCAGAAGGCTTTCAACACGGTCCCAAATAAGAGATTAACGTGAAAAATTAAAGCGCATAGGATTGGGAGGTAGTGCATTGCGATGGATAGAAAATTGGTTGGCAGACAGGAAACAAAGAGTAGGGATGAATGGGTCTTTTTCCCGAATGGCAGACAGTGACTAGTGAGGTACTGCAGGGATTGGTGCTAGGACCCCAGCTATTCACAACATATATTAATAAATTAGATGAGGGAACTTAATGTAATACCTCCAAATTTGCCGATGACACAAAACTGGGTGGGAGGGTGATTGTGAGGAGGATGCAGAGAGGCGCCAGGGTGATTTGGACAAGTTAGGTGAGTGGACAAATGCATGGCAGGTGCAGTATAATGTGGATAAATGTGAGGTTATCCACTTTGGTAGGAAAAACTGGAAGGCAGATTATTATCTGAAGGGCTCTAAACTGAGAGAGGAGATATGCAACAAGAGCTTAGGGGTTCTCGTACACTGTAGGTCGCTGAAGGTATGCATGCAGGTCCAACAGGCGGTAAAAGAAGGGAAATGGTAAGTTGGCCTTCACAGTGAGAGGATTCGACTACAGGAGCATGGATTGCTTGCTGCATGGGTGGCCTTGATGAGGCCACACCTGAAATATTGTGTGCAGTGTTGGTCTCCTTATCTGAGGAAGGATGTTCTTGCTATGGAGAGAATGCAGCGAAGGTTTGCCATCCTGATTCCTGGAATGGTGAGACGTATGAGGAGAGATTGAGTCGGTTAGGATTACATTGGCTGGAGTTCATAAGAATGAGGAGGGTTCTCATAGAAACCTATACAATTCTAACAGGATTTGACAAGGTAAATGCAGGAAGCGTGTTCCCGATGGTGGGGGTGTCCACAATCAGGGGTCATAGTCTAAGGATACAGGGTAAACCTTTCAGGACTGAGATGAGGAGAACTTTATTCACTGATAGAGTGGTAAACCTATGGAATTCGCTACCACAGAAATCAGTTCAGTCCGAAATATTGCATGTTTTGAAGAAGGAGTTACATATAGCTCTTGGGTTTAATTGAATCAATGGTTATGGGGCGAAAGCGGGAATAGTTTACTGTGTTGGATGATCACCCATGATCATAATGAATGGCCGAGCAGGCTCGAAGGGCCGAATGGCCTACTCTTGCTCCAATCTTCTATGTCTCACGTCTCTATGTTTGATCAGGAGCTTTTAAAAGTTTCATGATGTTGATATAACCGGTCCTGGATTTTTTAATGGATGTTTTCTCAGTGATTAATGATGAGACGTCTCATGGTCTTAGTGTTGCAAGGGACCAGCACAATGTCCTCGCTCCCCGATGGCAAGGTTCAATTTAACTAGGAGTTCAATGTATTTAATGGTTATCACTGTTATAAAATATTTCTTTCCCATTCAGTGTGTGTCTGATGCTGCTTCAGAGGTCTGGCTACTGAACTGATTTTGCTGCTAACTCTTTCACATCTCCTTCTCTGCTTCATGGTGGAGCCTTTACCATCACTAGATTACATTGTAAAATAGAAAACATTGATATGATGTTTTATTGGTTCATCCTCTATCAGTTGGAATCAAGAGTCTCCCATTAATCTGTAGATTATCAGATGCACTCTGATGGTGGTATTTATTAATTAAACAATCTCACATTCTAGCGGTGTACTTTATAATTCCAGGAGAAGGAATTTCAATGATTGTGAGGTTTTTATGAAGGAATCTTTTTATCCTGTTTATTCTATGCATTGCAGATGAGATGAAGAGTGTAGCTGAACAAGTGGAGACTTGAGTGTTCTGTCGACACATTAAAATTATTCACAGACGTTTCACTATTGAACAAATTGAATCTGCGAAGACAATCATTGAATGCGGGGCTGGTAAACAGAACACATGTGTGGAATGTTAGGAATAAAACGTAAGTGAAAAGCAGCATTAAGTAACAGTTTGCAGGGTGTAATTACTCCAGAGAGATAGGGAGGGCGACTGAGAAAAAGAAGGGGAAAAGAGCAGGGGGAATGAAACCGAGGGAAAGAGATAAGCAGAAGGAAAGAGAAAGAGAAAGAAGCAGCAGCGTGAATAATTCACTATCATAAAGTGTTGGAATGTCCAGAACAATTAGTGAGAGAAACTGTGAGCTGAATTTGTGTGTTGTCAGATTGCGTTAATGTTACTGTTGGACTTGATCCTCTGTGTTTATTTGTGTCAGGTCCTCACATGTTTTTATAGGAAGTTCCTATTCCTTACTGATTGACTGCATAAACACAATGGAATCAAATCTTCACAGATACTAATTTATTATTTAAGTACTCAACTTTCAAATCTCTGTGATTGCTGAAATCAGTAAAATACGAGGCTGATATCAGAAATTTCTTTCAATTTATATTTAATTGCCTGTACAAACTAAATCTATTGACGATATTGCATAACCAATGAACTGTTCGCCAACACCAATAACCACAGGGATAATTGGCTGAATGTATTAATTGAGAACAGTTACTGGGATCCATAGACTAGATTTCCTCGAACACTCTGCTGCAGTCTCTCACTGTGAATCTCAGCCTCTTCACTCACTGTATTGAATCCTCTGTCTCCTCATCCACTGCTTCACTTTATCCACTTCCCCAAATCATCTGCTCCTGTCTCCCTTCCAGATGCAACAGGTCTTTTTCCCTGTCTCACCTCCAAATCGTATTCACTGTCTCCGCCGTCAGTTGCCTTGTCCAACCTAAATAGGATCAGAGGAACATCGGAGCAGGAGGAGGCCGTTCAGCCCTTCGAGCCTCCTCTGCCGTTCTAGATCATGGCTGATACGAACACTCAAACTCAGCACTGCAGTTTTCCGCCTTTTCCAATTTGGCAACAGTACTAGTCGGTTCTCTGAAGCCAGAGTAGCAAAGTGACTGCACTTCCCGCTGTCCCCAATCCCTTCCGAACAACAGTCTGGAGCCAAATTCCGATTTAATCCATTGGATTCCATCTCTGTAAAACTCCTTCTCATTTCCCCACCGGCCCTGCATCCTCACTCAGTACTTTCAGTCGATCCAGTGCTAAGTTTATTGCCTTTCTGTATCAATTTCCCAATTCATTATTAATAATTGTATTTCACACAGCGAATCTGCAGCTGCTATGAAGCAATAAAAAACATTCAAGCTCTTTCACTCAGTTTGGATAAATTAGGAGAGACTGTTTTCAATAGCAGGGTGGGGGGTTGTGGGGGAGGCGCTGCGGTCAGAAAGCAGAGAACATTGTAAATTGCCCCTAGTGTAGGTAGGTACTAGGAGAATTGAGGTAAGGTGGGGATGGGAGAGGGAAATGGGATTAATGTAGGAGTAATATAAATGGGCGGTTGATGCTCGGCATGGACGCGGTGGGCCGAAGGGCCTGTTTCGGTGCTGTATCTCTCTACGACTCTGTGACTCTATAACACAGAATAAAGGTCAATAATAACGTGAGAGCTATACGTTTAGAGAACCAGGTGACATAATCCACAGCACGTTGTTCTGGTTTGGAATTCACTGTCAACAGATTGGTGGAAGAAGATTTAATATGCACTATCAAAAGAATTGAATTTGGACAGTGATGAACATGCGGAAAAAAAACTCAGAATCCTCCAGGAAAGCAGAGGACAGAAACAGTCAAGATGAAAAGTTATACAAGTGACACTTTATTACAGCAACAAAATCTTTTCCAGATTTTTGAGTTAATTATTGCTGAACTTTATAAAAACTGGAGTTGAAAAGTGAAAGAGCTTCCATACAATTTGTGGTCAGTGGTCGATTTCCAACTTTGTAAACCTTTGTAACTTTAAACTGGCAAATGTAAAGAAAATTATTTTGAATAATTCCAAGCTAATGCATAAATGCAGCAACATCAAATAAAATACAAATAATCATTTACAGATACAACTGTAAATATGAATCCGAATTGTTGTGTGAAATGTCACCAGATGGAGAAGTTCTCTTGGCTGCATCATTTACCTGGTTCTAGTTTGAAGGATTGTCAGCCAGTGGAACTGAGATTCCTAATAAAAACTGTCTGTTCCTTAAACTGCAGGAATCCGGCCTCTGCAGCAAAAAGTATTTGCCAGAATTTCAAGTTAGTTATAGTTGCAGTATCTCTAAACTGGAGGCGACTAGTGAAACACATTTAATACAATGTGTGATAAATGGCCATTTTCTAAAAAAGGTCCCTCCAGGTTTTATATTGCAGCAGCGTTTTTTATTTCCACCTTCAGTTATTACTGAGGGTTTGCGGGATCGCGAAAGATACACACAAACAGACAGTGTCCTGGGTTGTACCATTTATGCCATTTGATGAAATATCCTTCCCCCATTTCCTGTTTACAGAGAGACCGAGGGGGGGGGAGAGATTAAGACGAGGGAGGGAGAAAGAAAGTGAGGGACATTAAAGATTTAAAACTCACTATCCCACGCAGTCTTTGCTCTATCGTTGGACTCGTTGGGAGGACTTGGTGTTTGAGTGATAGGTTCTGGGATATATGAGGACAACGTCAGGTCCCATTCTATTTTTTTTTCATGTGGTGTCCGAAGGTGCGTTTCTGTATCCCAGTCTCTGTATCTCTGTGCCAGGTGAATTGAAGCTAACTACAGTCTCTCTCTCACTCTCTCTCTCTCTCTCTCTCTCTGTTTCTCCCACTCTCCCTCTTTGTTTCTTTTTCTTTTCTCTTTCCCAGGATTTTTATCTCTCTCCAGCTCGCTCTTTCTCTGACTTGCTGTTTCTCTGGATTCCACCCCCCTGCCCCCTCTTCTTTGCATCTTTCGCTTCTCTGGCTTTCTGTCTCTTTATTTCGCCCTCTAACTCTTTCACTCTCTTCTTGGCTTTGTTTTGGAGTCCTTTTCTCTGTTTCTTAGTATTTCTTTCTTTCTCTGCATTTTTGCCCCCTCTTGTTCGCATTATTTTTTCTTTCTTAGGCTCTTTCTCTCTTTCTTTTGCTTTTTCACACTCTCTCTGACTTTCTCTTTTCCTCACTCTCTGTGACTTCCTTTCTGGCTCTTTATCTGTCCCAATGACTTTCTCTTTGACTGTTTCTGTGACTCCCTTTCTCTTTCTCTCTCTCGCTCTCTGGCTGTCTAGTCCACCCTCTCTTTCTCGTCTTCTCTGCAGCTGTTTCTCTGAGTTCTTTTCCCTAACGCTCTCTTTCTCTCTGGCTCTTTCTGTCCCGCTCTTTTTCTCTATTTCTTACTCTGTGGCTTTTCCAGTTTTTCCAGATTTCTTCGCATTGACAGAGAGATCTGGGATTTCATTTGTGTCACTTTTTATATCTTCAACATTTAATATGGGCTTAAAGTCTTTCAGTTGAACAAAGAACAAAGACAATTACAGCACAGGAACAGGCCCTTCGGCCCTCCAAGCCTGCGCCGATCCAGATCCTCTATCTAAACATGTCGCCTATTTTCTAAGGGTCTGGATCTCTTTGCTTCCTGCCCATTCATGTATCTGCCTTGATATATCTTAAAAGACGCTATCGTGCCCGCGTCTACCACCTCCGCTGGCTTCGTGTTCCAGGCACCCACCACCCTCTGCGGAAAGAACTTTCCATGCGTATCCACCCTAAACTTTTCCCCTCTCACTTTGAACTCGTGACCCCTAGTAATTGAATCCCCCACTCTGGGAAAAAGCTTCTTGCTATCCACCCTGTCCATACCTCTCATGATTTTGTACACCTCAATCAGGTCCCCCCTCAACATCCGTCTTTCTAATGAAAATAATCCTAATCTACTCAACATCTCTTCATAGCTAGCGCCCTCCATACCAGGCAACATCCTGGTTGACCTCCTCTGCACCCTCTCCAAAGCATCTACATCCTTTTGGTAATGTGGCGACCAGAACTGCACGCAGTATACCAAATGTTGCGAACAAAGTCTTATACAACCTTAACATGACCTGCCAACCCTTGTACTCAATACCCCGTCCGATGAAGGAAAGCATGCCGTATGCCTTCTTGACCACTCTATTGACCTGCGTTGCCACATTCAGGGAACAATGGACCTGAACACCCAAATCCCTCTGCACATCAATTTTCCCCAGGACTTTTCCATTTACTGGATAGTTCACTCTTGAATTGGATCTTCCAAAAAGCATCTCCTCGCATTTTCCCTGATTGAACTCCATCTGCCATTTCTCTGCCCAGCTCTCCAATCTATCTATATTCTGTTGTATTCTCTGACAGTCCCCTTCACTATCTGCTACTCCACCAATCTTAGTGTCGTCTGCAAACTTGCTAATCAGACCACCTATACATTCCTCCAAATCATTTATGTATATCACAAACAACAGTGGTCCCAGCACGGATCCCTGTGGAACACCTCTGGTCACCCATCTCCGTTTTGAGAAACTCCCTTCCACTGCTACTCTCTGTCTCCTGTTGCCCAGACAGTTCTTTATCCATCTAGCTAGTACACCCTGGACCCCATGCGACTTCACTTTCTCCATCAGCCTACCACGGGGAACCTTATCAAACGCCTTACTGAAGTCCATGTATATGACATCTACAGCCCTTCCCTCATCAATCAACTTTGTCACTTCCTCAAAGAATTCTATTAAGTTGGTAAGACATGACCTTCCCTGCACAAAATCATGTTGCCTATCACTGATAAGCCCATTTTGTTCCAAATGGGAATAGATCCTGTCACTCAGTATCTTCCCCAGCAGTTTACCTGCCACTGACGTCAGGCTCAGCGGTCTATAATTACCTGGATTCTCCCTGCTACCCTTCTTAAACAAGGGGACAACATTAGCAATTCTCCAGTCCTCCGGGACCTCACCTGTGTTTAACGATGTTCAAAGATATCTGTTAAGGCCCCAGCTATTTCCTCTCTCGCTTCCCTCAGAAACCTGGGATAGATCCCATCCGGACCTGGGGATTTGTCCACCTTAATGCCTTTTAGAATACCCAACACTTCCTCCCTCCTTATGCCGACTTGACTGAGAGTAATCAAACATCTGTCCCTAACCTCAACATCCGTCATGTCGCTCTCCTCGGTGAATACCAATGCAAAGTACTCATTTAGAATCTCACCCATTTTCTCCGACTCCACGCATAACTTTCCTCCTTTGTCCTTGAGTGGGCCAGTCCTTTCTCCAGTTACCCTCTTGCTCCTTATATATGAATAAAAGGCTTTGGGATTTTCCTCAACCCTGTTTGCTAAAGATATTTCATGACCCCTTTTAGCCCTCTTAATTCCTCGTTTCAGATTGGTCCTACATTCCCGATATTCTTCCAAAGCTTCGTCTTTCTTCAGCCTCCTAGACCTTATGTATGCTTCTTTTTTCCTCTTCGCTAGTCTCACAATTTCACCTGTTATCCATGGTTCCCTAATCTTGCCATTTATATCCCTCATTTTCACAGGAACATGTCTCTCCTGCACGCTAATCAACCTCTCTTTAAAAGACTGCCACATATCAAATGTGGATTTACCTTCAAACAGCTGCTCCCAATCTACATTCCCCAGCTCCTGCCGAATTTTGCTTTGGTTGGCCTTCCCCCAATTTAGCACTCTTCCTTTCGGACCACTCTCGTCTTTGTCCATCAGTTTTCTAAAACTTACGGAATTGTGATCACTATTCCCGAAGTAGTCCCCTACTGAAACTTCCAGCAGCTGGCCGGGCTCATTCCCCAACACCAGGTCCAGTATAGCCCCTTCCCGAGTTGGACTATTTACAGACTGCTCTAGAAAACCCTCCTGGATGCTCCTTACAAATTCTGCTCCATCTAGACCTTTAGCACTAAGTGAATCCCAGTCAATGTTGGGAAAATTAAAATCTCCTATCACCACCAGCCTGTTGCTCCTACATCTTTCCATAATCTGTTTACATATTTGTCCCTCTATCTCACGCTCGCTGTTGGGAGGCCTGTAGTCCAGCCCCAACATTGTTACCGCACCCTTCCTATTTCTGAGTTCTGCCCATATTGCCTCACTGCTCGAGTCCTCCATAGTGCCCTCCTTCAGCACAGCTGTGATATCCTCTTTGACCAGTAATGCAACTCCTCCACCCCTTTTACCTCCTCTCTATCCCGCCTGAAGCATCGATATCCTGGGATATTTAGTTGACAATCATGCCCTTCCCTCAACCAAGTCTCAGTAATAGCAATAACGTCATACTCCCAGGTACTAATCCAAGAACTAAGTTAATCTGCCTTACATACTACACTTCTTGCATGAAAACAAATGCACCTCAGTCCACCAGTCCCTTTGCGTTCATCATCTGCTCCCTGCCTACTCTTTCCCTTCGTCACGCTGACTTCATTATCTCGTTCCTTACAATCTTTAATTACTACCTCCTTACTGTCCACTGACCTCCTCATTTGGCTCCCATCCCCCTGCCACATTAGTTTAAACCCTCCCCAACAGTGTTAGCAAAAGCACCCCCAAGGACATTGGTTCCAGTCCGGCCCAGGTGTAGACCGTCCAATTGGTAATAGTCCCACCTCCCCCAGAACCGGTCCCAATGTCCCAAAAATCTGAACCCCTCCCTCCTGCCCCATCTCTCAAGCCACGCATTCATCCTGACTATTCTTTCATTTCTACTCTGACTATCACGTGGCACTGGTAGCAAGCCTGAGATTACTACCTCTGAGGTCCTACTTTTTAACTTGGCTCCTAACTCCCTAAATTCAGCTTGTCGGACCTCATCCCGTTTTTTGCCTACATCATTGGTGCCTATGTGCACAATGAAAACTGGCTGTTCACCCTCCCCCTTCAGAATGCTCTGCAGCCGATCTGAGACATCCCTGACCCATGCACCTGGGAGACAACATATCATTCTGGAGTCTCGTTTTCGACCACAGAACCGCCTATCTACTCCCTTTACAATCGAATCCCCTATGACTATAGCCCTTCCACTCTTTTTCCCGCCCTTCCGAACAGCAGAGCCAGCCACGGTGCCATGAACCTGTCTACTGCTGCCTTCCCCTGGTGAGCCATCTCCCTCAACAGTATCCAATACGGTATACCTGTTTTAGAGGGAGATGATCGCAGGGGACACCTGCGCTGCCTTCCTGCTCTTTCTCTGCCTTTTGGTCACCCATTCCCTTTCTCCCTCAGCAATCCTAATCTGCGGTGTGACCAATTCACTAAACGTGCTATCCACGACCTCCTCAGCATCGCGGATGCTCCAAAGTGAGTCCATCCGCAGATCCAGAGCCGTCATGCGGTCTAACAAGAGCTGCAGCTGGACACACTTCCTGCACGTGAATGAGTCAGGGACATCAGCCATGTCCCTGAGCAACCACATTGAGCAGGAGGAGCATAACACGGGTCTGAAATCTCCTGCCATTTTTAATGTTAAGCTTAAATTAGATAAATGAAAAAGGAACGAAAAGTTTTTACTAATCACACGGCAAAAAAAA
This sequence comes from Heterodontus francisci, assembly GCF_036365525.1. Taxonomy (NCBI): domain Eukaryota; kingdom Metazoa; phylum Chordata; class Chondrichthyes; order Heterodontiformes; family Heterodontidae; genus Heterodontus; species Heterodontus francisci. Next base: position 556,236 of record NW_027142246.1, read on the forward strand.
ATATAGAAAAAGCCTTACCTTATCTACACACCACCGAGTCCTTTTTTTTTTGGTTAGAGGAGGAGGGCGGGTAGGAGACACTACAGGTGTAGTGTCTCGGGTTCAGAAACGGCTCACATATATAGGCTTTTACTTACCTAGAAGCCCCCTGGTCCGCCGAAAGCAAAAGGAAATTAGGTTTCAGTTGAAACTTACCTTCCCAGCCGATCACTCACTCGCATTCTCTGCTCCCAAATAAGCTGCTGCAATGAAAGGTAAGTTATTTTAAACGGCCCAAATACATAGGCTTCGTACTTACCCAGAAGCCCCCTGGTCCGCCGAAAACAAAAGGAAATTATGTTTTAGTTGAAACTGACCTTCCCAGCTGATCACTCGCTCGCACACTCTGCTCCTGAATAAGCTGCTGCAATGAAAGGTAAGTTATTTTAAACGGCCCAAATACATAGGCTTCGTACTTACCCAGAAGCCCCCTGGTCCGCCGAAAACAAAAGGAAATTAGGTTTCAGTTGAAACTGACCTTCCCAGCTGATCACTCACTCGCACTCTCCGCTCCCGAATAAGCTGCTGCAATGAAAGGTAAGTTATTTTAAACGTAAGTTGAATCTAGCTTCACCCAGATAAGTGTTCGCAAATGGGTTGGGAAAAGTGACAAAAGCTGTTTCTATTCAGATATTCCTGCACAGTGGAAGTGTGAGCTATCTTTGCAGATACAGGAATAGGGACGAAAATAGTAGTGGACATCAGGAGGATAGAGGAAGTGTGGTGAAACGGTCAGACACATGGCACGTCAACGTCAATGATGAGAAATGTAAAATGATGCTTTTTGGAAGGAAGGCTGAAGAGAAGCGATATAAACTAAATGGTGCAATGTTAAAATGGGTGTCGGGACAGGGAGATCTTGGATTTCATTTGTGTCACATTTTATATCTTAAAGATTCAATTTTAGGCTTCAAATCTTTCAGTAGAATCTAGCTTCATCCTGAAAAGTGTTAGCAAACGTGTAGAGAAATGTGTCACAAGCTGTTGCCATTCAGATAATCCTACATTGTGGAAGTGTCAGCCATCGTTGCAGAGACAGGAAATAGGGGTGTTTGAATGGATCTGCAGGTTTTGGTTGATGCAATAAGGTGAGAATTTGATTTGTGTCCCTTGCAGATGCACAGAATAAAAGGTATTTACAGAACACCACATGAAGGAGTTTACCAATGTCTGACAAACTTCAAAGATTTCAGACAAATGGAAGAAGTGGAGAAGGGAACAATGTACAAAACCGACAGACGTGTAACAGCAGTTGGAAAATTAATCACTCTAAAGGTGTTTTAATCTGAAGGCCTCAACTCATGATTGATAAAGCAGGAGTTCAAATCCCACACTGGGCTGCTGTAAATTGGAATTCTGTTTTTGTTTTAAAAAAACATATATCTGGAGTGATAAAACTTCTAGGATGGAATTATTCACTCCTGTCTACGATTGCAAAGCCCGTGTATGTCTCAGTTTCGCTGTATTTCTTAACGATTTAAGATGTTGGGGTAGAATGCCACATACCCATGTTATAAATGACACAAAATTAGGCAGCACTGTATGCAGTGTAACTAAAAGCACAAAACTGCAAAGAGATATTAATGTCTTAAGTGAATGGGCAAAACTGTGATAGATAGATTTCAATGTCAGCAAAAAAAGACCAGAACAGAGTACTTAACAAATGGTGAAAAGCTAGAAACACTGGAGGTCCAAGGAGACGTGAGAGGTCCATATCCATTTGAGTGCAGCGCAGATATACCAGAAAGATAACTGGACTCCAAGGGTTAAATTACGAGGTGATAGTACACAGGGATGCATTGCATGGAATTTAGGAGGATCAAAGTGATTTGTTCAACGTTGCTGAGATATTAAGGGGAACTGATGGGTGGATTGGGAGAAACTATTTCAGCAGTTTGGGAAAATAGTAACAGGAGTAGGCTATTCAGCCCATCGTGCCTTCTCTGCCATTCAATACTATCAATACCTTTTCCCACACCATCTTCAGATCCATTTTTCCATTGGTATTTAGAAATCTGTCAATCTCTGCTTTAGATTTTTTAGATTTTTAGATTTAGATATACAGCACTGAAACAGGCCCTTCGGCCCACCGAGACTGTGCCGACCATTAACCAACCATTTATACTAATTCTACACTAATCCCATATTTCTACCACATCCTCACCTGTCCCTATATTCCCCTACCACCTACCTATACTAGGGGCAATTTATAATGGCCAATTTACCTATCAACCTGCAAGTCTTTTGGCTGTGGGAGGAAACCCACGCAGACACAGGGAGAACTTGCAAACTCCACACAGGCAGGACCCAGAATTGAACCCGGGTCGCTGGAGCTGTGAGGCTGCGGTGCTAACCACTGCGCCACTGTGCCACTAAGCGTACTCAATGACTGAGTTTCCACAGCCCTCTGGGGTACAGAATTCCAAAGATTCACAACCCTCTGAGCAAATAAATGTATCCTCATCTCTGTCCTAAGTGGCTTCCCCCTTATTTTGAAATTGTGTCCCTTGGTTCTAGACTCCTTAACCAGGGGAAACATCTTACCTGCATCTATCCTGTCGATCCCTTTAAATATTTTGTAGGTTTGACGAAGATCACCTCGCGTTCTTCTAAATTCCAATGAATATAAGCCCAACCAGTTCAACCATTTCTTATAAGACAACCCCGTCATCCCATGAATCAGCCTAGTGAACCTTCTCTGACCTGATGCCAGTGCATCCAGGCCTGAGCATTTGTCCACTTTCAAAAGTGCCAAATACCTTAATATTTACCCTATCACTCTATTTAGCCCATCCAATATTTCACACTGTTCATATTTAACTACAATGTTTAACTACATCGTCCCCCTCTTTTATGAAGACAGACACAAAGATTTCATGAAGAACCATGCCCACATCTCCCACCTCCACACATTCCCTTTTTGGTCCTTAATACTCTATCCTTAGTTATCCTCTTGCTCTTCATGCATTTGTAAAGCAAAATTGCTTTTTCCTTGCTATTACTTGGTAATATTATTTTCTGACTATCTCTTAGCTTTCCTAATTTCCTTTTTAATTTCACCCTTGAACTTTCTTCACTCCTCTCGTCTTTCTGTAGTATTGAGCTCCCGCTATCTGACATAAACTTCCTTTTTGTGCCTTATCCCATCTGGTTTGATCCTTGATATCGTTAATCATGTAGTTAGTTACAGCAATTCAGTAAGGATTTAACAAGTATTTATTTACTTAAAATTAATTTATTAATTAGTGCTATAAATATCAGTTAGAGGGGTGAAGTGCTTCACCTGTGAGATGTGGGAGGTCCGTGACGCTTGCAGCGTTCCGGACGACTACATCTGCAGGAAGTGTACCCACTTGCAGCTCCTCACAGACCGCATGGATCGGTTGGAGCGGCGACTGGGTGCAGTTAGGAGCATGCAGGTGGCAGAAAGCATCACAGACAGCAGTTTTAGAGAAGTGGGTGGCACAGTGGCGCAGTGGTTAGCACCGCTGCCTCAAAGCTCCAGCGACCCGGGTTCAGTTCTGTGTACTGCCTGTGCGGAGTTTGCAAGTTTTCTCTTTGTTTGCGTGGGTTTCCGCCGGGTGCTTTGGTTTCCTCCCACCTCCAAAAGACTTGCAGGTTGATAGGTAAATTGGCCATTGTTAACTGCCCATAGTGTCGGTAGGTGGTAGGAGAATGATGGGGATGTGGTAGAGAATATGGATTATTGTAGGATTAGTATGAATGGGTGGTTGTTGGTCGGCACAGACTCGGTGTTTCAGTGCTGTATCTTTAAATTAAATAAAAAATTAAGTGGTTACACCCAAGGTGCAGGCAGATAGATGGGTGACCGCTAGAAGGGGCAGGTAGTCAGTGCAGGGATCCCCTGTGGCTATCCCCCTCTCTAACAAGTATACTATTGGGTGGGGGGGATGGCCCATCAGGGGAAAACAGCAGCAGCCAGTGCAGTGGCACCACGGCTGGCACTGTAGTTAAGCAATGAGGGACAAAGCGCAGAAGAGCAATAGTTATAGGGGACTCTGTAGTCAGGGGCACAGATAGGCGCTTCTTTGGACGTGAAAGAGACTCCAGGATGCTATGTTGCCTCCCTGGTGCCAGGGTCAAGGATGTCTCTGAACGAACAGGGTTCATTCTGTAGGGGGAGGGTGCACAGCCAGACGTTGTGGTACACATCGGTACCAACGACATAGGCAGGAAGAAAAAGAGGTCCTGCTGGAGGAGTTTAAGGAGTTAGGTAGAAACTTAAAAGACAGGACCTCTAGGGTTGTAATCTCGGGATTACACCCTGTGCCACGTGCCAGTGAGGCGAGAAATAGGAAGGTGGTGCAGCTAAACACGTGGCTGAACAGCAGGTGTAGAAGGGACTGTTTCAGATATCTGGACCATTGGGCTCTCTTCAGGGACAGATGGGACCTGTATGAAGAAGAACGGGTTGCATCTAAACTAGAGGGGCACAGATATCCTGGCTGCGAAGTTTGCTGGCGTCACTAGGGAGGGTTTAAACTAGTGTGGCAGGGTGGTGGTAACCAGAGCAGAAGGACAGCAAGTGAAATAAATGAGGGGAAACTAGTAAATAAGGCCAGTAAGTCTAAGAGGAAGAGCAGAAAGGGAGATGTTGCGGAGAACAGCAGGACTGGTGGTCTGAAATGCATTTGTTTCAATGCGAGAAGTATGACAGGTCAGGCAGATGAATCTCGAGCTTGGATTAGTACTTGGAACTATGATGTCTTTGCTAATACAGAGACTTGGTTGAGGGAAGGACAGGATTGGCAGCTACATGTTCCAGGATTTGTAAGCTTCAGGCGGGATGGAGGGGGATGCAAAAGGCTTGGGGGAGTTGCATTAAAGGTTAAGGAGAATAGCACAGCTGTACTGCGGGAGGACACCTCCGAGCGGTCATGCAGCGAGGCAATATGGGTGGAGTTCAGGAATAGGAAGGGTGCAGTCACGATGTTGGGGGTTTTCTGCAGGCCTCCCAACATCAGCGGCAGGTAGAGGAGCAGATATGTAGACAGATTTTGGAAAGATGTAAAGGTAACAGGGTTGTATTGGTGGGTGATTTCAACTTCCCCTATATTGACTGGGACTCACTTAGTGCTCGGGGCTTGGATGGGGCAGAATTTGTAAGGAACATCCAGGAGGGCTTCTTGAAACAATATGCCGCTTGTCCAACTAGGAATGGGGCCATACTGGACCTAGTATTGGGGTATCAAACCGGCCAATGGGTCAAAGATTCAGTCGGGGAGCATTTCGGGAACAGTAACCATAATTCCATAAGTTTTAAGGTACTGGTGGATAAGGATAAGAGTAGCCCTCGGGTGAAGGTGCTTAATTGGGGGAAGGCTAATTATAACAATACTAGACAGGAACAGAAGTATTTAGATTGGGGGTGGCTGTTTGAGGGTAAATCAACATCTGACATGTGGGAGTCTTTCAAACGTCAGTTGATTCGAATCCAGGACCAGCATGTTCCTGTGAGGAAGAAGGATACATTTGGCAAGTTTCGGGAACGTTGGAGATAACGCGGCATATTGTGAGCCTCGTCAAAAATAAAAAGGAAGCATTCGTAAGTGCTGAAAGGCTAGGAACAGACGAATCCCTTGAGGAATATAAAGGCAGTAGGAAGGAACTTAAGCAAGGAGTCAGGAGGGCTAAAAGGGGTCATGAGAAGTCATTGGCAAACATGATGAAGGAAAATCCCAAGGCTTTTTACACATATATAAAGCGCAAGAGGGTAACTGGGGAAAGAGTTGGACTTCTCAAGGGCAGAGAAGGGAATCTATGTTTGGAGCCAGACGAAATGGACATTGTACAAAATGAGTACTTTGCATCAGAATTCACCAAAGAGAAGGACGTGGTGGACGATGAGCCTCGGGAAGGGAGTGTAGATAGACTCAATTATCTCATTATCAAAAAGGAGGATGTTTTGGGTGTCTTGCAAAGCATTAAGTTAGATAGGTTTCCAGGGCCTGATGGGATCTACCCCAGAATACTGAGGGAGGCAAGGAAAGAATTTGCTGGGGCCTTGACAGAAATCTTTGCATTCTCATTGGCTGCAGGTGAGGTCCCAGAGGACTGGAGAATAGCCAATTTTGTTCCTTTGTTTAAGAAGGGTAGCAAGGAAAATCCAGGAAATTATAGGCCGGTGAGCCTTACGTCAGTGTTCGGGAAATTATTAGAGAGGATTCTTCGGGGCAGGATTTACTTCCATTTGGAAAGAAACAAACTTATTAGTGAGAGGCAGCATGGTTTTGTGAAGGGGAGGTGGTGTCTCACTAATTTGATTGAGTTTTTTGAGGAGGTGACAAAGATGATTGATGAAAGAAGGACAGTGGATGTTATCTATATGGACTTCAGTAGAGCCTTTGACAAGGTCCTGCATGGCAGACTGGTACATAACGTGAAGTCACATGGGATCAGAGGTGAGCTGGCAAGATGGATACAGAACTGGCTCTGTCATAGAAGACAGAGGGTAGGAGTGCAAGAGTGCTTTTCTGAATGGATGGCTGAGACTAGTGGTGTTCCACAGGGATCAGTGCTGGGACCTTTGCTGTTTGTAGTAGATATAAATGATTTAGAGGAAAATGTAGATGGTCTGATTAGTAAGTTTGCGGACGACACAAAGGTTGGTGGAGTTGCGGACAGTGATGAGGATTGTCAGAGGATACAGCAGGATATAGATCGGATGGAGACTTGGGCAGAGAAATGGCAGATGGAGTTTAATCCGGACAAATGTGAGATAATGCATTTTGGAAGGTCTAATGCAGATGGGAAGTATACAATAAATGGCAGAACCCTTAGGAGTATTGACAGGCAGTGAGATTTGGGCGTACATGTCCACAGGTCACTGAAAGTGGCAAAGCAGCTGGATAAGGTAGTCAAGAAGGCACACAGCATGCTTGCCTTCATCGGTCGGCCCATAGAGTATAAAAATAGGCAAGTCATGCTGCAGCTGTATAGAAATTTAGTTAGGCCACACTTAGAATATTGCGAACAGTTACAATTCAAAGTTGCCATTCCATTCGCCACACTACCAGAAGGAAGTGGAGGCTTTGGAGCGGGTACAGAAGAGGTTTACCAGGATGTCGCCTGGTCTGGAGAGCATTAGCTATGAGGAGATGTTGGATAAACTCGGATTATTTTCACTGGAAAGACGGAAGTGGAGGGGCAACATGATAGATGCTTAAATAAAAGCAAAATACTGCGGATGCTGGAATTCTGAAACAAAAACAAGAAATGCTGGATTCACTCAGCAGGTCTGGCAGCATCTGTGGAAAGAGAAGCAGAGTTAACGTTTCGGGTCAGTGACCCTTCTTCAGAATACAAAGTTATAAGCGGCATGGACAGAGTGGATAATCAGAAGCTTTTTCCTAGGGTGGAAGAGTCGGTTACTAGGGGACATAGGTTTAGAGTGAGAGGGGCAAAGTTTAGAGGGATGTGCGAGGCAAGTTCTTTACACAGAGGGTGGTGAGTGCTTGGAAGATGCTTCCGAGGGAGGTGGTGGAGGCAGGTACGATAGCGACGTTTAAGAGGCATCTTGACAAATGCTTGAATAGGATGGGAATAGAGGGATATGGTCTTCAGAAGTGCAGAAGGTTTTAGTTTAGGCAGGCATCAAGATCGGCGCAGGCTTGGAGGGCCGAATGGCCTGTTCCTGTGCTGCACTGTTCTTTGATCTTTGTTCTATCCAAGAGGCTCTAGATTTGGGAGTCTCACCCTGTTTGTATTTGTCGGAAAATATTTGTTCTCAACCGTCACTAACTCTCACTGCTCTGACACTCATTTACCTTCAGGTGGCTGCTTCCAGTCCCCTTTGATAAATCCTCCCTTCCCTGGAATTACCATCTCCTCTGATCTCCCTGCAGTACCCTCACATCCTTCCTAATGTGTGGTGACTAGAACTGGATGCGGTATTCTAGCTGTGGCCTAACCAGAGCTTTGTAAATGCTCCGCATAACTTCCGTGCTTTTGTAGTCATAACTATTTATGAAGCCCAAGATCCCATAAACATTGCTGACGATTCTCTCAATATGACCAGCAACCTTCGAAGATACAAGCGCATGTCTCCCGCGGTCCCTCTGTCGCTGCACACTCCCGAGAACTGTGCCATTAAGGCTATCTCGGCTCTCCCTGTCTCTTCTGCAAGAAAGAGAACTGGGGGGAAGATAGAGAGAGTTGATGAGAGAGAGAGACTGGGGCAAGAGATGTGGACAGAGAATGAGAGAGGGTGAGAGAGAGGGAGAGAGGGGGAACAGAGGGTGAAAGAAAGGGACGAGAGTGGGAGGGGAGGAGAGAGAGCGAGGGGCAGAGAGAAAGAGAGAGAGATGGAGGAGAGAAAACAGGGGGGGAGAGAGGTCTCGAGGGTGTGGGTGTTATGGCCATGAGAGAAAGGTGTCTACTGGTCTGTTACTGTCTTCACCTGGTCTTATAGTAACAGGGTTAAATGTTAAACACACGATGTTTTGAGTACATCCTTGGGGAATCCTTGTTCACCGCTTTCCAATTATAAGGCAATGAAATGAGCACAAACAGGCTTTCTTAGGTTTAAAGAAGAAAGATGAAATTTATTAAATCTTACACTTAAACTGTAATACGGTTAACGCCTACGGATATACGACTCGCCCACTCTAGCATGCACAAGCAATATAAACATGCAACTAGGGACAAAACAGAGCGGACGGAAAGATAAGTAGAGTAGTTATAGGTAATATCATGTTACTATTCCCCGAACTCGCTGTAGTCCTTGTTTGAAGATATGGTCTTGCATTTCATTGGAGCCGAGTGTTCCGTTTAAACCTTGTTCACGTCGGAGATATTTTTGTTCTCTTTGAGTTTACGTGTCTTCAATTGTTTCCTAAGCTGGTGAGAGCGAGATGAGGGCAGCTAGGAGAGAGGTTTTATCAAAAAAGGAGCCAGGAGTTTTCTCAGTTCGAATCCTTTGTTGGAAGTTCAAATCTCAACAGCCAGTTAGTAATATGACTGTGTTCAATATGGAGAAGGACGATGTAAATGTAAAGATCAAGGAATGAGATTGTGATATACTTGAACAAATTAGCAATGAAAGGGGGGCGGTATTAGCGGTTTAAGCGGGCTTAAATGTGGATAAATGCCCAGGCCTAGAGGAGATGTATCCCAGGCTGCAACGTGAGGCAAGGGATGAGATAGCAGGGGCTCTGACACAAATTTCCAGATCCTCTCTGGCCACAGGAGAGGTGTCAGAGGACTGGAGGACATCGAACGTGGTACCATTATTCTATGGTACTAGGGTTAAACCAGGTAATTACAGGCCAGTGGTCTGAACAACAACAGTGATAGGCAAACCATTGGAAAAAAAATTCTGAGGGGCAGGAATAACCTCACTTGGAGAAGCAATGATTAATCAAGGATAGTCATCATGTCTAACTAACTTGATTGAATTTTTCGATGCGACTCGGTATGCAGATAATGGTAAAGCAGTCGTTGCAGTCCACATGGACTTCAGTAAGGCTTTTGATAAGGTCCCACATGGGAGATTGTTAAGAAAGTAAGAGCCCATGGGGACCAGGGCAATTTGGCAGATTGGATCCAAAATTGGACTAGTGGCCGGAGGCAGAGTGTGAAGGTCGATGATTGTTTTTGCGATTGGAAGCCTGTGACTACTGGTGTGCCGCAGGGATCGGTGCTGGGACCTTTGCTGATTGTGGTGCACATTAATGATTTAGACGTGAATATAGGAGGTATGATCAGTAAGTTCGCAGATGACACGGAAATTGATGGTGCTGTAAATAGTGAGGAGGAAAGCCTTAGATTCCAGGACGGTATCGATGGGCTGGAAAGATGGGCAGAACAGTGGAAAATGGAAGTTAATCCTGAGAAGTGTGAGGTGATGCATTTTTGAAAGACTAACAAGGCAAGGGAAAATACACTGGCTGGAAGGACCATATGTATTACAGAAGGACGGAGGAACCTGGTGTACTTGTCCATAGTTTTTTTATTTTAGTTTTCGAGATACAGCAATGAAACAGGCCCTTCGGGCCACCGAGTCTGTACCGAACATCAACCACCCATTTATACTAATCCTACAGTAATCCCGTATTCCTATCACATCCCCACCTATCCCTATATATTTCCCTACCACCTACCTGTACAAGGAACAATTTATAATGGCCAATTTACCTATCAACCTGCAAGTCTTTTGGCTTGTGGGAGGAAACTGGAGCCCCCAGAGAAAACCCACGCAGTCACAGGGAGAACTTGCAAACTCCACACACGCAGTATCCAGAATTGAACCCGGGTCGCTGGAGCTGTGAGGCTGCGGTGCTAACCACTGCGCCACTCAAGGCAGCAGCACAGTTAGACTAGGTGGTAATGAAGGCATACAGATACTTGCGTTTATTCGCAGAGGCATAGACAATGAGAGCAGGGAAGTTATGATGGAGTTGTATAAAATGCTAGTTCAGCCATAGACTGAGTACTGTGTACAGTTCTGGTCGCCACACTATAGGAAGGATGTGATTGCACTGGAGAGGGTGCAGAGGAGATTCACCAGGATGTTGCCTGGGCTGGAGCATTTCAGCTATGAAGAGAGACTGAAAAGGCTAGGGTTGTTTTCCTTAGAGCAGAGAAGGTTGATGGGGGGCTGAGTGCCGTATACAAAATTATGAGGGCCGTAGATAGCAAGAAACGTGTCCCTTAAGAGAGGTGGCAATAACCAGGAGGCATAGACTTAAGGTCAGTGGCAGGAGGTTTAGAGAAGATTTGAGGAAATATTTTTTCAAGCAGAGAGTGTTTGGAATCAGGAACACATTGCCTGAAGGGGTGGTAGAGGCCTGAACCCACACAATATTTAGGAAGTATTTAGATGAGCACTTGAAATTCCATTGCAGACAAGGATGCGTTCGAAGTACTAGAAAAGGGGATTAGAATCGGTAGGTGCTTGATGGCCGGCACAGACACGATGGGCTGAAAGGCCTCTTTCTGCGCTGTATATCTCTATGACTAAAAGTGCTCTGTTCTGACCACTTCTTCTGTCTATTGGGGAAGCAACTACAGGATCTCTTTTTTTCCAACACTGCTAGTACTATGCAAATAGCCTTCCTATCAGGGGCTTGAAATTTTAAGTTTTAATGTTCATGTGACGAAATCATGTGTGCCTCAGTCTTGGCAGGTGGGGGACTGCCTGACAGGGGGGAACAGGGAGCGAGAGAAGGGGACGCGAGAGATGTACAGAGAGAGAGACTCAGAGAGAGAAAGAGGAGAGGAGACAGAGAAGGAGGTGGAAAAGAGAGAAAGAGCGAGTGGAGCAGTCAGACAAATTAAGAGAGAGAGGTGGCAGAGAGAGAGAGTGGCGACTGGGTTGGGAGAGAGAGGTAAGGGGGAGAGAGGTGAGGGGGAGAGATGGGGATAGAGAGAGGGGAGCAGAGAGAGCGAAAAGGGAGGAGGAAGAGAAGGGGAGAGCGAAAGGGGTGAAAAGAGGGAGCAGAAAAATAAATAGAGGGAGAGAGAGAGAGCGCACAGCACAGAGGAAGGGGGCAGCGAGAGAGGAAGGCAGAGAGAGAAAGAGGGGGACAAAGTGACTACAAGAGCCGGTCAGAGGCTAGGAGTTCTGCAACATGTAACTCATCGCATGTCTCCCCAATGCCTGTCCACCATCTACAAGGAAAAATTCAGGGTTGTGATGGAATACTCTCCCTTTGGCCTGATGGGTGCAGGATAGAAAACACTCAAGAAGCTCGCCACCATTCAACACAACGCACTCCTCTTGATCGGCAACTCATCCAAAAACATTCACTCCCTCCAACACCAATGCCCAGTGGCAACAGTGTGTACCATATGCAAGATACACTGCAGCAACGCACTGAGGCTACTAAAACAGCACTTTCTAAACCCGCGACCAGAAGACCATGCAAGTTCGGAGCAGAAATAGGCCATTCGGCCTATCAATCCTGCTCCACCATTCAATTAGCCGGACATCAGTTGTGTGGAAAATGCAAGAGTCCATTATAAAATATGTAATAACAGAGCACTTGTAAAGTAATGACTGGAATGGACAAAGTCAACATGGATTTACGAAAGGCAAATCATGCTTGACAAATCTACCTGAATATTTTGAGGATGTAACTAATAGAACAGGTAAGGGAGAAGCAGTGGATGTGATGTATTTGGACATCAGAAGACTTTCGATAGGATCCCACATAAAAGATAAGCGTGTAATATTAAAGCACATGTCATTGGGGGAAAGGTACTGACATGGATAGAGAACTGGATGGCTGACAGGAAACAAAGAGTTGGAATAAACGGGTCTTCTTCTGAGTGGCAGGCAGTGAATAGTGGATTAGCACAGGGATCAGTGCTTGGACCCCAGCTATTCACAGTATATATTAACGATATAGATGAGGGAATTAAATGTAATATTTCCAAGTTTGCAGACGACACAACACTAGTTGGGAGTGGAAGCTATGAGGAGGATGCAGAGAGGCTCCATTGCAATTTCGACAGGTTGAGTGAGTGAGCAAATACATGGCAGATGCAGTATAATGTGGATAAATGTAAGGCTATCCACTTTGGTGGCAAAAACAGAAAGGCAAATAGATTGGGAAAGGGGGAGGTGCAGCGAGACCTGAGTGACCTTGTGCACCAGTTGCTGAAAATAAGCATGCGGGGGCAGCAGGCAGTTAAGAAGGCAAATGGTATATTAGCTTTCATAGCGACAAGATTCGAGTACATGAGCAAGGACATCCTGCTGCAATTACACAAGTCGACGTGGTGGGCGGCACAGTGGCGCCGTGGTTAGAACCACAGCCTCACAGCTGCAGCGACCCGCGTTTAGTTCTGGGTACTGCCTGTGCGTAGTTTGCAAGTTCTCCCTGTGAAAGCGTGGGTTTCTGCCGTGTGTTCCAGTTTCCTCACACAGCCAAAGACTTGCAGGTTGATAGTAAATTGGCCATTATAAATTGACCTTAGTGTAGGTAGGTGGTAGGAGAATGGTGGGGAAGTGGTTGGGAATATGGGATTAATGTAGGATTAGTATAAATGGGTGGTTGTTGGTCGGCACAGACTCGGTGGGCTGAAGGGCCTCTTAAAAAAATAAACAAAAAAGTCCTTGGTGAGCCCACATCTGGAGTATTGTGTGCAGCTTTGGTCTCCTAATCTGAGGAAGAGTGTTCTTGCTATGGAGGCAGTGCAGGGAAGGCTCACCACACTGATTCCTGGGATGACAGGCCTGAGGTATGAAGAGAGATTGTGTCGATTAGGCTTGTAGTTGCGAGAGTTTAGAAGAATGAGAGGGGATCTCATGGAAACCTACAACATTCTAACTGGACTGGACAGTCTAGATGCAGGAAGGATGTTCCCGATTGCGGGGAGTGCAGGACCAGGGGTCCAGGACAATGGATTAGGAGTAAGCCATTTAGGGCTGAGAGCAGGAGAGATTTTTGCACCAAGAGAGTGGTGAACCTGTGGAATTATCTACCAAGGAAAGCAGTTGAGGACAAATCATTAAGTATGTTCAAGAAAGAGTTAGATATAGTTCTTGGGGCTTATGGGATGAAGGGTTACGGGGAGAGAGCGGAAACAGGTTATGGAGTTTGGATGATCGGCCATCATCGTATTGAATGACGGAGCAGGGCCGAATGGCCTACTCCTGCTCCTATTTTTCTATGTTTCTATGTTTATTCCATCACATTGCTGATGACCGACAGCACACTGATCTGGTCGCAATTAACCTGGTTCAGTTGTTCCTGCTTTTTGTGGAGAGGACATAGCGGGATAGTTTTCCACATTGATGCGTAGCTTCCAGTGTTGTAGCTGTTCTGGAATGGCATTTAGGGACATAGCCAGTTACATATGAACATACGAGCATATGAATTAAGAGCATGATTAGGCCATTCACGCCCCTAGAGCCAGCTACGCTATTCAATAAGATTATGGCTGATAGATTTGTATCCTCAACTCCACATTCCTGCCTACCCTGAATAACCTTTCACCCTCTTGTTAATCAAGAATCAATCTACCTCCGCCTCAAAAATATTTAAAGACTCTGCTTCTGAGGCCTTTGGAAGAAGAGAGTTCCAAAGACTCACGATCCTTTGTGTGATAAAGAAATCCTCATCTGTGTATTTAATGGGCGTCCCCCTTATTTATAAGCATTGATCCTCGTTCTAGATTCTCCCACAAGAGGAAACATCATTTCTACATCCACTCTATCAACACCCTCAGAATATGTTTAGTTTCAATCAATTCGCCTCTTACTTTTCTTAAATGCAGTGTATACAAGCCTATCTGTCCAAACTTTCTTCATTAGATAACCAGCCCATTCTTGTGAACCTTCTGTGAAATGCTTCCAATGCATTTACATCCTTCCTTAAATAAGAAGACCAATACTGTACACTGCACCAATGGTCTCACCAATGTTCTGTATAGCTGAAGCATAACATCCTTACCGTTGTATGCAATTCACTTCGCAATAAATAATAAAAGTGTTTTAGCTTTCCTTATTAATTGTTGTACCTGCAAAGTAACCTTTTGTGATTCATGCACGAGGACACCCATAGCACTTTGCAATTTCTCATCATTTAGATAAATAATTATTTGTTATTCAACCTGCCTAAATGGATAATTTCACATTTTTTTCTCGTTAACTCCATTTGTCGGACATTTTCCCACTTATTTAACCTATCTATATCCCTTTGTAGCCTCCTTATGTCCACTTCACAACTTATTTTCCTACCTATCTGTTTGTCACCAGCAAATTCAGCAACCATATCATCGGTCCCCTTGATCCACGTCATTTATATAAATTGTAAAAAGGCGAGGCCCTTCACTGATCCCTGTGGTGCACTATTCGTTACAACTTGCCAACCAGAAAAAGACACATTTATGCCTACTCTCCCGTTAGTTAACCAATCTTCTATCCATGTCATTATGTTACCCCCTACTCTATGAACATTTATACTCCACAGAAACCTTTGATGTGGCACCTTATCAAATGCCTTCTGGAAATCTAAGTACAGTGTAACCACAGGTCCCCCTTTATCCACAGCACGTGTTACTTCTTCAAAGAACGCCAATAAATTGGTTAAACATGTTTTCCCTTTCACCAAACTATGTTGACGCTGCCTGATTCTGTTCAATTTTTCTAAGTGCCCTCTATAACGTCTTTAAGAATAACGTATAACATCTTCCCGATGACAGATGTTAAGCTAATAGGCAGGTACTTTCCTGCTTTCTGTCTCCCTCCTTTTTTGAAAAAAGGACTTACGTTGGAATTTTCCAATCTAATGTAATCTTCCCCGAATGTAGGAAATTTTGGGAAATTAAAATCACGCATTGATGTTCTCAGCCACTTCCTTTAAAGACCCTAGGATGAAGTCTATCAGGACCCGAGGACTTGTCAGTCTGCAACTCCAAGAATTTGCTCTGCACCTCGCCCCTGGTGATTGTAATGTTCTCACGTTTTACTTATGGCTGCATTTGCTGGCAACGCAACCACTAGTTGGCGCTGTACTGGCACATGCGCAAATGCAGTCTGTGCCACTGAAAGTTCACAGTCTGCGATGTTAAGGCAGCTGCCATGACTAAAGATGGTGCTGCTCAAATAATCAGAGAATGGCAAAGTAAACATATGGCAGCACGCAATGGAAATCCAAAGTACAGCACCTCTGACAGTGCTGCACATTTCTAATTTTTTTCCGTGCCATTCCACTCTGGCCGCTCGCTCCTTACCCCCTGTTTCCTTTCCGCACCGCCCTAAGAATCAAGCGATGTAGGAGCACGTGGCAGAGAGGAGAGAGGTGGCGCCGCCTCGAGCAAGCGTCTGGAGGAATGGGGGAGAGAGCGGGTGGTGGGGGGGAGAGAGGCGGGGTAGGGAATGGAGCGGAGCGGCCGGAGAG
Source organism: Heterodontus francisci (assembly GCF_036365525.1). Taxonomy (NCBI): domain Eukaryota; kingdom Metazoa; phylum Chordata; class Chondrichthyes; order Heterodontiformes; family Heterodontidae; genus Heterodontus; species Heterodontus francisci. Next base: position 572,144 of record NW_027142246.1, read on the forward strand.
AGCGGCGGGGTAGGAGGGGTTGTGGGGAAGAGCAGCCGACCAGGCGCGTTGCATGAAGATGTACACTTTACGTGATGAAGTTGCCTACGCATGCGGTAAACAATCATGGCTAGTCGGAACGCCACGCACGCGAAGAGAACTGGAGCCCATCTGCACATGAGCGCATTTGGCGCAGACTGATGTTGTCAGCGGCTGGCTGTGTTGTCAGGAATCACTTTGAAGAAAAAAAGATAATTGCGCACAGTTGGGTAACAGGTCAGAAGATTGGACAGAATATACAAAGCTGCAAAGAACGACTGAAAGATTAATAAGTAGGGAAAGATTAGCGTCCAAGAGAAAGCTGACAAGAACTATTTAGACCGAGCGCAAGAGTTCCCTTTTTTTAAAGAAACGATTTAACCAAAAGATCGCTGGTCATATGGAAAGTGCGTATAGGGAAGAAATAAGGGAAAATAAAGAGATGGCAGATGAATTGAACAGATACTTTGCATTGGTCTTCTCAATAGAAGATACAATCAGCATCCCAGAAATGACTGCAAATCAGGAAATGGAAAGGAGGGAAGAAAGGAGGGCCGCACAGTGGTGCAGTGTTTAGCACCGCGGCCTCACAGCTCCATGGATACGGGTTCGATTCTGGGTACTGCCTGTGCGGAGTTTGCAAGTTCTCCCTGTGTCTGCGTGGGTTTTCGCCGGGTGCTCTGGTTTCGTCCCACATCCAAAGACTTGCACGTGATAGGTAAATTGGCCGTTGTAAATTGCCCTTAGTGTGGGTAAGTGATAGGGAATATGGGATTACTGTCGGGTTAGTATAACTGGGTGGTTGTTGGTCGGCACAGACTCGGTGGGCCGAAGGGCCTGTTTCAGTGCTGTATCTCTAAATAAATAAAAGCAGCACTCAAAGCAAACGCGCAGCTCTAAGACTTCACTGATTTGACACTGTCTGAAAACAATGACCTGTCAGCTTTGCTGGAGCTCAGAAACCAGCTTAAGCTAGCTACCTAATTAAATAGCTACAACTTGGCTGAGAGGGCTAGCACATCCCTGTTTAAAATTGTAAGACACCTCACATGCCTCTTAACATAAAGAGTAATTTCAATTAATTGCCAAATGTATACACAATAAAAAGTAGATTTTAAAAAGGTTCAGCCTTAAAAAATACCCACTTACCAAACTCCCTTCGTTACACTCTGTGCCCTCCTGCAACACTCAGTAGAGGCCAAAGGGCTGCAAAGATTTATAAATTGCTATCAATTGTTATGAAGAATATTAAGGGCTACAAAGGGTTAAAAAGAATTAGAAAGGATTATAAAGGAAGTTAAATAATTTTGAAGGATTCTAATGGATTATAAACGAATTGAAAGATTAGAAAAGCTTCTGAAGATTCTGAAATTCAACCATGCTTTGGAAAGGTTTTAGCTACTATAAAGTGTTATACTGTGCTATAACTATTTATGAAGGATTATGATTGTCATAAAGGATTACCATGTGCTGTGAAGTATCTGAAGGGCTATAAAGGATTATAAATAAGTTTAAAGGATGGTAAAGGATTATAAAGGCTAACAACGCGTTATAAAGTGTTAGAGCATTTCATAATGCGTTATAAAGTATTACAAAATGTTACAAAGAATTATAAAATGTTCTAAAGTGTTGTAAATGATGATGAAGAATTCAGGTTGAAGATTCCCACTATCATTTCTCTTTCAATTGTTTTTATCCTACTTACTATGGAGACGGCTGGTAGGTGGGGCCGCTCCTGACGGGTTACCCTCGCGCTGTCGCTCTGCTCCAATGCTTGATCACGGTGGGTGGGGCTGGGGACCTCAGACACCGCCCCCTGTCCCTTCTTCCTTCCGCATTGGGAACAGGCGTCGCCCCCACTCTGGTCACGATGGGAACAGCACTCGCCCCCACTCTCCCATTACCATGGGAAAAGGAACCTGCAGCAAAGCCCCATCCCCATGTGGAACATGTCCCACCCCCTGGCCCGTCACTCTTCAGAACAGCTCCGACCCCATTCCCGCATTACTTTGGAGAACATGTCCCGCGGCCATAACCCCATCACCATGGGAAAAGGACACCTTCCCCGCCATGTCACCGTATAATGACTGGTCCCACACTCGCTCTTTTCTGATTGCAAAGCGCCCCACTCCCACTACCCTGTCAGCATGCAAAACAATATCCACCAACTACCCGGTCAGCAAGTGGAACAGGCCCAGGCGTACTACCCCTTCCACTTGTAGAGCAACACCCGCCAACTACCTCCACAGCATGCGGAAGAGGCCCGGTCAAACTACCCTGTTAGCATGAGCAACAATCCCTGCCCAACTATTCCGTCACCTTGTGAACAGACCCTGCCCTTGCTGTGACAGACCCAGCCTCCGGTTGTTTGAAAAAATGAAATAAAATGAAAATCTTTTAGAAACGGTCAGTGATTACAGTCCCTCTTATCATTGAATGAACTTAACAATTCGCATAAAGGGATATTTCAGCATTTTCTTCAACTGCTCTCTGAACTGAGTCTGGACCATGGCATAGATCACAGTGTTTGTGCAGCAGCTAAGGGGCTGCAGCATGAAGGCCATTTGCCGCACAGAACCAGGAATTTCAGCCCCAGCCCCAGAATGAAAGTTCATATACTGTATTCTGGTGCATATCAAAACTACCATTTGCATTGCCCATAAAAGTATGAAATTGGCTGAGATAACTAACAGTAAAATGATAGATTTCCGTCCGCTCTCCATTTCTAGGTCTCTCGGACTCTTGGCACTGCTGTGAGCCCGGAGTCTCCTGCGCCCTCTGCTGCTCACCAAAATGTGCCTGATAGTGAGAGCATTTAACAGCAGAATCACCACAAATGGAACCCCCGGGGTTAGAATGTTATGGAGGAACTCGATTGCTCCCCAGACCAGAGAGAAGACAACATCCTCTGTTATATAACAAAACCAGGGTTGGTTGTACATCATATACTGACCTGTTAACATAAAATACCAGGTGATGTTCTTTAAACAGCTCAGCACAGTCACTGTTCCCAGAATCACAGCTGCCGTTTTCTCGGTGCAATATTTTATTTTCAACTTCTGGCAGCAAATGGCCACAAATCGATCAAAGGTGAAAGTGACGGTGAACCAGACAGAACAGTCTGTGGCTGCATAAAGCAGGACGGCGTGGATATTGCAAACGTGGATGGACTCCCGGAAATAAAAATGTTCAGTGTAAACAACGGGAATGTGCCTCAGTATCACGTCGAAAATAATGACCAGTAGATCCGCTGCTGCCATGGCCACCAGATAGTGAGTGACACATTTGGAAAGACCGCACTTGCCTCGAGACAGGATGACAATCGTCATCAAGTTAACTGTGAGGAAGGGAAATAAACAGACAAATTATTTATCAGGCTGTGAGTAAAGTTGCCACTTTGATTGAGCACTGACTGAGATTTTCAAATGTGTTACTGCGTCCAGCGATTCATTGATTGATACTGAAGGAAAAAATGAGAATACCTGTGACAACTTGGAAGGAAGGAGAGATTAAAGGACAAAAGGATGATGCTGAAGTTTTTCAAATCAACGCTGATTATAATCCTCCCCATCCGGCCATTCCCTACCTGGTTTGAAGACTGTTCTGTCTCAAAGAACTCGCAGTCCTGGCAAACGGTCAGCGGCCTAAACGATTAAGTCTATTTCTCCCTCCACAGATGGTACCAGACGTGCTCAGCATCTCTAGCACATTCTGTTTATTTTTAATTTCAGCTTTCCAGCATCCGCTGCACTTTGGTCCTATACAGAACGTTCAGTGCTGGATTGACTGGGAGCTTCCCTCGCCTGTGACAGGTAACACTGAACAATCAATGAAACAAATAATCCCAATTATCACTAAGTTAACTATGAAGAAGATAAACTTAACATCAGTTTGGGTATAACAGCAGCAGTTTGAAGAAGTATGGGCTACATTTGTAGATTTGTTACACATTCAGTGATGGAGTCAATTACTCTACCTTTGAGAGAGTTTGCTGTTAGAGACAGGGGCACAATCTAGTGGAGCCAACGAGGGTCCCCATGGCAGGACAAAAAGGTGAACGAAACCCCACCGCGGTCTTTTGGACCATCCCGGGCAATTAACTGCCCGGTGCCTCGTCCCAGTCTATTTAATCAAGGAGATCCCGCCTGCCTAAACGAGGTAAACAGTCACAGGACCAATAGCTCAGTACTATTGGCAATGTCACTGGGAGCAGTGGAGCTGCTGCTACTGCAGCAGGCCTGTGATGAGAACCATCACTGGAGACCTGACTCCAGATAAATGTGTCTGCACCACTGCGACAAATCAGGTAGCGGGCGCCACTAACTATACTACACCAGACATGGGAACAGATGAAACAAAAACAAGAAATGCTGGAATCACTCAGCAGGTCTGGCAGCATCTGTGGAAAGAGAAGCAGAGTTAACGTTTCGGGTCAGTGACCCTTCTTCGGAACTGCATCCGCAGTATTTTGCTTTTATTTATGGGAACAGATGAGTTGTTGGAGCTCCAGACCACAGTTTAGTTTGCTGGCGCCAGCCAGTAAGCGTGGGCTACTGACAGTACGAAGACAGGCCATGGGCCAGGACCATTGTTGGGGATACAGACCCAGATTTCTGTGGTGAGGTCGCTCAGAACAATCATGGAGGGGGAGCCACTGCCGGTAATGCTCCAGACCTGCGACTGGGACCATCGCAAAAGCCTCAGACCCCAGGGGAGTGTAGCAGAGTCACTGGGGCCAGTCGGAGAGTTGGGGCCACTGCTGGTACTGGCAAAAAAGGATTACTGCTTAAGTGCAGGCCCCAGATAATGTGATGCGGTCACCAGGGTCAGTCAGGGTACAGGCAATTCTACCATTAGAGCACTAGGCCTAGGAGCAGGACAGTCGCTGGAGGCCAGGACCACTACTGGTGCTGAACTAGCCTTGGGAACAGGACCATCGTGGTGAACTGAACTCCAGGTAAATATGGCAAATTCAGCAGAGCCAGACAGGGAACGACCAAATGCTCGTACTGCACCAGACCTGGAATTTGATACATTGCTGGAGTCAAGGACAATAGAAAAGTGAAACATATTGCTGGGAACAGTAGGGGTGGGTACTGCCAGCACTAAACCAGGATTGAGGCCAGGAGCATTGTTGGAGATGCGGAAGCCAGGTAAGTGAAGAAAGGTGGTTGGGAACTATCACGGTGCAGGGGAGCCACTGCTGGCACTACACTAGGCGCGTGAACAGGACCCTGGCTGGAATCTAGACTGCAGTGAAGTGACGCAGGGTCAGCAACGACAGTCAGGGATAGGAGGCCACTGGCCATATTGGATCATCCCTGGGAGAAAATCCAGAAAAGAAGGTACAGACTTTGGTTGAGTACCACAGCATCTCCAGGGCCATACAGGGTTTGGAACATAAAAGCAGGAAATGCTGGTCTGGCAGCATCTGTGCAGAGAAAAGAAGAGTTAACGTTTCAGGTCAGCGACACATCTTCAGAATTGCGATTGGGGCCACTGCAGGCACTAAACCAAGCCTGGAATCAGGACAATAGTTGCAGAACCAGACCATTGATAAGTGTGGTGGTGTCACTCGGGCCTGTTCGGCATAGGGGCCATTGCCATTACTGCAGCAGGCCTGGAACCAGGACGATTTCTGGGCATATGAATACCCGAGAAATGTTGCAGGGATGTCAAAAAGCAACCGCCGAGCAGCAGCCACTGACGATACTACATCAGCCCTCAGAACCAGGTCTATCACTGGAGTCCAAAATACCAGGTGCGGCATGTCACCTGGATCAGTCCGGGAGTGGGACCCATTGCTGATTCGACACCAGCCTAGAGGCAGTAACATTGCTGCAGACCTGGACCCCAGCTAAGCATGGCGGGTTCGCTGGGGCCAGTCACTGAACAGGCATTACTGATGGTACTAAACCAGGCCTGGGACCAGGCCATCACTGGAGCTGCAGTTACTATGTATTTGCATTGTGATCACCAGAGCCAATCTGGGATGGGCGGCTGCTGCCAGTACTACACCAGGACTTGGAGCATACATTTGTCTGGAGACCCAGTACCAGGTAAGGGGGGCGGGGTTGGTGGGAAAGTCAGGAAGCAGACCCTGCTTCTTGTACTACACCAAGCCAGGAACCAGACCCATCGCTGGATCCCCAGATACAAGTAAGTGTGGTCAGTCACTGAGGGAGCGGGGCCACAGTCAGTACGACACCAGGACTTTGACCAGGTCAATGGCTGGAGACCCAGATGCATCTTAAGTATGGTGGTGTTCCGTTGACATTCAGGGTGCATTGCGTGTCCCACACCTGATCTGGAACCATAACCATCGCTGGACACCCGGATCTCAAATGATTGTGGCAGGGTCAGCGAGCACAGAAAGGGAAGGCTGGACCATGCCATTAATTAAGATATGTCTTTCTTTTTCTTTCATTAAATAAAGCTTAGAGTTTAAAACTTAAAAGCATTTCAAAACAAATCAAAAATATATTGCATATTCTACACCAAGCATCTCATTGATTTTTGTAAGACATTTGACAAGGTCTCACATGGCACACTGATCAGTGAAATGAAAGACTATGGGAATCAGGAGAATGCTGCACGTCGGATCCATAAGTGGCTCAGAGATAGGAAACAAGGGCTAGACTTTGACGGTTGTTTTTGATAATGGAAAGCTGATTGCAGAGGCATTCCAAAGGGCTGAGTGTTGGGACCTCTGCTGTTTGCGGTATATATTATGAATTAGAATTAAATGATTTGGAAATTTGCTGATGGCACAAGAATTGGCAGTCGATAGTGGAAAGGATAGTCATAGACTCCTGAAAGATATCAGTGGTTTGGTTGAAAAGTGGCACATGGAATTAGACCCAGATAAGTGTGTGGTAATGCATTTGGGGAGGGCAAATAAAGAAAGAAAATATACAATAAACGTGAGGATATTGAGAGGATTAGAAGTGGTGAGAGACCTTGTAGGTCGCTGATGGTGGAGATAGTTAGGTAGATATAATGGTGAAGAAGGCACATGGAATGATTTCCTTTATTGGTCAGGTATAGAATACAACAACAGGGATATAATGCTGCAACAGTATAAAACACTGGCTAAGTCACAGCTGGAGTACTGCATAATGTTCTGGTCACCACATTGCAGAAAGGACATAATTGCTCTGGAAGATGTACAGAGGAGATTTACAAGAATGTTGCCAGATCTTGAAAGTTTGAGCTATGAGGAAATACTAGATAGGCGAGGTTTGTTTTCTTTAGAACAGAGAAGGCTGTGGGGTGAATTAATTGACGTGTGCATAATGATGAGGGGCCTAGATAGAGCAGACAGGAAGGAACTGGTTCCGCTAGTGGGGTGGTCAGTTACCAGGGGCACAGATTTAAGGTGATTGGTAGAAGGATTAGTGGGGACATGAGGAAACGCTTTTCACCCAGAGGGTGGTGGGTGTCTGGAGTTCACTGCCAGGAACGGTGATGGAGGCAGAAAGCATCAATTCTTTTAAAAGTTACCTGGACAAGCATCTGAAGTGCTGGAACCTGCAGGGCTATGGACCAGGTGATGGAAGGTGGGCTTAGATTGGGTGGCTAGCTTTTTGGCAGGCACAAGCACGATGGGCAGACTTGCCCCCTTCTGTGCTGTAATTGTTCGATGGCTCTTTGCCAGACACCTCTAGGACCAAGAAAAATTTCTTTGTACAGTCGGTGGAGGCAGGGTATTGAATATTATTCAAGGCGAGGTGGATAGATTACTGTTAGGTGAGGATATCAACGGTTATCGGGGGTCGAGGAGATTGTAGAATTGGAGACACAAGCATATCAGCCCTGATCTTTTGAATAGTGGAGCAGACTCGAGGAGCCGCTAGGTCTACTTCAATTATTAATTCAATTCCTTTGATGGGGCGTCTCTGATGGATATTTCTTGCAGAATGGGTGTCAGAAAAAAGTTATCCTATTTGCACTGGAGTGTTATCAGGAACGTTCTCACAACTTGTCTGGGTTGAAGGGATCCAGATAATATCCTCCTCCTCCTCCACCACATGAGTGGCTTCCGATTTCTGTGTTGCCATGATGGCAATGATATGAAGGGCGCATCAGAAAACCACAAAGTTGTGCACCTGTTCCAGCGTGTCCTGGAGTGCTCGCCATGACCGGTTCACACATTGGAAGCAGTGCTTCATCACACTGATTGTTTGCTCCACGGTGTATCTGTTGGCTCCATTTTTAACGCTAAACATGTGCTAATTTTGCATGGTTGGTTGGGGACAGAAGGTTGGATGTATGGGCAAGGAGCATTCATTAGCTATGGATAGAGTTGGTGGTCTTTGTCTCTGGAAAACCACGTTTTGGTTCTCCTTGGAGGGTCGAAGACGTTGGGAACACCCACTGCTTCGAATGAAGGTATCATGGCTGGTTCCACACTAGTGGACATTCATCGAAATGATATATTGTGCATGGTCATACGGCGGCTGTACAATAATGGAGTGAGAGTTCTTTCAGATCCTTTACCTTTCCCCATCGACATGCGAGGCTCCACAGAGCCACGTACACCATTGGGAATCCCGCTCTCCTGGCAAAGCCCTGGGACCTCACATCGTGCTACTCCCTGCAAAGGGAGAAAACAATGTATTCGCCTCACCCAGTATTAGATGACATCTGTCATCTCCCGGACGCATCGATGAACAGTATACAGTGAAACACTGTATACGTTGCCGGCTCCTGCCTGCATAGCTCGGGGTGCAGAGAAGTTCAATGAAACTGTAACAGTAAAGGCCACTGGCTGCGCCATCCTTGCCCTGGTACGCATCTCCTGGTCGTGTTGCAGGAGGTGAAACAGCTCTGTGACTACCTCCTTATTGAATCAAAGAGAATTGATGAATGCTTAAAGGGGGACAACTTGTAGGAATATGGGAAGCAGATAGGGGGATGAGATTAATTGGAGGGGGAGGCCATGTATGGATTCAAACACAAGACTAAGAGTATTAAAACTGAGGTTCTGCTGGATGGGGAACCATTGTAGTTCAGTCAGCACAGGAGCGACTGTCGATTGGGATTTGTTGTGAGCTGGGATACGGGCAGTACATTGTTAGGTGGGATGTGATTTATGAAGGTAGTATCTGGGAGGGTGCGCAGGGAAGCATTGGGAATCTGTATTAAGCAAATGTTTGGATGATGGTTTGTGCAGCAAACAGGTTTATACAGAGGTGGAAACGGGTGATATTAGGTAGGTGGTAGTAGATATAGTGGGTACTGAAGAGGATATAGGATCAGAACTCAGTTACGGGTCATAGAGATCGTCGAGGTTGTGAACAGTCTGGTTCAGCGTCAGTCATTGGTCTAGTGGGGGGATGGAGTCAGTAGATAGGGAATGGATTTTGTGATGGTGACCAAAGCCACTGTGCTAAATGGGATAGATATAGAAAAGATAGAGCAATGCCAAACTGGGCATACATGAGGCGCCGTGGGCCAGCAACAGGAGCAGAATTGTACTCAACCACAATCTGTAACCTCATGGCCCGGCGTATACCCCAGTTTGCAATTACCATCAAGCCAGAAGACTGGTTCAATGAAGAGTGCAGGAGAGCATGACAGAAGCAGCACGAGGCGTACCTCAAAATGAGGTATCAACCTCGTGAAGCTGCAACACATGACGTCTTGCGTGCCAAACTGTGTAAGCAGCATGCGATAGACAGACATAAGTAATCCTGTAACGAGCGGATCAGATCTAAGCTCTATAGTCCTGCCACATTAAGCCGTGACTGGTGTTGGACAATTAAACAACTAACTGGAGGAGGTGGCTCCACAAATATCCCGATCCTCAATGATGGGGGAGCCCAGCACATCAGTGTGAAAGATAAGGCTGAAGCATTTGCAACAATCTTCAGCCAGAAATGCCGAGTTAATGATCCATCTTGGCCTCCTCCTGGTCTCCCCAGCGTCACAACTGCCAGAATTCAGACAATTCACTCCACACGATATCAAGAAATAACTGAAGGTACTGGATACTGCAAAGGCTATTGGCCCTGACAATATTCTGGCAATTGTACTGAACACCTGGGCTCCAGAACTAGCCGCACCCCGAGCCAAGCTGTTCCAGTACAGCTACAAAATTGGCATCTACCCGGCAATGTGGAAAATTGCTCAAATATGTCCTGTACTTAAAAAGCAGGACAAGTCCACCCGGTCAATTACCACACCATCAGTCTACTCTCAACAATCAGTAAAGTGATAGATGCTGTCATCAAAGGTGCCATCAAGCAGTACTTGCTCAGCAATAACCTGATCAGTGACGCTCTGTTTGGCTGATACCAGAGCCACTCAGCTCTTTATATCTTTACAGCCTTGGTTCAAACATGGACACAAGAGCTGAACTCAAGAAGTGAGGTGAGAGTGACTGCTCTTGACAACAAGGCAACATTGGTCCGAGTATGGCATCAAGGAGTCCTGGCAAAACTGAAGTCATTGGCAAACAGAGAAAAAAAAATTCTCCGCTGGTTGGAGTCATACCCAGCACAAAGGACGATGGTTATGGTTGTTGGAGGTCAATCATCCCAGCTCCAGGACATCACTGCAAGAGTTCTTCAGTTTAGTGTCCTGGGCAAAACTGTCATCAGCTGCTTCATCAATGACCATCCTTCAATCATAAGGTCAGAAGTGGGGATGTCTGTTGATGATTGCACAATGTGCAGCACCACTCGCGACTCTTCAGATACTGAAACAGTCCATATAGAAATGCAGCAAGACCCGGACAATATCGATTCTTGGGCTGATAAGTGGCAAGTAACATTCACGCCATACAAGTGCCAGGCAATGCCCATATCCAACAAGCGAGAATCTAACCATTTCCTCTTGACATTCAATGGCATGACAATCGATGAATCCCCCACTATCAACATCCTAGGGGCTACCATTGAGCAGAACCTGAACCGGATTAGCCATATAAATATCGTGGCTACAGGAACAGGTCGGAGGCTGGGAACCTACGCCGAGTAACTCAACCTCCTGACTTCCAAAACCTGTCCTTCATCTACAAGGCACAAGTCAGAGTGTGATGGAGTGCTCTCCGATTACTGGATCAGTGCAGCTCCGACAACACTCAAGAAGCTCTACACCATCACCAACAAAGCAGCCCTCTTGAATGGCACCCCATCCACTGCCATTCATTCCCTCCACCACCGACGCTCAGTGGCAGCAGTGTGTACCATCTACAAGATGCACTGCAGCAATGTACCAAGACTTCTTAGACAGCACCTTCCAAAACTACGACTTCTACCAACTAGAAGGAGAAGGGCAGCACTTGCATGTAAACACCACCACCTGAAAGTTCCCCTCCAAGTCACACACCGTACTGACTTGGAACTATATCGCCATTCCTTCACTGTCGCTGGATCAAAATCCTGGAATCTCCCTTGCTAACAGCACTGTGGATGTACTTACCTCATAAAGACTGCAGCGGCTCAGCAAGATAGCTCACAACTACCTTCGCAAGGGCAATATGGGATGGGCAATAAATACTGACCTAGCCAGCGACGCCCACATCCCATGGATGAATAGATAAAGTAAAAAAATAAATACAAAGCTGAGATGAGAAGAACAGTAATTCCATGAAATGTGGTCTGCACATAAAATGAATCAGTTTTAAAGGTCTCATAGTTGCATATAGAATATTAACAGAGACACCAACAGTAGTAAAGATGAGAGTATATTAGAACAGTATATTCGAAGTACAGTTAGCAATGTTTTTTAGAGTTAAGAGCCATATGCAGAGACTTATAAGGAATAACAACAACAAGGAGGCCAGAGTAAATGGCAGGAGAAGTAATAAAGTTAAACATGGTTTTTAAAATCAATAGCTGGATAGGAAAGCTTACCAGGGACAGCAACAATAGCCAGGATGGGGTAATAAAAGTATTGAATAACCGCAAGTGCGAGCATAATCCGCCAGTCTAGAGATAGCTGATCATAATATGCAGAAAGATAGACAAACTCCCAGGAGAAACTCTTATCCATTGTTGCAGCTTTCCAATCTATTGTTCTCAGATTATGGCCCATTGTTGTAACATTCCAATCTATTGTTCTCAGATTCTGACCCATGGCTGTAGCATTACAATCTATTGTTCTCAGATTCCAATGTATTCCCTCCCTCTCTCTGATGCCGCTGAATGCTGTTAGTGCAGAGGCGATGTTCCCTCTGACGTGATGGGGTAACACATTGAAAGGTTTCCCTTATTAATAGAAGAGGTAAAATTTCCAGTTGCACAATTTGGGTCCATGGAGACTGACATTAATCACAGTCACTGAACAAACAGGTGCAGTTAACTCCTTCCAATCCAGCACAGTTTGTACCACAATAAAGTGGGCGTGGTGCTAGAGGGCTGGGGGTTGCAAATGTTAAGCCCTGTTTAACAAGAAAGTAGCGATAGGATACACCATGTAATTACAGCCCCATTCGGCAAACCTAGAGGAATGTTGGGTAAATTCTTCGCGTCTATAATCTGGGACTAGATAATTGCGGTTTACAAAAAGCATGAGATTATAAATGAGAAGCAACACAGATATGTTCATGGTAAATCATGTCTGTCAATGGCGGTGTAGTCGTTTGCAGTCGCATTGGAGAGAGTTGATGAGCATTGCACTGTTGATGCTTTTTATATGGACTATGGAAAGCCGTGGAATCAAGTAACATTTAGTAAACTCATTGGGAAGTCTGAACCTCGTGGATTAAAGGGGCAATGAGGGTATGGAGATGATATTGGCTGAGGAACATAATGCAGAGAGAAGCGGTGAACATTTGTTGTTCAGACACTAGAGGGGTGAGTATAGATCCGAGGCGTCAGTATTAGAAGCACTGCATAGACTGATATCGAACGGGTATAATTTAAAATTCCTCAGACGATAGAGAATCAGGAATATAAAAGAAAATGTGAATGAAATGTGGTAAGAAAGAGGATGAGGTCCTGAAAGCAGATTTTTAGGGAGCGAGGAAGGATATGAACAGGCAGGACCTCAAAATCAGTAATCTCAGTATTACTCCCAGTCCCACGTGCACGTAAGCATAAGAATAGAAGAATCCAACGATTGAACACGTGGCAGGAGAACTGGTATAGAAGGGACGACATCAGATTTCTGAGACATTGGGTGTGCTCCTGGAGCAGGTGGGACCTGTACCTTGTTCCTGCACAAGGTTGCATCTTAGCAGGACTGGGACGATTATCCTGGCAGGGAGATTTGTTAGTGCGGTTGGGAAGGGTTTAATTTAAATTGTCAGGGGGATGCAAACGTGAGAGGGAGCTCAGGGAAGGGGAACTGGTTACTTGTCTGGGGTTTGGGAAACAGGAGCAAGTATCAGAGAGGAATACCAAGGAGCACAGTATACTGGGGGAGATCGATAGCACGAGAGTAGAGAATAATACATTATTAGGTGGGTTAGAGTAAGGGACACAGTAATAAAGTCTGAATCAGGTTTAATGTGCACGTATGTGAATCCCCAGAGTGTAATTAATAAGCGTGGTTAGGTACAGGTGCAGATTTCCTTTTGGAAATATGATGTTGTAGCTATAACAGAGACCTGGCTCAATGATGGGCAGGACTGGGTGTTAAATATAACTGGATATAAGGTGTTCAGTAAAGGTAGGAAAGGGAGAAAAGAGGCTTGGGTAGTGGTATTGATTAAGGTTAGCATTATAGTGCTGGAGAAAAAGGATGTCCTAGAGGGGTCGAGGGCAGAATCAATTTGGCTGGAGCTCTGGAACAAAACAGGTTCAATTATATTGCTCGGTGATGTCTGCAGGCCACCAGTTAGTAGGAAGGTGGTGGAGGAACAAAACTGCAAGGAAATAACAGAGAAGTGCAAAAATTATAGGGTAGTTTTAATGGGGGACTTTAATTAACCAACATAGACTGGGAGAATAGTCGTGTCAAGGGCAATGAGGAGCAAGAGTTCCTTGAGTGTGTTGATGAAAATTTTCTTCAACAGTATGTTGCTAGCCCAACAAGAAAGGAGGCACTGCGAGACCTGGTTCTTGGGAATGAGTGGATCAAGTGGATCAAGTGTCAGTAAGAGAGCATTCAGAAGATAGTGATCATTGTATCATAATGGTTAGGCTGACTATAGAAAAGGACAAAGAGCAATCCAGGGTAAGAATAACTAATTGGGAGAAGGCCAATTGCAATGGCGTAACAATGGAGCTGAGGCAAATAAATTGGAGTCCAAACCTGGCAGGAAAACCGATGCATGAACAATGGGCTACCGTGAATGAAGAAATAGTTCAGACACTGTCAAGGTATGTTCCCTCGAGGGGGGAAATTAGGGCAAACAAACCCAGACCTCCTTGGATGACAAAAGAGGTAGAGATTAAGATAAAGAAGAGAAGGGTGTTTGTGACAAATGCCAGGTAGAAAACAATATTGAGAACGAGGCCGAATATAAAATTTCCACAGGGGAAGTCGAAAAGTAGCGAAGAGAAGCAAAGAGATAGCATGAAAAGAGACTGACAGCTAGCATTATAGGAAATGTCCACGCTTTCTGTAGTCAACGGGTGGTGAAAGGAGGAGTGGTGCCATTTACTGACCAGAAAGGGGATTTATACATGGCAGCAGAGGGCACAGCTAAAGTATTAAATGAATTCTTTGCATCTGTCTTTACCAAGGAAGAAGATGCAACCAAGGCAGTGTTGAAAGAGAAAACAGGTCAGACACTAGAGGGGTTTAAAATTGATAAAGAGGAAGTATTAGATAAGCTGTCTGTACTTAAAGTGGCTAATGCACCAAAGCCGGATGAAGAGCATCCGAGGATACTGAGGGAAGTGAGCGTGGAAATCGTAGAGGCACTTGCCATAATTTTTCAGTCTTCCTTAGACTCTGGGGTGCTGCCAGATGATTGAAGAATTGTAAATATTACAGCTTGTTCAGAAAAGGGTGTAAAGATAAGCAGAGCAACTGCAGGCCATCAGTTTAACTTTGGTGGTGGGAAAACTTCTTGAAAAATATTTTGGAACAAAACCAATAGTCACATGGACAAATGCGAGTTAACTAAGGAAATCCAGCAAGGATTTCTTAAAGGGAAATCATGTTTAACTAACTTGCTGGAGTTGTTTTTCCGGAGGGAACAGAGCGAGTTGATGAGGACAATGCTGTTGATGTGGTGTAAATGCACGTTCCAAAGGCATTTGATACAGTGCCACATAAAATGAATTGTGAGAAAACTGTATCTCATAGAATAACAAGGATGGTAGCAATATGGATGCAAGATTGGCTGAGTGACAGCAAGCAAGTGGATAATATATGTTATTCGGGCTGATTCCTGGTATGAAGGGGTTGTCTTATCAAGAAGGGCCAGAAAGGTTAGGCCGTTATTCATTACAGTTTAGAAGGATGAGGGGTGATCTTATTGAAACGAACTAGATTCTGAGGGGGCTTGACAGGGTAGATGCTGAGAAGAAGGTTCCACTAGCGGGGGAATCTCAAACTAGGGGACATAGTTACAGAATAAGGGGACAATCATTTAAAACTGAGATGCGAAGAAATTTCTTCGATCAGAGGGTAGTGAACGCCTGGAATTGTTGTGGAAGCTAGATCATTGAAAATATGTAAAGAGGAGGTAGATAGATTTATTGAAATATCGGGAAGATTATATTTTTTTTCGATTAGAGATGCAGCACTGAAACGGGCCCTTCGGCCCACCGAGTCTGTGCCGACCATCAACCACCCATTTATACTAATCCTACACTAATCCCATATTCCTACCAAACATCCCCACATGTCCCCATATTTCCCTACCACCTGCCTATACTAATGACAATTTTTTTTTTAATGGCCAATTTACCTACCAACCTGCAAGTATTTTGGCTTGTGGGAGGAAACCGGAGCACCCGGAGAAAATCCACGCAGACACAGGGTGAACTTGCAAACTCCACACAGGCAGTACCCAGAATCGAACCCGGGTTCCTGGAGCTGTGAGGCTGCAGTGCTAACCACTGCACCACTGTGCCACCCGCTAAGTTGAGGGAAGTTGAGGGCGAAGAGCAGCTGGCACAAAAGAGAAGCTGAGGTCTGGGGTAGGTCAGCCACGAACTTATTGAATGGTGGGGTAAGCTTGAGGGGCTAACTGGGCTATTTCTGCTCCGATGTTTATGTTCTTATGTAAGTATTTTCCTATAGTCTACAGGCAGGTGAGGTCGAAGTTTCAAAATGTTTGCTTTTTGTCCAACTCACTGGTTTCTTAAAGTCCAAAGTGAAAACAAAAAGCCTTCAATAGACGATCACGTGACCAGGCACAGTGTCTCCACTGTCATTCAAAATGAGTTTTTGAGGAGGTCAACCACCGCCCCGCCCCCCCCCCGCCCAGTTGACTTCTTTGTAACTGCTTGCTGTCCTATTATTGTGTACAAAGCCATCATCCAAAATGTGCAGCTATTTGTAAGTCCACTGAAAATCGTTTTTCTCCTCCTTTGTTAACACACCGAAGTCTAAGTTTTTAAAACAAAAATAACACTTTATTTTTAGCAGAGTTCTGTTCATGAATGGTCACAGAAAAAGAGGGCAGCCACATCATCGAGAGCAATAGATCAATCCTGAGAGAGACACCCTAACATTTGGCGTGCAATTAATGGTGTGTAATTAATGAATAGACACAATTGTAGAGCACAGCCACAATGAAGGGTGTAGTAGAGAGGCCCTGAAATAGACACCCAAACAGCTGGAATTCAGGAACTAAATGGACACAGTTGAAGAGTATAACCACATCAAATAGTGCAATGGAATAGATCTGAGAGTGGCACTCTAGCCTTTGAAATTTACTTGATGAATTATCATGGTTGAATTAGACAGCCACATCCCAGAGTGCAGCAGATCAGTTCTGAGAGGGACACTCTAACATTTTTACTATAATTACTGAACGAAAGCAGTCAAAGAGGGCAGCCACATCGCAGAGGGCAGTGGAGCAGCTCTGAGAGAGGCACTCTCACATTTGTAGTTTAATTGCTGACAGATCACAGTCAAAGAGGACACCCACACCCACAGTGCAGTAGAAAAGCGCGGAGGGGGACCCTCTAATATTTTTAAATTAATTGCCCAATGAACAGAGTTAAAGAGGGTAGCCACATCCAAAATTGCAGTAGATCAGTCCTGAAAGAGACACTCCAACTTTTGGAATTTAATTATGGAGTGATCACAGTTGCAGAGTGGAGCGACATTTCATAGTATAGTAGAACAGCCATGAAAGAGATACTTTACCATTTGAAATTTCATTACTGAATTGCAAAAGTTAAAGAGACACAGACACATCCCAGAGTGCAGTAGATCTGTTCTGAGGGAGGCATTCTAATATTAGGAGACTAATTACCGAATACAAGCAGGTACAGAGGAGAGCCACATAGACTCATAGAGTTATAGGGTTATGGAGCACAGAAACAAGAATTTCGGCCCATCGTGTCTGTGCTGGCCATGAAGCACCCATTGTGATCCCATTTCCAGCCTTTTACGACACAGTTGAGGGAGGGGCAGTACCGGCAGCTCAATATTTCAGCGTGCAGGATCTTCAGCCATGACAGGGGAAGAAGCAAAAGAGGTTGTGGCATTGCACTGTAGATCAAGGAGTCAATTACTGCAGTAGGGAGGGATGAGACCTTGGAAGGTTCTTCAAATGAGGCCAAAAGGGTAGAACTTAAAAACGAAAAGGGGCAATCATTTGGCTGGGAATGTACTGCAGGCCTCCAAACAGGCAGGGAGAGATAGAGGAGCAAATATATAGGCAACTCCCAGAGATGTGTAAAAATAATCAGGTATTATTTGTTGGGGATTTCAACTTACCTAATATTAACAGGGATAGTCTTCGTGTAAAAAGGTTTAAAGGGGGCAGAATTCTTAAAATGCTTACAGGAGATCTTTTTTCAGCCAGTACGTAGAAAGTCCTACAAGGGAAGGGGCAATACTGGACCTAATCCTAGGGGATAAAGCCAGGCAAGTGGTAGAAGTGTAGTGTTGGTGGGAGGGGGTGTGGGGGTGGGTTGGGGGGGGGGGGGGTGGTGTCGGGGGGCACTTCGGGGATAATGAACTTAACTCGAGAAGATTTAGGGTAGTTATGGAAATGGACAAAGCCGGGCCGGAAATCAAGGGACTGAATTGGGGGAAGGTCGATTTCCAAATGGTAAAACAGTATCTGGCCAGACTGGACTGGGAGCAACTACCTGTAGGAAAGTTTACATCAGACCAGTGGGAGTCATTCAAAGAGGAATTAGTGAGGGATCTAAGCCAACGTGAACCCGTTAAGGCGAAGGGAAGGACGAACAAGTCCAAGGACCCCTAGATGTCAAGGTAGATAGATAATTGGATCTGGGAAATAAAGGAGGCTTATGGCACATTCGGAGCACTGAAAACAGCGGAGGCATTAGAGGAGTATAGAATGTGCAGACGGGTAACAAAAAAAAGCTGTTAGGAGAGCGAAGAGGGGACATGCAAAACAATGGAAAACAAGATAAAGGACAATCCTAAGGCGTTTTATAAGTGTATTAAGGGCAAGAGGATTACCAGGGAAAGAGTGGGACCCATTAGGGACCAATTTGGCAATCTGTGTGTGGAGACAGAGGATATAGGCGAGGTTTTAAATGGTTATTTTACATCTGTGTTCACTATGGAGAAGGACGATGTAGGGAAAGGGGATTGTAAAATATTCGAACAAATTAGCATTGGAAGGAAGCAGGGATTTGCTGGTTTAGCGGGTTTAAAAGTGGATACAGTCCTAGACCCAGATGAGATCTATCCCAGGCTGTTATGTGAGGCAAGGGATGAGATAACAGGGACTCTGACACATATTTTCATATCCTCTCTGGCCACAGGAGAGGTACCAGATAATACAGCGTTGCATTATTCGCTGCTGCCTTAACAGGTCTATATTTGATCTGCCTTCCGGGCTGACTTAGCTTCTCTTCTATATTTGACTATGCATCACCCTCTACTCTACCTCCAGCCTGTATCCCATCCTGCTGTCAAATTAGATTAACCGCTCACCACCCCCACCCACACCCGTACCAAGAGCATGAGCAAATCTCTCAGCAAGGATGTTGGTTCCATTCTGGTTCAGGTACAACACATCCAACCTGCACAGGTCCCACATTTGCCAGAAACAGACCCAGTAATCCAGGAATCTAAAACTCTCCCTCCTGCACCATCTTTTCAGCCTCGCATTCATATGCCCCTATCCTCCTATTCGTACCCTCACTAGCACGTGGCACGGGGAGTATTCCAGAGATTTCAAGCTTTGAGGTCCTGCTTTTTAATCTGCTACCTAGCTCCCCAAATTCTTGTTGCAGGACCTCATCCTTCTTTCGACCAATGCGAACCACGACCTCGGACTGTTCACCATCCCCCTTCAGAATGTCCTGCAGCCACTCCATATCCATGAGTGTAATAGAACAGCCATGAAACAGACACACAAATAGTTGGAATTTACTTACTGAATGGCCGTGTATACCGTGGAGAGCCACATCACCAAGTACTGTCGATCAGCTCTGAGAAATAAACTAACATGTGGATTTTACATAATTAAAGGACACAGTTAACGTGCACAGCCACATCCCACACATAATCTACCTCTCAAGAATTGCCTTCACAGCCATCAACAATGGTACAACAAGAGAAGACATCCCACTTAAATGGATTGTTTGCTGCTGGTCCATCACCTTTCTTAGATAGAAAGATGTTAACCATTATAAAGGATGCAATATCTAGATATTAAGAAAATAATGATATGATTGGGAAAAGTCAGCATGCGGTTATGAACGGGAAATCATGTTTGTCATACCTGTTGGAGTTTCACG
Organism: Heterodontus francisci; assembly: GCF_036365525.1. Lineage (NCBI taxonomy): Eukaryota > Metazoa > Chordata > Chondrichthyes > Heterodontiformes > Heterodontidae > Heterodontus > Heterodontus francisci. The sequence goes on from NW_027142246.1 coordinate 591,967, forward strand.
AGGATGTTGCTTGTAAGATTGATAAAGGAGAATTAGTTGATGTGGTGTATATTGGATTTTCAGTAACTGTTTGATAAGGTCCCACACAGCAGGTGAGGTAATAAAATTAGAACATATGGGATTGGGATAGTATACTGCAATGGACTGAGAATTGGTTAACAGACAGAAACGGAGAGTAAGAATAAATGGTTCATTCCCAGGATGGCAGGTTGTAACTAGTTCTGTATCACAAGAATCAATTCTGGTGCCACAGCTATTCATAGTCTATAAAAAAATAATTCGGATATGGTGACCAAATGTAATATCTAAGAAATTGATGACACAAAACTAGTTGGAAATGTAAGTTATGAGGATGATAGAAGGAGACCTCAAGGAAACTTGGACAGGCGAAGTGAATGGACAAGAACTGGACAAATTTAATATAATATGAGCGCGTGTATTTGACCACTTTGATAGGAAAAACAGAAAGGCAGAGTATTTCCTAAAAGGTGAGAGGTTGGAAAATGTTGATGTCCAAAGGGAACTGGGTGTTGTTGTTCAGGAGTTAGGAAAAGCTAGCATGCGGGTCTAGCAAGCAATTAATTAGGCAAATGGCACATTGACCTTCATCACAAGGGGTTTTGAGTACAAGAGCAAATATCAAAGATTGCTGGAAATACTCAGCAGGTCTGTGGAGAGCGAAGCAAAGCTAACTTTTCAAGTCCGTGACCTTTCATCAGAAATGGCAAAGGTTAGAAAATAATTCACATTTTATTTTTTAACCATGTGCCTGCTTTCCATGTAGTCAGAGCTGCTCAGTATTCTGCTATTAACACTCTCTCTGGACTAATGCTTTGTCTCTCACCACAAGCACTAACACACTCTTTGCTTTTGTCCCAGGACAGCTTTGTTATTTAATCTCTCCTACCCTCTGTCCTATCAAACACCTTCACCTTTGTTCTTCCACCCACCGCAATCCCGTGCACTTCCTTACAACCTAATTCTTTTCGAACCTTTGCCAGTTCTGATGAAAGGTCACAGACCTGTAAAGTTAACTTTGCTTCTCTCTTCACAGATGCTGCCAGACCTGCTGAGTATTGCCAGCACTTGTTGTTTTTATGTTAGATTTTCAGAAACTGCAGTATTTTGCATTTATTTTAGTGTTAAATTCACAGCCACCTCTTTTCCAGGAATGCCTACGTTGAAGAACTTCTGCTCTTCTCTCCGGTGGATTTCCGTTTGTCACTTTTACCTTGTTCACCTTCATTGTGTTCTATTTCACTCCTGGTATTTGATAAGTTCTCGACCAAAACACGTGTTCACAACCACATCTCCTTCCTCAGTGATTGTCTCCGGTTCAGAATTATTCCACGTGGATTCCAACTGAAGTTTCATCCTTCATGTTTTGAATCCACCGAAGAGTACAGCTATCTGTGAGAAATACAGCATTCCTCGGACTGCTGTGCTTGCCGCATCCTGAGTTCCACAAGCAGTGCTATGTGCTGCCACATGTGCACACTGGACCTCTCTCTCTCTCCTGAAGCACCGCCTCACCTTATCTCAAAGCTGTTCTGTTCCACAGTTTCGTTTCATCCTTCGTGGTATCCGACGCATTAACAAAAACGTGTTTCCTTCCTTTCAGGTGGAAGCTGCAACAGCTGATGGGGACTAATGCACCTCCAGATCCTTCTTCCCCTAGACTCCCCTCTGAACACACCCTTTTTGATCTGACCTCTTGCCATGTATTCACTGTACCCTCTGACCTTTCTCTCTGTAACGCTGAACCTTCTGCACTCCGGAAAGGTCTCAGTTCTGTCCTCCGACGCCCCTATCTCAATGAATTTCTCACTTGACATGACTTTGAGTTCTTCTTCCATCGCCTTCGCCTCTGGGCTCACTTCTTTGACCAGGAGTCCTCCCCCACCCCACCCCACCACCGACCAGCAGACCCTTTCACATGCCTCCAGCATTTTCCCTCCTCCTGGACACCTCCCTCCGACCTCTTACACACTCTTGATCTTTTTTTGAATAATATCGGCTAGACATTGGCCATCTCAATTTCTCGATGCCCTCCCTCCCTCACTCTATCTTACCCGTCCTCCTCTGAACTTGCTGCACTCCTTTCTCTCACGTCTCACCCCGACATTGTCATCAAAACTGCAGACAAGGGTGGTGCTGTTGTTGTCTGGCGCACCGATCTCTTCCTTGCAGAGGCTCAGTGCCAACTTTCAGACTGGTATTTATTCCCACTTCCTCCTGGACCATGACCCCACCACTGAACATCGAGCTACTGTCCACAGTACTGTTCATAGGACTGTCACTGGCCTCATCGCCTCTGGAGATCTTTCCTCTACAGCTTCTGACCTCATAGTCCTGCAACCCTGGACAACCCTCTTCTACCTCCTTCCTAATTTCCAACAACAGGACTGTCCCAGCAGAGCCATTCTTTCAGCCTGTTCCTGCCCCACTGAACTTATTTCATCCTATCTTGACTCTATCTTTTCTCCCCAGATCTAGTCGATTCCAACATACATCCGTGGCCCTTCTGATGCACTACATCAGTTTGGCAATTTCCAGTTTCCTGGCCCAAACCGCCTGCTCTTCACTATGGACGTCCATTATTTTCTACACCTCCATCCCCCACCAGGACTGTTTGAGGGCCCTCTGCTTCTTCCTTGAACAGAGGTTCAAACAGTCCCCATCCACCATCACCCTCCTCCGCTTGGCTGAACTTGTTCTCCCATCGAACAACTTCTCCTTCAACACCTCTCATTTCCTTCAAGTAAAATGTGTTGCTATGGTTACCCTCATGGCTCCCAGTTATGCCTGTCTTTTTTATGGAGTATGTCGAACATTCCTTTTTTCCAGTCCTAATCAGGATTCCTCCGCCAACTCTTTTTCTGGTAAATTGATGACTGTATCGTTGCCGTTTCCTGCTTCTGCCCCGAACTGCAAAACTTCATCAACTTTGCTTCCAATTTCCGCCCTTCTTTCACCTTTACATGACCCATCTACGACACTTCCATTCCCTTCCTCGACCTCTCTGTCTCCATCTCTGGGAATAGACTGCCTACTAATATTCATTATAAGCCCACCGAACCACAGCCACATCGTCTACACGTCTTTACACCCTGCCTCCTGCAAAGATTCCATTCCATTTCCGAGCTTCTCTGGATCTGGAACAGCAGCTCTGGTGATTCAACCTTCCACGATCGTGCTTCTCATATACCTTGTTTTATCCTCAGCAGAGGATTCACATACTGCCTCAGTATAAAGTATGTATTAAGTATTAAGAGTAACTCTTGTCCATCCACATACTGCCTCAGCCAGCTATCCTGGACAGACTTAAAAAATTCTTCCCCATTTGATCCCTTAGCACTAAGTCAATATTAGGTAAGTTAAAATCACCTACTATTACAACTCTATAATTCATACACCTATCTGTGATTTCCCTGCATATATGCTCCTCCAATTCCCTCTGACTATTCGGGGGCCTATAGTATAATCCCATCAATGTGATCGCCCCTTTCTTATTTCTAAGTTCTACCCATGTGGCCTCGCTGGACATCCCCCCCCCCCACCCCCCATCCCCCACCCGGGATATCCTCGCTAAGTACTGCCGTGATGTCCTCCCTAATCAATAGTGCAACTGACCCTCCTCTCTTAACTCCACCTCACCTCGGAATCATCAGTACCCCAGAACATTGAGCTGCCAGTCCTGCCCATCCCTCAACCACGTTTCCGTAATAGCTATAATATCACAATCCCATGTACTGATCCATGTTCTGAGTTCAACTGTCTTACCTGTATGGCTTCTTGCATTAAAGTAAATGCAGTTTAGACTACCAGACCATCCACGCTCCCTGTATTGCCCCTGCCCGGCCTGCCTACAGGACTTTCTTGCTTTAGCCTCTACATTTGTCTCAACTATCTCATCGGAGAGACTACTACTTTGGGTCCCACACCCCTGCCAGACTAGTCTAAGCCTTCCTGGGTAGTAATAGCAAACCTTCCCGCAAGGATATTGGCCCCTTCCAGTTCAGATGCAACACGTCCCTCTTGTACTGGTCACCCCTGCACCAGCAGAGATCCCAATGATCCAAGTATTTGAAGCTGTCCCGCCTACACCAACACTTCAGCCACTCATTCATTTGTTCTATCCTCCTATTCCTACCCTCACCAGCACGTGGCAGAGGGAGTAATCTTGAAATTACAACCCTAGAGGTCCTGATTTTTAACCTTCTGCCTAACTCCCTATATTCACTTCGCAGCACCTTATCTCTCTTCCTCTTAATGATTTTGGTACCTCTGGATGCTCATCCTTCCCTTTCAGAATGTGCTACAGCGGCTCCGAGACATCCTTGACCCTCGCATCAGTGAGTCAACATACCATCCTGGAGTCTCGTTTGTGGCCACAGAAACGCCAAGCTGCACCGCTCACGATCGAGTACCCTATCACTATAGTTCTTCCACGGCTTTTCCTCCCCTGCTGTGCAGCAGCGACCTCCGTGGTGCCACGGACGTGGCTGTTGCTGCTTTCCCCTGGGAGGTCATATCCCCCAACAGAATCCAAAGCAGTATATCTGTTTGAGAGGGGGATGGCCACAGGAGACTCCTGCAATACGTGCCTGCGACTACTACGGGGACTTATTATATGGGGACGTATTAATTTCTGCATTAGGGCACCGCCTGTTATTCTGGCCAGAGAAAGAGCTGGGATAGATTACTGTACATGGGGTTTGTTGATTCCCACCTTATAGAAATGCCTGTTATTGGGTTCAGAGTGAGGAGATGGATCTGCACAATGGAGACCAGGATTCTTTCATTCCCGCATTGTGCCCGCTATTGGAAGAGGGAGAGGGAGAGGAGCTGAGATTGTTCAATGGGGATCTTGATTTCCTTCATTCTCGCATTGTGGAACTGCCAATTTCCCGGTCCTGAGACAGGATTTGGGTTTGTTCAATGGCGATGTGACATCTATTCAATCTAACATTGTGGAACTGCCTGTAATGCCGCCAAGATATAGCAGCTGGAATTGTTCAATTGAGATGAGGGACTTGAGCATTCACACATTGTGGAACCAGTTGTCCGAGCCAGAGATAAGATCTGGGTTTGTTCAATGCAAGTTGGTGGAATTGTTCAGTCTCACACTGTGCAACAGCCTGTTATCTGGGTCCGAGAGAGCAGCAGGTATTTTTCATTGCAGATGGATAAATGTTTCTTGTCAAATTATGGAACTGACTACCATCTGTCAGAGGATGCAATTGGCAGTGTTTAATGGAGTTTGGGGATTTGTTCATTCTTACTTTGTGGAACTTCCTGTTACCCGGGTCAGTGAGAGGAGCAAGGATTCAATGGAGCTCGTGGATTTCCTAATTCCCACATTGTTGAACTGCTTGATATTCGTGTCAGAGAGGAGAAATGAAATTGCTCAGTTATGATGAGGAATTTCTTCTTTCTCTTATTGTGGAGCTGTCTGTGATCTGCGCCAAAGAGAGGAGCTGGAATTGTCGAATGCGCATGGGGTTCTGTTAATTCCAGCGTTGTGAAACTATCTGCTATCCGGGTCAGTAAGAGGAGCTGGGAGCCGCGTTAGAGAGAGGAGCTGGGATTGTTCATTGGAGATGGGATATTTGTTCACATTTGCATTGTGAGACTCTGTGCGATCTGGGTCTCACAGATGAGCTGGAATTGCTCAATGAAGCAGATGGGGCATTTGTTCATACCAGCATTGTGGAATTGCCTGTTACCCGGATCATAGACAGGAGCTTGGATTGTACATCTGATATGGCGACTTGCTCATTTCAATATCTGGGACTACCAGTTAACTCGGTCACAGAGGCGGGTGATGATTGTCGAATGGAAATGGACAACATTTTACTTCCCGCATTGTGCAAGTGCCAGTTACCTGGGCAGTTAACTGAGCCAGAGAAAGCAGCTTGGATTGTTCAATGGAGAGGGAGGATTTACTCATTCTCCCATTCTACAATGGCCTGCTATCCAGGTCAGAGAGAAGAGCAAAGACTCTTCAATAGAGGTGGGTGATTTGTTGATACCCGCAATGTGGAACTGCTGGCATTCCATGCCAAAGAGAGCAGCTGGGATTGTGCATTTGGGATAGGGTATTTTCAATCCAAAATTGTGGAGTTGCCTGTTCTCCAGGCAACAGGGAGGAGCTGAGTTTTTTCGGGGAATTATTATTTCCTGCTTTGTGGAACTGCGTGCAATCGGTGTCAGGGAGCGAATCTGGGATCTTGCAATTCATATGGGGGTATGTTCAGTTACAAATTGAGAAATGGATGTTTTCTGGGTCACAAAGATGAGCTGATAGTGTTCACTGTAGGTAGGGATATGTTCATTCCCACATTGGGGGACTGCCACTTATCCGGTTTAGAGGGAGGAGGTGTCAATTCTCAATGGATATTACGATTTTGATCAATCGGGCATTGCGGAAATGCCTGTATTCCGTGTGTGAGAGGGAAGCTGGGATTGTTCACTGCAGATGGGGACATGTTCATTCACGCATTGGTGTTGTCTGCTATCTGTGTCAGAGGGATCTGCTGTGAATGTTCAGTGGAGATGTTGTTTTTTTCACATTCTAACATTGTGGATTTACCTGTTATCTGATAGAGGGGCTGGGATTCTCCAATAAGGATGGGCATTTGTTCATTCTGCATTTTGGAATTGTATTCTATTAAGCAGAGTGCAAGAAGCTGTGGTTGTTCAGTGGAGATGGGGGATCTGTTAATTCCTGGATTGTGAAATTGCCTGTCATCCAGGGCAGAGAGCGAGAGAAGCTGAGATTGTCCAGCGGAGATGGGGGTTTGTTGGCTCAGCCATTGTGGAAATAACTGTTGTTAAGGCCAGAGATAGGAGCTGTGATTGTTCGCTGCAGATGGGTAATTGTTTCATTCACACATCGGGGGCTGCCTATAATCTGGTCAGAGGCAGGAGCTGTGAATTTTCAATGGATATGGTGATTTGTTCATTCCTGCATTGTTGAAATGCTTGTTATCCGGGTCGGAGACAGGAGAAGATATTGTCTAATAAGGAAGGGGATTTGTTGAATCCATTTCATTGTAGAACTGCCTGCTATAATGTTCTGAACAAGAAGCTAGGCATGTTCAACAGAGATGGGACAATTGTTCATTCCAGCATCGTCCAACTGCCTGCTATTAAGGCCAGAGCGAGGAGCTGGAAGTATGCAATGGAGATGTGTGATTTGTTCATTTCCACAATGTGGAACTGCCTGATATCCAGTCCATAGACAGGAGCTGGATTTTGCAAAGGATTTGGGGTATTTGCTCATGCCTGCATCGTGAAACTGCCTGTTATCTGCACCAGACAGAGGAGCACGGCTTGTTCAATGCAGAGTGGAATATGTTTATCCCTGCATTGGAGAAGTGCTTTCCAGGCCAGAGAGAGGTTCTGGGAAAGTTCAGTGGAGATGGGATTTGTTCATTCGCACTTAATAGAGCTGCTTGCTGTCCGGTCACAGAAAGAAGCTGGACTTGCTCAATGGAGGTGGGGATTTGTAGGTTCAACATACTGTTGAATTGTATGTTCTCCAGGCCAGAGTGAGGACCTAGTGTTGTTCAATGGGGGTTGGGATATGCAATGCAGGCCAGTGGGAGCAGCTGAGCTTGTTCAATGGAGATGGGGTATTTATTCTTTCCTTCATTGTGCAACTGCCTATTATCCATGCCTGAGAGAGAGGTAGGTATTCGTTCATTTCTACATTGTGGAACTGCCTGTTGTCCAGTCCAGAAAGAGTAGCTGGGATCGGTCTGTGGAAATGGGGATCTGTTCATTCCACAATGTGGAGCTGCCTGTTTTCTGGGACAGATCGAGGAGCTGGCATTGTTCAATGGAGATGGGTAATTTATTTTCATTCCTACATTGCAGAACTGCCTGTTATCCAGCCTGGGAGAGGAGCTTGGGGTGTTCAATTGAGAGGCGGGAATCTTTTCAATCCGACTCTGAGGAACGCCTATTATCCAGGCCAGAGAGTTGAGCTGGGACAGTTCAATAAAGATGGGGGTTTTATCCATTCCT